>NC_143170.1:21222000-21825500 GCF_047325235.1 Durio zibethinus
AAAATCTTAAAATTTTTTTTATCTTAAACCACATCCTCACACTAACTTAATTTTGTTTTTTTTTTTTTTTTTTACATTAATCATATCATACAGTTCTGCATCAAGATATATGCTTTAGGACATCTTTCTCCTAAAAAGTCTTCATAAATCCCATAGAATTATAGATTGCTTAAATCTTATGTAACAAAAGTTGTATGGAATTAATGAAAATTTTTAGTGCTGAAATTTGTCCAAAAGTAAATGTTTCCCACTTGCATTCATGCATCATGTGCACCATTTTTTTCAAAAAATCAAAAATAAAAAAAATAAAATTTTCAACACATGGCATTCTAATTTTAAAAAAAATTATAGTAATAAAGGTTCAAGAATAGCTTGTCCATCAAAAATTTTGACTCAACCTACTTGTCATTCATACAACACCAGAGCTTAAACAACAATAATGGAACAAGAATAGGCTAATCAATTTGAGAGGATGGAGAAGGCTTAAGAAGAACTAAAAAGGGATATTGATAAGATAATAGACATGCTCAAGAAACTTGATAAAGGAAAAGTGGTAGAAAGAAATCCTAACTTTCAAGAGCAGTCACCAAATATGGTGGATCCTGTTTACCCTCAAAGGTTTGAGCCACGACCAACCCAATTTTCTCAAGGAACCATAGTGCAAATTCCTATTCTCGGAGGATATTTCAATCTTTATCCAGGAATGACATCCACACATGCTCTAAGACAATTCCAAAATTTTTCCAATCCTGTTATGATGGAAAAACCACCTGAGTCAATCGTGGTTCCTAATTTGAATGATCCCAATGAGAGAGAAAAGATAGGGATAAAGACACTTGAGAAAGTAGAAGATACTGGTGCCCAATAGAAGATGAAAGTATTAGAAGAAAGACTTAGGGCTAAAGAGTGGATGAATTTTTATGGTTTTGTGGATGCAACCAAGCTTTGTTTGGTTCCAGACGTGGTCAATTCATCTAAATTCAAGGTCCCTGAGTTTGAAAAATATGATGGCACAAAATGCCTAATGACTTCTGTCACCATGTATTGTCGCAAGATGGTGGCACATGCTCGCGACAAAAAGCTGTTGATGCATGTATTTCAGGACAACCTTACGGGATCTACAACTAGATGATATATTCAACTAGATAGGACTCATATTCATTCCTGGCAAAAAAAAGTAATAAAAAGCTTCAAAGAATATGCATAGAGATAGAGAGATATGGTTGCACTAGTACAACCTCCTTTTACTGAGAAATAAGATAACTGTCTTGTTTGTGAACATTCTAAAAACACCATACTATGAGAGATAGAGAGATATGGTTGCACTAGTACAACCTCCTTTTACTGAGAAATAAGATAACTGTCTTGTTTGTGAACATTCTAAAAACACCATACTATGAGAGACTGATAGGTAATGCAACCAAAAACTTTACAGACATGGTGATATCTGGTGAGATTATTAAAACGCTATAAAAAATGGCAAGCTCAATGCAAGAGAGACAAGCAAAGTAAAAAAATGCGGAGCTACCAAAAAGAAAGAAAATGAAGCCCAAATAGTGAATTATATGGGGCAACAATTAAAAGGTTTCAAGTCATGGCCTACACCAGTGTACCAAACCCATTACCCATCTATAAACAATGTTACATCTATCTCTCATCTATGTCAGCCATATCAACCACTATAACAACAAACTTATCCACCTTCTTTTTAATTATCTTTTCAGACACCCACCTAACTCGTTGCACCTACCAGACCAGAATGGAGACCTAGTCTAAGTAGTGGTCCGAAAGCCTTAAAAAATATGAAAGAAAGAACCACTTTCGACCTTATTCCCATGTCTTACATCAAATTGTTACCCCAACTTATTCAGAATCAACTTTTGGAATCTGTGCATCTTGAACCCATTCAACTTCCTTACCTAAAATGGTATGATCCTAATGCAAAATGTGATTACCATAATGGAAATCAAGGTCACTCAATAGAAAACTGTCCTGCACTAGAATACAAGGTTAGAGATCTCATTAAAACAGAAAAAATAGAATTTGAAACTAACAAGGATCAACGTGTTGCTGAAAATTCTCCACATTGATATATGAAAAAAAGGTGAACGAAGGGTGTTAAAGCATTGACATGAATAATTTGGGAGCAATAGACAGATAAGGAATTGAAAAGTGGTTCTGTGGCCTTCTGGAAAAATGATGGTTCATTTGGTGTTACAAAGAGGTGGATTGATTCAAAAAGTGTGCTACTTTTGTTTTCTTTTTCACTTTTGTATCAGACATGCATATGAACTTCTTAACTTATATGAAAGTTGAATTTGAACACTAATTGAAAGAGTATTTTTTTTTTCGCTCAAGTTTTTAAAAAATAAAAAAAAATTATTTTTTTCATAATAAAAGTCTCAAAAAAATTGGTGGTCGTTATTATGAATCTACCTAAATAAATATTCTCGTGTCCTTTTCATGTCCCAAAATCACTTGAAAAACCTTAATGCTCCAAAGGATACAAGTTTGAACTTTGTGATACCTCTCGTCAAGGTAACAAACACTGAAATGATCAATTTGGAAAAACCTTTTTTTGTTTTGTCATAAAATAATTGTTTATGTCATGCATGCTTATTCCGATTAACAAAATATTAATTTATTAATATTTTGACAATTAATAAGTAGAACATTTAAAGAATAAATATGTTTTCCAAACAAGTTCAACTAGTCATAGCTATTTGAATAATCACCATTTCAAATCATTATGACCTATTGTTTTGTAATAAAACAATTGTTTAAGTTCATATAAGCTTCTTTGAAATAAAATAGTACTAATTTATTAATATTTCAAAAATTAATGAGAAAGAGAATTAAAAAAGGAATCTTGTTACTGAACATGTTCAAATAGTTATGACTATCTAAATAATTATCTATTTCAAATCATTGGGATATTTTGTTTTGTAATAAAACAATTTTTTTTAGTTTATATACGCTTATTTGAAATAAAACAATACTGATTTATTAATATTTTTAGAAATTAATGAGAAAGAGAATTAAAAAGTGAATCTTGTTACTAAACATGTTCAAATAGTTATGACTATCTGAACAATTGTCTATTTTAAAACATTATGACAATTTGTTTTCTCATAAAGCATTTGGTTCTATTCATGTAAGCTTCTTTTGAATAAAATAATAGAAATTTATTAATACTTCAAAAATTAATAAGTAAAAAATTAAAAATAAACATATTTTTTGAACACTTTCAAATAGTTATGACTATTTGAACAATTATCAATTTCAAATCGTTATGACCTTTTGTTTTGTCATAAACCAATTGTTTCTATTCATAAAAGCTTATTCGAAATAAAATAATACTAATTTATTAAAATTCCAAAAATTAATAAGTAAAAGATTTAAAAAATAAATTTGTTTACCATGCGAGTTCAAATAGTTATGACTATTTGAACAATTATTTATTTCAAATCATTATGATCTTTTGTTTTGTCATAAGACAATTGTTTCTATTCATACAAATTTATTCGAAATAAAATAATACTAATTTATTAACATTCTAAAAATTAATAAGTTGAAAATTTAAAAAATAAATTTATTCGTCGAACAAGCTCAAATAGTCATGTTTATTTGAACTATTATCTATATCAACTCATTATTATATTTTGTTTTGTCATAAAACAATTATTTCTATTCATACAAAATTATTCAAAATAAAATAATATTAATTTATTAGTATTTCAAAAATTAATAAAAGATTTAAAAACTAAATCTGTATATCAAAGCAGTTCAAATAATTATAATTTTTTGAACAATTATCTATCTCAAATCATTATGATATTTGTTTTGTCATAAAGCAATTGTTTTTGTTCATACAAACTTATTTGAAGTAAAATGTTGATAAGTTAATAATATTCTAAAAATTAATAAGAGATTTAAAAAATAAATGTCTTTGCCAAATTAGTTCAAATAGTTAAGACTATTAGAACAATTATCTATTTCAAATTGTTCTGATATTTTGCTTGTCATAAAATAGCATTTTTAGTTCATACATGCTTATTCAAAATAAAATAATACTAATTTATTAGCATTCAAAAAATTAATAAACAACAAATTTTATAAAATAAATTTGTTTATCGAACAAGTTTAAATAGTTATGACTATTTGACAATTATCTATTTAAAATAAATAAGACCTTTTATTTTATCATAAAACAATTGTTTCAATTCATAAAAGCTTATCTGAAATAAAATAATATTACTTTATTGATTCTTCAAAATTTGATATATTAGAGATTTAAAAAATACATCGAATTGGTTCAAATAATTATGACTATTTGAATAATTATCTATTTCAAATTGTTACAAACATTTGTTTTTTCATAAAACAATTATTTTTCATCATACAAGCCTATTTGGAATAAAATAATATTAATTTACTAAAATTTCAAAAATTAATAAATAGGAGGTTTAAAAAATAAATCTGTTTACTAAACTGGTTCCTATTTAAACAATTATCTATTTTAAATTATTATAACCTTTTGTTCTGTTGTAAAATAATTGTTTCAATTCATGTAAGCTTATTTGGAATAAAATAATACTAATTTAATAATATTCCAAAAATTAATAACTAAAAGATTTAAAAAAGAAATCTATTTATTGAAACAATTCAAACAGTTAAGACTATATGAATAATTATCTATTTGAAATCATTATGACTATTTATTTTGTCATAAAACAATTGTTTCAGTTCATAAAAGCTTATTTGAAATAAAATAATGCTAATTTATTAATATTTCAAAAATAAATAAATAAGTTATTTAAAAAGTGAATCTGTTTATCGAATAAATTCAAATAATTATGGCTAGGTCAACAATTATCTATTTCAAATTGTTATTACCTTTTGTTTTGTCATATAACAATTGTATTTGAACTTTCAAGCTTATTCAGAGTAAAATAATACTAATTTATTAATCTTTCAAAAATCAATAAGAGATTTAAAAAATAAATTTGTTTATCGAATTAGTTCAAATAGCAATGACTATTTGAACAATTGTAAACTTCAAATTGTTATAACCTTTTGTTTTGTCATAAAACAATTATTTTTGTTCATACAAGCTTATTTGAAATAAAATAATACTAATCTAATAATATTCCAAAAATTAATAACTAAGAGAATTAAAAAATAAATTTGTTTACTGAACCAGTTCAAATATTTAAGAATATATGAACAATTATTTATTTCAAATCGTTATGACCTTTTGTTTTGTTATAAAATAAGTTTTTTTGAATTCATAATAGCTTATTTGGAATAAAATAAAATGAACTAATTAATATTTCAAAAATTAATAAGAGATTTAAAAAAATAATTCTATTTACTTAACTAGTTCAAATAATTATGATTATTTGAACAATTATCTATTTCAAATCATTATGACCTTTTATATTGTCATAAAACAAATGTTTCTATTCATATAAGTTTGTTCAAAATAAAATAATACTAATTATTAATATTTCAAATATTAATAAGAGATTCAAAAATAAATTTATTTATCAAACTAGTTCAAATAGTTATGACTATTTGAGCAATTATTTATTTCAAATCATTATGACTTTTGTTCTATTATAAAATAATTGTTTCTATTCATACATGCTTATTCGAATTAAAATAATATTAATTTATTAATATTTCAGCAATTGATAAGTAAAATTTAAAAAACAATTATGTTTATCGAACTGGATCAAATGAACAAATACCAATCTCAAATCATTATGATCTTTGTTTTCTCATAAAACAATTATTTTTTTATCATACAAGCTTATTCAGATAAAAATAATAATAATTTAATAATATTTTGATAATTAATAAGAGATTTAAAAAATAAATGGGTTTGCTAAATCAGTTCAAATAGTTAAGACTATTAGAATAATTATCTATTTCAAATCGTTTTGAACTTTTTTTAGTCATAATAATTATTTTAGTTCATACAAGCTTATTTGGAATAAAATAATACTAATTTATAGGTAGTTAAAAAATTAATAAGCATGAGATTTGAAAAAATAAATCTATTTACTAAACAAGGTCAAATAGCTATGACTATTTCAATAATTATCTATTTAAAATCGTTATGACTATTTGTTTTGTCACAAAACAATTGTTTTAGCTCATAAAAGCTTATCCAAAATAAAATAATACTACTTTATTAATATTTCAAAAATTAATAAACAAGAGATTTAAAAAATAAATTAGTTTACCAAGTTAATTTAAATAATCATGGCCATTTAAACAACTAGCTATTTTAAATCATTATTACCTTTTGTTTTGTCATAAAACAATTGTTTTTCAACAAACAAGATTTTTATAAATAAAATAATACTAATTTATTAATATTTCAAGAATTAATAAAAGATTTAAAAAAGAAATTTGTTTGTTGATCCAGTTCAAATAGTTATGATTATTTGAACAATTATCTATTTTAAATTGTTTTAACCTTCGCTTTATCATAAAATAATTGTTTCTATTCATGCAAGCTTATTCGAAATAAAATAATAATAATTTAGTAATATTCTAAAAATTAATAACTATGAGATTTAAAAAATAAATTCGTTTGCCAAACCAGTTCAAAAAGTTAAGACTATATGAAAAATTATTTATTTCAAATTGTTATAACCTTTTGTTTTGTCATAAAACAATTATTTAAGCTCATAGAAGCTTATTTAAAATAGAATAAAATTAATTTATTAATATATCAAAATTTTATAAAAGATTTAGAAAATAATTTTACTTACGAAACACATTCAAATAATTATAACTATTTGCACAATTATCTATTTCAAATCATTACTGCTTTTCATTTTGTCATAAAACAATTGTTTTTGTTAATATAAGTTTGTTCAAAATAAAATAATACTAATTTATTAATATTTAGAAAATTAATCAGTAAGAGATTTAAAAAGTAAATCTAGTTGCCAAACCATTTCAAGTAGTTTTGACTATTTGAATAATTATCTATTTCAAATCATTATAACCTTTTATTTTGTTATCAAATAATTGGTTTTATTTATACTATTTTATTCAAAATAAAATAATGCAAATTTAATAATATTCTGAAACTTACTAACCAAGAAAATTAAAAAATAAATCTAATTGTCGAACCAATTCAAATAGTTAACTTTATGTAAATGATTATCTATTTCAAATCATTATGACCTTTTCTTTTGTCATAAAACAATTGTTTTGTTTGTACAAGCTTATTCATATTAAAATAATACTAATTTCATAATATTTAAAAAACTAATAAGAGGTTTTTTAAAAAATTTGTTTACCAAATCATTTCAAATGATTAAGATTATTAGAATAATTATATACTTCAAATTGTTTTGACCATTTGTTTAGTCATAAAACAATTGTTTCAAATCATATAAGCTTATTCATAATAAATTAAAACTAATTTATTAATATTTAAAAAATAAATAAGGAAGAGATTTAAAAAATAAATCTGTTTACCAAACAAGTTCAAATAGTTATTATTATTTGAATAATTGTTTATTTAAAATCATTATAACCTTTTAATTTGCCATAAAACAATTGTTTCAGTTAATACAAGCTTAGATGGAATAAAATAATACTAATTTATTAAAAAAATCTATTTATCAAATCAATTAAAATAATTATGACCACTTGAATAACTATTTATTTCAAATCATTATATCCTTTTATTTTGTCGTAAAACAATTTTTTTTTATCATACAAGCTTATTCGAAATAAAATAATACTAATTGATTAATATTTAAAAAATTAATAGGTAACATATTTAAATAATAAATCTATTTACCAAACCAGTTCAAATAATTATGACTATTTGAACAATTATAAATGTCAAATCGTTAAAATCTTTGTTTTGTCATTAAACAATTGTTTCTAATCATAGAAGCTTATTTGGTTAAAAATAATACTAATATAAAAAATAAATGTATTTGCTAAACCAGTTCAAATAGTTAAAATAATTAGAATATTATCTATTTCAAATCGTTCAAACCTTTTGTTTAGGCATAAAATATTTGTTTCATGTCTTACAAGCTTATTCAAAATAAAATAATCCAATTTATGAACATTTGGAAAATTAATAAGCAAAAGATTTGAAAAAATAAATTTGTTTACCAAACAAGTTTAAATAGTTATGACTATTTGAACAATTATTTATATAAAATCATTATGACCTTTTGTTTTGACATAAAACAATTGTTTCAATTCATAAAAGCTTATCCAAAATGTAAAAAAAAATTAATAAGCAAGAGTTTAAAAAAAAATTTGTTTACTGAACTAATTCAAATAGTTATGACTATTTGAACAATTGTCTATTTAAAATTGTTATGATTTTTTCTTTTGTCATAAAATAATTGTTTCAATTTATACAAGCTTATTTGAAATAAAATAATTCTAATTTATTAATATTCCAAAAATTAATAAGTAAGTGATTTAAAAAATGAATCTATTTGCCAAATTAGTTCAAATAATTATGGCCATTTCAACAATTATAACAATTTAGTTACCACCTTTTGTTTGGTCATATAACAATTGTTTTTTATCATACAAGCTTATTTAGAATAAAATAATAATAATTTATTAATCTTTCAAAAATTAATAAGTAAGAGATTTAAAAAATAAATATGTTTACTGAACCCGTTCAAATAGTTATGACTATTTGAACAATTCTATACTTCAAATCGTTATAACCTTTTTTTATGTAATAAAACAATTATTTTTGTTTATACAAGCTTATTCAAAATAAAATAATACTAATCTAATAATATTCCAAAAATTAATGACTAAGGGATTTAAAAAATAAATATGTTTGCCGAACCAATTCAAATAGTTAAGACTATATGAACAATTATCTAATTCAAATCATTATGACCTTTTGTCTTGTCATAAAAAATTTTTCTCAATTCATATTAGCTTATTTGAAATAAAATAAAATAATTTTATTAATATTTCAAAAATTAATAAGTAAGAGATTTAAAAAAATAATTATGTTAACCTAACCAGTTCAAAAAATTATACTACTTGAATAATTATATATTTCAAATCATTATTATTTTTTGTTTTGTCGTAAAAAAAATGTTTTTGTTCACATAAGTTTATTCGATATAAAGTAATACTAATCTATTAATATTTTAAAAATTAATAAGTGATTTAAAAAATAAATCTATGTATCAAACTAGTACAAATAGTTATGACTATTTGAGTAATTATTTATTTCAAATCATTATGACTTTTTATTCTGTTATAAAACAATTGTTTCTAATTATACAAGCTTATTTAGATTAAAATAATACTAATTTATTAATATTTTGACAATTAATAAGTAAAAAATTTTAAAAATAAATTTATTAATATTTCAAAAAGTAATAAATATGTGATTTAAAAAACAAATCTGTTTATTGAACCAATTGAAATAGTTATGACTATTTGAATAGTTATATATTTCAAATTGTTATAGCCTTTTGTTTAGACATAAAATAATTATTTCCGTTCATAAAAGCTTATTCATAATAAAATAATACTAATGTAATAATATTCTAAAAATTAATAACTAAGAGATTTAAGAAATAAATTTATTTTCTGAACTAGTTTAAATAATTAAGCTACATGAACAATTCTTTATTTCAAATCGTTATGACCTTTTGCTTTATAGTAAATCAATTTTTTCAATTCTTATTAACTTATTTGAAATAAAATAAACAAATTTATTAATATTCAAAAAATTAATCAGTAAGAGGTTTAAAAGATAATTTTATTTGTCAAACCAGTTTAAATAATTATAACTATTTGAACAATTATCTATTTCAAATCGTTATGATCTTTTGTTTTGTCATAAAACAAGTGTTTTTGCTCATATAAGTTTGTTCGAAATAAAATAATACTAATCTATTAATATTTCAAAAATTAATAAGAGATTTAAAAAATAAATCTATTTATAAAACTAGTTCAAATAGTTATGAATATTTAAGCAATTATTTATTTCAAATTGTTATGACTTTTTTCTATTATAAAACAATAGTTTCTATTCATACATGCTTATTCAGATTAATAATATACTAATTTATTAATATTTTGACAATTAATAAGTAAAAAATTTTAAAAATAGACATGTTTATTGAACTAGATCAAATAGTCATGACTATTTGAATAATTATCAATGTCAAATTATTATGACCTTTTGTTTTGTCATAAAACAATTATTTCAGTTCATATAAGGTTATTTGAAATAAAATAATACTATGTTGTTAATATTCCAAAAATTAATAATTAGGAGATTTTAAAAATGAATCTATTTATTGAACAAGTTTAAATAATTATATGATACTATGTTATTAATATTCTAAAAATTAATAATTAAAAGATTTAAAAAATGAATCTATTTATTAAACAAGTTCAAATAATTATGAACATTTGAACAATTATCGATTTGGAATGGCTATAACCTTTTGGTTTATCATAAAATGATTTTTTCTATTCATACAAGCTTATTTCTAATAAAATAATACAAATTTATTAATTAATCAGTAAAAGATTTAAAAAATAAATTTATTTACTAAACAAGTTCAAATCGTTATGATTATTTGAATAATTATTTATTTCAAATTCTTAGGACATTTTTATTTTTATCATAAAACAATTGTTTCTGTCCATATGAGCTTATTTGGATTAAAATAATATTAGTTTATTAATATTTTTACAATTAATCAAATTTTAAAAAAAATGTTTACCACACAAGTTCAAATAGTCATGACTATTTGAATAATTATCTTCTTCAAATCATTGTGAACTTTCGTTTTCTAATAAAACAATTGTTTCAATTCATGTAAGCTTATTTGAAATAAAATAATACTAATTTATTAATATTCTAGAATTTAAAGAGTAAGAGAATTAAAAAATAAATCTATTTGCTGAACAAGTTCAAATAGCTATGACTATGTAAATAATTATCTAATTCAAAAGATTATGACCTTTTGTTTTGTCATAAAACAATTGGTTCTGTTTATGCAACTTGATTTCAAATAAAATAATATAAATTTATTAATGTTTCAAAAATTAATAAGTAAAAATTTTAAAAATAAATTTATTTTTAAAACACATTCAAATGGTTATGACTATTTGAATAATTATCTATTTCAAATCGTTATGACCATTTGTTTTGTCATAAACTAGTTGTTTCTGTTCAAAAAAACATTATTTGAAATAAAATAATACTAATTTATTAATATTCCAAAATAAATAAGTAAAAGATTTTAAAAATAAATTTGTTTATTGAGCGAGTTCAAATAGTTGTGATTATTTGAACAATTATTTATTTCAAATATTATGATCCTTTGTTTTGTCATAAAATAATTGTTTCTATTCATACAAGTTCATTCAAAATAAAATAACAGTAATTTATTAATATTATAAAAATTAATAAGTTGAAGATTTAAAAAATTAATATATTTTTTGAACAAGTTCAAATAGTCACATCGATTTGAACTATATATTTCAAATCATTATGGCATTTTCTTTTGCTGTAAAACAATTGTTTCTATTCATACAAAATTATTTAGAATAAAACAATACTAATTTATTACTATTTCAAAAATTAATAAGTGATTTAAAAACTAAATCGTTTTACCAAACCAGTTTAAATAGTTATGACTATTTAGATAATTATCTATCTCAAGTCGTAATGATCTTTGTTTTGTCCTAAAACATTTATTTCTATTCATATAGGCTTATTTGGAGTAAAATATTGCTAAATTAATAATATTCTAAACATTAATAAGTAAGGATTTAAAAAATAAATGTTTTTGTTGAACCAGTTCAAATAGTTAGGACTATTAGAATAATTATCTATTTCAAATCATTCTGACATTTTGTTTAGTCATAAAATGATTGCTTTAGCTCATACATGCTTATTCGAAATAAAATAATACTAATTATTAACATTTAGAAAATTAATAAGTAAGAAATTAAAAAAAATCTATTTACCGAACAAGTTCAAATAGTTTTGACTATTTGAATAATTATCTATTTAAAATCATTATGACCTTTTATTTTATCATAAAAAAATTATTTCAGTTCATATAAGTTTATCCTAAATAAAATAATTTTACTTTATTAATATTATAAAAATTGATAAGTTAGAAATTTAAAACATAAATCAGTTTATCGAATCAGCTCAAATAATTATGACCATTTGAACAATTATCTATTTCAAATCATTATTAACTTTTGTTTTGTCATAAACCAATTGTTTTTCATTATACAAGCCTATCAAAATAAAATAATACTAACTTATTAATATTTAAAAAATTAATAAGTAGGAAAATTGAAAAATAAATTAGTTTGTCAAACCAATTCAAATAGTTATGACTATTTGAATAATTATATATTTCAAATTGTTATAATCTTTTGTTTTATCATAAAACAAATGTTTTTGTTCAAATAAGTTTGTTCCAAACAAAACAATACTAATTTATTGATATTTTGAAAATTAATGATTAAGAGAATTAAAAAAATAAATATGTTTACTAAGCCAATTTAATTAGTTAAACTATTTGAACAATTATATATTTCAAATTGTTATAACCATTCATTTTGTCATAAAACAATTGTTTATGTTCATATAGTTTTATTTGGAATAAAGTAATGCTAATTTATTAATATTATGAAAATTAATAAGCATCGGATTTAAAAAATGAGTCTATTGGTTTTGACTATTTGAAAAATTATCTATTTCAAATTGTCATAAACTTTTGTTTTATCACAAATTAATTGTTTCTATTCGTATAGCCTTATTTGAAACAATATAATTCTAACTTATTAATATTTCAAAAATTAATAAGTAGGAGATTTTATAAAATGAATTTATTTACTGAATAAGTTCAAATACTTCTGACTATTTGAACACTTATCTTTTTCAAATTGCTTTAACCTTTTGTTTTGTTATAAAACAATTTTTTTCTATTTAGACAAGCTTATTAAATTTATTAATATTTAGACAATTAAAAAGTAAAAGATTTAAAAAATAAATTTGTTTACCGAATAAGTTCAAATAGTTATGACTGTTTGAACAATTATTTATTTTAAGTTGTTATGACTTTTTATTTTATCATAAAATAATTTTTTTTTATCATACAAGCTTATTCGGATTAAAACAATATTAAATTATTAATATTTTGACAAATAATAAGTAAAAAATTTTAAAAATAAATATGTTTGTCGAACAAGTCAAATAGTCATAACTATTTGAATAGTTATCTATTTCAAATTGTTATAACCTTTTGTTTTGTAATAAAATAATTGTATTAGTTCAAATAGGCTTATTTAAAATAAACTAATACTAATTTATTAATATTCTGAAAATTAATGAGTAAGAGATTTTAAAAAAAAATCTGTTTACCAAACAAGTTCAAATAATTATGACTATTTGAACAATTATCTATTTCAAATCATTTTGACCTTTGTTTTATCATAAAACAATTGTTTTTGTCCATACAAACTTATTCCAAATAAAATAATATAAATTTATTAATATTTCAAAAATTAATAAGTAAAAATTTTAAAAATAAAATTGTTTTGTAAACACATTCAAATAGTTATAACTATTTGAGCAATTATCTATTTCAAATAGTTAAGACCTTTTTTTTTGTTGTAAACTAACTGTTTCTGTTCATACAAGCTTATTTGAAATAAAATAATACTAATTTGTTAATATTTCAGAAATTAATAAGTAAATGATTTAGAAAATAAATATGTTTTCCAAGCAAGCTCTAATAGTTATGACTGTTTGAATAATTATTTATTTCAAATAGTTATGATCTTTTGTTTTGTGATCAAACAATTGTTTGTTTCATACAAATTTATTTAGAATAAAATAATACTAATTTATTAATATTCTGAAAATTAATAGGTGGGAGATTTAAAAAATAAATCTGTTTACCAAACAAGTTAAAATAATCACATCAATTTGAATAATTATCTATTTCAAATCATTATAACTTTTTGTTTTGTTATAAAACAATTGTTTTTGTTCAAACATAATTATTCAAAATAAAATAATACTAATTTATTAATATTTTGAAAATTAATATGAGATTTAAAGACAAAATTTGTTGACTAAACTAGTTCAAATAATTATGAGTATTTGAACAATTATCTATCTTATATTGTTATGATCTTTATTTTGTCATAGAACAATTGTTTCTTTCATATTAGCTTATTCAGATTAAGATAATACTAATTTAATAATAAAAAATAAATGTATTGTGTCTAACTAGTTCAAATAGTTAAGACTATTAGAACAATTATCTATTTCAAATCATTTTGACCTTTTGTTAAGTCATAAAACAATTATTTTAGTTCATACAAGCTTATTCTAAATAAAATAATACTAATTTATTAACATTCAAAAAATTAATAAGCAAGAGATTTAAAAAAATAAATATGCTTACTAAACAAGGTTAAATAGATATGACTATTTAAACAATTATCTATTTAAAATTGTTATGACCTTTTGTTTTGTCATAAAATAATTGTTTCAGTTCATAAAAACTTATCTAAAAAAAATAGTATTACTTTATTAATATTTCAAAAATTATTAAGTAAAAGATTTAAAAATTAAAGCTAGTTTTCGAATCAATTCAAATAGTTAGGACCATTTGAACAAATATCAATCTCAAATTGCTATAATCTTTGTTTGGTCATAAAAAAATTGTTTTTGATCATACAAGCTTATTCGGATAAATATAATGCTAATTTACTAATATTTCAAAAATTAGTAAGTAAGAGATTTAAAAAATAAATGTGTTTGCTGAATTAGTTTAAATAGTTAAGACTATTAGAATAATCATCTATTTCAAATCATTCTAAGATTTTGTTTTGTCATAAAATAATCGTTTCAGTTCATACAAGCTTATTCAAAATAAAATAATACTAATTTATTATCATTCAAAAAATTAATAAGCAAGAGATTTGAAGAAATAAATCTGTTTTATCGAACACATTTAAATAGCTATGATTATTTGAACAATCATCTACTGAAAATCATTATGAATTTTTGTTTTGTCATAAAACAATTGTTTCAGCTCATAAAAGCTTATCCAAAAAAAATAGTACTACTTTATTAATATTTCAAAAATTAATAAGCTAGAGATTTTGAAAAATAAATTAGTTTACCGAATCAGTTCAAATAATTATGGCCATTTAAACAATTATATATTTCAAATCGTTATTACCTTTCATTTTGTCATAAAACAATTGTTTCTCAACATACGAGCTTATCAAAATAAAATAATACTAATTTATTAATATTTCAAGAATTAGTAAGAGATTTAAAAAATAAATATGTTTATCAAACCAGTTTAAATAGTTATGACTATTTGAATAATTATCTATTTCAAATTGTTATAAGCTTTTGTTCTACCATAAATCAATTATTTATGTTCATAAAAGTTTATTCGAAATAAAATAATACTAATTTTTATAATATTCTGAAAATTCATAACTAAGAGATTTAAAAAATAAATCCATTTCCCGAACCAGTTCAAATAGTTAAGACAATATGAATAATTATCTATTTCAAATTGTACTATTTCAACTTATACAAGTTTATTCAAGATAAAATAAAACTAATTTGTTAATATTTCAAAATTTTATAGGTAAGAGATTTAAAAAATAATTCTATTTACTGAATCCATTCAAATAATTATAACTATTTGAAAAATATATATTTCAAATCGTTATTACTTTTTGTTTTGTCATAAAATAATTGTTTTTGTTCAGATAAGCTTGTTTTAAAAAATAATACTAATTTATTTATATTTATAAAATTAATCAGTAAGAGATTTAAAAAGTAAATCTATTTACCAAGCAATTTCAAATAGTTTTCACTATTTAAATAATTATCTATTTCAAATTGTTATAACCTTTTGTTTTGTCATCAAACTATTGGTTTTATTCATACTATTTTATTTGAAATAAAATAATACTAATTTAATAATATTCCAAAACTTAATAACCAAGAAAATTAAAAAATAACTCTAATTGCCGAACAAGTTTAAATAGTTAAGACTATGTAAACGATTATCTATTTCAAATTGTTATGACCTTTTTGTTTTGTCTTAAAATAATTTTTTTGTTCATACAAACTTACTTAGATTAAAATAATACAAATTTAATAATATTTCAAAAGTTAATAAGTAAGAGATTTAGAAAATAAATTTATTTTTCAAATCAGTTCATATGGTTAAGATTATTAAAACAATTATTCATTTGAAATTGTTCTTACCTTTTGTTTAGTCATAAAACAATTATTTTAGTTCATACAAGTTTATTTGAAATAAATTAATACTAATTTATTAATATTCAAAAAATTAACTAAAAGATATTTAAAAAAATAAATCTATTTGTCGAACAAGTTCAAATAGTTATTACTGTTTGAACAATTGTCTATTTAAAATCATTATGACCTTTTGTTTTGTCACAAAACAATTTTTTCAATTAATACAAGCTTAGTGGTAATAAAATAATACAAATTTATTAATATTCTGAAAATTAATAAGTGATTTAAAAAGTGAATTTCTTTATAGAATCATTTTAAATAATTATGGCCATTTCAACAATTATCTATTTCAAATCATTATTAGCTTTTGTTTGGTCATATAAAAAATGTTTTTGATCATTTAAGCTTATTTGGAATAAAATAATACTAATTTATTAATCTTTCAAAAATTAATAAGTAAGAGATTTAAAAAGTAAATTTGTTCACTGAGTTTAAATAGTTATGACTATATGAACAATTCTATACTTCAAATTGTTATAACCTAGTGTTCTATGGCAAAACAATATTTCTATTCATACAAGCTTATTCGGAATAAAATAATACTAATCTATTAATATTTCGATAATTAATAACTAAGAGAATTAAAAATAAATTCGTTTACCGAACCAGTCTGAATATTTAAGACTAATGAACAATTATCCATTTCAAAATGTTATGACCTTTTGTTTTGTCATAAAACAAATTTTCAATTCATGGTAGCTTATTTGGAATAAAACAAAATGAATTTATTAATATTTCAAAAATTAATAAGAAAGAGATTTAAAAACTATATTTCTATTTACCTAACTAGTTTAAATAATTATGACTATTTGAATAATTATCTATTTCAAATCATTATGACCTTTTATTTTGTCATAAAACAAATGTTTTTGTTCATATAAGTTTGTTTGAAATAAAGTAATACTAATCTATTAATATTTCAAAAATTAATAAAATATTTAAAAAATAAATCTATTTATCAAACCAGTGTAAATAGTTATGACTATTTGACAAATTATTTCTTTCAAATCATTATGACTTTTTGTCCTATTATAAAACAATTGTTTCTATTCATACAAGCTTATTTAGATTAAAATAATACTAATTTATTAATATTTTGACAATTAATAAGTAAAAATTTTTTAAAATAAATATGTTTGTCGAACTAGATCAAATAGTCATGACTATTTAAATAATTATCTATTTCAAATCATTATGACCTTTTGTTTTGTCATAAAGGAATTGTTTAAGTTCTTATAAGTTTATTCAAAATAAAATAAAACCAATTTATTAATATTTTGAAAATTAATAATTAAGAGATTTTAAAAAATTTGTTTATTGAACAAGCTTATTTCGAATAAAATAATATAAATTTATTAATATTAGGATAGTTAGTATGTAAAAGATATAAAAAAATATGTTTATCGAATAAGTTCAAATTGTTATGACTATTTGAATAATTATTTATTTCAAATTGTTATGACTTTTTGTTTTGTAATAAAACAATTGTTTCTATTCATAAAAGGTTATTCAGATTAAAATTTATTAATATTTTGACAATTAATAGGTAAAAGATTTAAAAACTAAATATATTTACCAAATAAGTTGAAATAGTCATGATTATATGAATAATTAACTATTTCAACTCATTTGACCTTTTGTTTTATAATAAAACAATTGCTTCAGTTCAAATAAGCTTTTTTCAAATAAAATAATACTAATTTATTATTATTCAAAATTAATGAGTGAAAGAATTAAAAATTAATCTTTTTACCGAATATGTTCAAATAGTTGTGACTATATGAACAATTATCTATTTCAAAATGTTATGACCTTTTGTTTTGTCATAAAACAATTAGTTCTGTTCTTGCAAGCTTATTTTTGAATAAAATAATATAAATTGATTAATATTAAAAAAATTAATAAGTAAAAATTTTAAAAAAAATCTATTTCAGAACACGTTCAAATTGTTATAACTATTTCAACAATTATCCATTTCAAATTGTTATGATATTTTGTTTTGTCATAAACTAATTGTTTCTGTTTATAAAAGCTTATTTGAAATAAAATAATACTAATTTTTTAAAATTTTAAAAGTTAATAAATGAAGATTGAAATAATAAATCTGTTTACTGAGCGAGTTTAGATAGTTATGACAATTTGAATAATTATTTATTTCAAATCATTATGATCTTTTGTCTTGTCATAAAACAATTATTTCTATTTATACAAGTTTATTCGAAATAAAACAATACTAATTTACTAATATTCTAAAAATTAATAAGTTGGAGATTTAAAAAATAAATATGTTCACTAAACAAGTTCAAATAGTCATATCCATTTGAACCATTATCTATGTCAAATTGTTATGACATTTTATTTTGTCATAAAACAATTGTTTTTGTTTAAAATAATACTATTTTGGGTAACATTTAGAAAATCAATAAGCAAGAAATTTAAAATATTAAGCAAGAAAATTAATAAGCTTATTCGAAATAAATTAATACTAATTTATTAGCATTCAAAAATTAAATAAGAAAGAAATTAAAAAAAATAAATCTATTTACCAAACAATTTTAAATACTTATTACTATTTGAACAATTGTCTATTTAAAATCGTTATAACCTTTTGATTTGTCATAAAATAATCATTTCAGTTAATACAAGCTTAGATGGAATAAAATAATACTAGTTTATTAATATTTTTGAAATTAGTAAGTAAGAAATTTTTAAAAAAATCTATTTACTGAATCAATTAATATGATTGTGGCCATTTTGAACAATTATCTATTTCAAATTGTTATGACCTTTTGTTTTGTCACAAAACAATTGTTTTTGATCATACAAGCTTGTTTGAAATAAAATAATACTAATTTATTAATATTTAAAAAATTAATAAGTAAGAGATTTAAAAAATAAATCTATTTATCGAACTAGTTCAATAGTTATAACTATTTGAACAATTATCAATCTAAAATCATTAAGATCTTTGTTTTGTCATAAAACAGTTGTTTCTGATCATAGAAGCTTGTTTAGTTAAAAATAATTCTAATTTAATAATATTTCAAAATTAATAAGATATTTAAAAAATAAATGTGCTTATGGAATTAGTTCAAAAAGTTAAAACCATTAGAATAATTATCTATTTTGGATCGTTCTAATCTTTTGTTTAGTCATAAAATATTTGTTTCATATCTTACGAGCTTATTCAGAATAAAATAATCCAATTTATTAACATTCAAAAAATTAACAAGCAAAAGATTTGAAAAAATAAATTTGTTTAACATTTGCAATTGTTTCAAATTATAAAAGCTTATCCAAAATAAAATAATACTAATTTCTTAATATTTCAAAAATTAATAAGCAAGAGTTTAAAAAAATAAATTTGTTTATCGAGCAAATTCAAATAGTTACGACTATTTGAATAATTGTCTATTTAAAATCGTTATGACCTTTTGTTTTGTCATAAAACAATTGTTTCAATTCATACAAGCTTATTTAAAATAAAATAATAATAATTTATTAATATTTAAAAAATTAATAAGTGACTTAAAAAGTGAATCTGTTTACCAAATTAGTTCAAATAATTGTGGCCATCTCAACAATTATCTATTTCAAATCATTATTACCTTTGTTTAGTCATATAACAATTTTTTTTTTATCATACAAGGTTGTTCAGAATAAAATAATGCTAATTTATTAATATTTCAAAAATTAATAAGTAAGATATTTAAAAAATAAATCTATTTACTGAACCCGTTCAAATAGTTATGACTATTTAAACAATTGTATACTTCAAATAATTATTTAAAAAATGAACCTTTTGTTCTATCATAAAACAATTATTTATGTTCATACAAGCTTATTTGAAATAAAATAATAGTAATCTAATAATATTTTAAAAATTAAATTTGTTTACCGAACTAGTTCAAATACTTAAGACTATATGAACAATTATCTATTTCTAATCATTATGACTTTTTTTTGTCATAAAACAAAATTTTCAATTCATACTAGTTTATTCAAAATAAAATAAAATAAATTTATTAATATTTCAAAAATTAATAAGAGATTCAAAAAATAATTCTATTTACCTAACCAGTTCTAATATTTATGACTAATTGAACAGTTATCTATTTTAAATCGTTATGACCTTTTGTTTTGTCATAAAACAAATGCTTTTGTTCATATAAGTTTGTTTGGAATAAAATAATACTAATCTATTAATATTTCAAATTTTAATACGATATTTAGAAAATAAATCTTTTTATCAAACCAATTCAAATAGTTATGACTATTTGAGCAATTATTTATTTCAAATTGTTATTACATTTTGTTCTATTACAAAACACTAGTTCTATTCATACAAGCTTATTTGGATTAAAATAATACTAATTTATTAATATTTCGATTATGTAAAAAATTTAAAAAGTAAATATGTTTATCAAACTAGATCAAATAGTTGTGAATATTTAAATAATTATCTATTTTAAATTGTTATGACTTTTGTTTTGTCATAAAAAAATTATTTTAGTTCATATAAGCTTATTCGAAATAAAATAATACTAAGTTATTAATATTTCAAAAATCAATAATTAAGAGATTTAAAAAATGACTATTTACCGAACAACTTTAAATAATGATGACTATTTGAACAATTATCTATTTGAGATCGCTATAACTTTTTGTTTTGTCATAAAAAGATTTATTCTATTCATACAAGTTTATTTTGAATAAAATAATATAAATTTATTAATATTAAGAAAATTAATAAGTAAAAGATTTAAAAATAAATTTGTTTACCTAACAAGTTTAAATCGTTATGATTATTTGATCAACAAATTGTTATGACTTTTTGTTTTGTCATAAAACATTGTTTTCTATTCAACAAGCTTATCCGAATTAAAATAATTTAATTTATTAATATTTCGACAATTAATAAGTAAAAGATTTAAAAAATAAATATGTTTACTGAATAAGTTCAAATAGTCATGATTATTTGAATAATTATGTATTTCAAAACATTGTGACCTTTTGTTTTGTAATAAAACAATTGTTTTAGTTAATATAAGTTTATTTGAAATAAAATAATATTAATTTATTAATATTTCTAAAATTAATGAGTAAGAGAATTAAAAAAATGAATATATTTATTGAAAAAGTTCGAATAGTTATGACTATTTGAATAATTATCTATTTCAACACTTTATGACTTTTTATTTTATTAGAAAGCAATTGAATCTATTCATGAAAGCTTATTTTGAATAAAACAACATAAATTTATTAATATTCTAAAAATTAATAACTAACAATTTAAACAATAAATTTATTTTTCTAAACACGTTTAAATAGTTATGACTATTTAAATAATTATTTATTTCAAATTGTTATGACCATTTGTTTTATGATAAATCAATTGCTTTTGTTCATACAAGCTTATTTGAAATAAAATAATACTAATTTTTTAAAATTTCAAAAACTAATAAGTAAAAGATTTAAAAAATAAAATCTATTTACCAAGCGAGTTCAAATAGTTATGACTATTTCAACAAATATTTATTTCAAATCATTATGATCTTTTCTTTGGTTATAAAATAATTGTTTCTATTCATAAAAGTTTATTTGAAATAAAACAATATTAATTTATTAATATTCTAAAAATTAATAATTGGATATTTAAAAAATAAATATGTTTACCAAAAAGTTCAAATAGTCATGTCCATTTGAGCTATTGTCTATGTCAAATCGTTATGATAGTTTGTTTTGTCGTAAAATAATACCAATTATTTAGAATAATTGGTATTCATACAAAATTATTCAGAATAAAATAATACCAATTTATTACTATTTCAAAAATTAATAAGGATTTAAAAATAAATATATTTGTTGAACCTGTTTAAATACATAAGACTATTAGAATAATTTTTTTTTAAATTGTTCTAATTTTTTGTTTAGTCATATAATAATTGTTTCAACTCATACGTGCCTATTTCAAATAAAACAATACTAATTTATGAACATTTAGGAAATGAATAAGCCAAAAATTAAAAAAATAAATCAATTTACCGAACAAGTTCAAATAGTTATGACTATTTAAACAATTATATATTTAAAATCATTGTGAATTTGTTTTATCATAAAAAAATTGTTTCAATGCATAGAAGCTTATTCAAAATAAAATAATATTACTTATTAATATTCCAAAAATTGATAAGTTAGAGATTTAAAAAAAAATTAGTTTATCAAATCAGTTCAAATAATTATGGCCATTTAAACAATTATCTATTTCAAATCATTATGAACTTTTGTTTTGTCATAAAACAATTTTTTTAATTCTTAGTAACTTATTCTAAATAAAATGAAATAAATTTATTAATATTTTAAAAATTAATAAGTAAGAGATTTAAAAAAATTATGTTTATCAAATCATTCAAATGATTATGACTATTTGAATAATTATCTATTTCAAATCATTATGACCTTTTCTTTTGTCATAAAATAAATGTTTTTGTTCATATAAGTTTGTTCGAAATAAAATAATATTAATTTATTTATATTTTAAAAATTAAGAAGTAAGAGATTTAAAAAATAAATCTATTTACTAAACTAGTTCAATTAGTTATAACTATTTGAACAATGTTTTATTTCAAATTGTTATGACCATTTGTTTTGTCATAAAAAAATTGTTTCTGTTCATACAGTCTTATTCAAAATAACTTAATGCTAATTAATTAATATTTTGAAAATTAATAAGTAATGGATTTAAAAAATGAACTTGTTGGCTTGAATAGTGCAAATAGTTATGACTGTTTGAATAATAATATATTTCAAATCATTATGACCGTTTATTTTATCACAAACAATTGTTTCTATTCGTAAAAGCTTATTTGAAATAACATAAATCCAATTTATTAATATTTTAAAACTAATAAGTAAGAGATTTAAAAAATGAATATGTTCATCGAATAAGTTCAAACAGTTATGACTATTTGAACAATTATCTATTTCAAATCACTATAACCTTTTGTTTTGTCATAAAATAATTTTGTTCTATTCATACAAGCTTATTTCAAATAAAATTGTACAAATTTATTAATATTTGACTATTAATAAGTAAAAGATATAAAAAAATAAATCTGTTTATCAAATAAGTTCAAATAGTTATAACTATTTAAATAATTACTTATTTCAAATTGTTATGATATTTTGTTTTGTCATAAAACAATTGTTTTTCTCCATACAAGCTTATTTGGATTAATTTTTTAATATTTTGACAACTAATAAATAAATTATTTTAAAAATAGATATGTTTACCGAACAAGTTCAAATAGTCATAACTATTTGAGTAATTTTCTATTTAAAATCATTATGACCTTTTGTTTTGTCATAAAACAATTGTATCAATTCATATAGGCTTATTCAAAAAAAAATAATACTAATATTAATTAATATTCCAAAAAATAATGAGTAAGAGATTTAAAAAATGAAATTATTTTCTAAACAATTTCAAATAGTTATGGTTATTTGAACAATTATCTATTTCAAATCATTATGACCTTTTGTTGTGTCATAAAACAATTATTCCTATCCATACAAGCTTATTTGGAATAAAATAATATAAATTTGTTAATATTCCAAAAAAATTAACAAGTAAAAATTTAAAAAATAAATATGTTTTTTGAACACATTCAAATAGTTATGGCTATTTGAATAATTATCTATTTCAAATAGTTATGATCTTTTGTTTTATCATAAACCAATTGTTTTTGTTTATACAAACGTATTCAAAATAAAATAGTACTAGTTTATTAATATTCCAAAAATTGATAAATAAAAGAGTTAAAAATTAAATTTGTTTACTAAACAAGTTGAAATAGTTATGACTGCTTGAACAATTATTTATTTCAAATAGTTATGATCTTCTGTTTTGTTATAAAACAATTATTTCTATTCATACAAGTTTATTCAAAATAAAATAATACTAATTTATTAATATAATGAAAATTAATAGGTAGGAGATTTAAAAAATAAATATGTTTACCAAACAAGTTTAAATAGTCATGTCCATTTGGACAATTATCTATTTGAAATCATTAAAACCTTTTGTTTTGTCATAAAACAATATGTTCATGCAAAATTATTCAGAATAAAATAATTTAGATCTATTAATATTTTGAAAATTAATAAGAGATATAAAAACTAAATCTATTTACAAAAATAGTTCAAATAGTTATGACTAGTTGAACAGTTATCTATCTGAAATCCTTATGGTCTTTATTTTATCATAAAACAATTGTTTCTTTTCATACAAGCTTATTTAGATTAAAATAATACTAATTTAATAATATTTCAAAAATTAATAAGTAAAAGATTTAAAAAAATAAATGTGTTTGTCAAACCAATTCAAATAGTTAAGACTATTAGAACAATTATCTATTTCAAATCATTCTAACCTTTTGTTTAGTCATAAAACAATTATTTCAATTCATGCAAGCTTATTTAAAATAAAATAATTTTAATTTACTAACATTTGACAAATTAATGAGTAAGAGATTTAAAAAAATAAATCTATTTACTGAATAAGTTTAAATAGATTTGTCTATTTGAACAATTTTCTATTTAAAGTCGTTATGACCTTTTTATTTTGTCATAAAACAATTATTTCAATTCATAAAATCCTATCCGAAATAAAATAATACTACTTTACTAATATTTCAAAAACTAATGAGCAAGAGATTTAAAAACTAAAGCTATCTTAGAACCAGTTCAAATAGTTATGACTATTTGAACAAATATCAATCTCAAATAGTTATGATCTTTGTTTCCTCATAAAATAATTGTTTCTGATCATACAAACTAATTCGGATAAAAATAATACTAATTTAATAATATTTCAAAAATTAATAAGAGATTTAAAAAATAAATATGTTTGCCAAACTAGTTCAAATAGTTAAAACTATTAGAATATTTATCTATTTCAAATCATTCTGACCTTTCATTTAGTCACACAATAATTGTTTCAATTCACACAAGTTTATTTAGAATAAAATAATATTAATTTATTAACATTAAAAAAATTAATAAGCAAGAGATTTGAAAAAATAAATTTGTATACCAAACAAGTTCAACTCTTATGACTATTTGAACAAGTATCCATTTAAAATTGTTATGACCTTTTCTTTTGTAAAAAAAAAATGTATTAGTTCATAAAAGCTTAGCCAAAATAAAATAATGCTACCTTATTAATATTTCAAAAGTTAATAAGTCAGAGATTTAAAAAATAAATTAGTTCAAATGATTATGACCATTTGAACAACTACCTACTTATAATCGTTATTACTTTTTTGTTTTGTCATACAACAATTGTTTTTCAACATGCAAGCTTATTTGAAATAAAATAACACTAATTTATTAATATTTCAAGAATTAATAAGAGATTTAAAATGTAAATTTGTTTACCAAAACCAATCAAATAGTTATGATTATTTGAACAATTATCTACTTCAAATTGTTATAAACTTTTGTTCTATCATAAAATAATTATTTTTTTTCATACAAGTTTATTCAGAATAAAATAATAGTAATTTAGTAATATTTTAAAAATTAATAACTAAGAGATTTAAAAAATAAATTCATTTATCAAACCAGTTCAAATAGTTAAGACTATATGAGCAATTACATATTTGCAATTTGTTACAACCTTTTGTTTTGTCAAAAATAAATTATTTCAGCTCATGCAAGCTTATTTGGAATAGAATAAAACTAATTTATTAATATTTCATAAATTTATAACTAGGAGATTTAGAAAATAATTATATTTATTTAAATAATTATCTATTTTAATTTGTTATTATTTTTTGATTTTTTATAAAACAATTTTTTTTGTTAATATAAGTTTGTTTGACATAAAATAAACTAATTTATTAATATTTAGAAAATTAATTAGTAAGAGATTTAAAAGATAAATCTATTTAAAAAACCATTTCAAATAGTTTTGACTATTTGAATAATTATCAATTTCAAATCATTATAACCTTTTATTTTGTCATAAAACAATTGGTTTTGTTCATACTATTTTATTCGTAATAAAATAATGCTAATTTCATAATATTTCAAAACTTAATAACCAGGAAAATTAAAAAATAAATCTAATTACTGAACCAATTCAAATAGTTAAGACTATATGAATGATTATTTATTTCAAATCGTTATGACCCTTTGTTTTGTCGTAAAACAATTATTTTGTTTGTACAAGCTTATTCGAATTAAAATAATAATAATTTAATGATATTTCAAAAATTAATAAGTAAGAGATCTAAAAAATAAATTTTTTTACCAAATTTGTACAAATGGTTAAGACCATAACCATTAGAACAATTATCTATTTCAAATTATTCTGACCTTTTGTTTAGTCATAAAATAATTATTTTAGTTCATACATGCTTATTCAGAATAAATTAATACTAATTTAATAAAATTTAGAAAATTAGTAAGAAAGAGATTTAAAAAAATATATATGTTTACCAAATAAGTTCAAATAGTTATTACGATTTGAACAATTGTTTATTTAGAATCGTTATAACCTTTTGATTTGTCATAAAACAATTGTTTCAGTTAATACAAGCTTAGAGGAAATAAAATAATACTAATTTATTAATATTTCCCAAATTAATAAGTAAGAAATTTTAAAAAATTTGTTTATCGAATCAGTCAAAATAATAATGGCCATTTGAATGATTATCAATTTCAAATCTTTATGATCTTTTGTTTTATCATAAAATAGTTATTTTTTATCATACAAGTTTATTCAAAATAAAATAATCTAATTTATTAATATTTCAAAAATTAATAAATAAGAGATTTAAAAAATAAATCTATTTATCAAACCATCTCAAATAGTTATGACTATTTGAGCAATTATCAATCTCAAATCGCTAAGATCTTTGTTTTGTCATAAAACAATTATTTTTTATTATAGAAGCTTATTTGGTTAAAAATAATACTAATTTAATAATATTTCAAAAATTAATAAGTAAGAGATTTAAAACTTAAATGTGTTTGTTGAACCAATTTAAATAGTTAAAACTATTAGAATAATTATCTATTTCAGATCGTTCTAACCTTTTGCTTAGTCATAAAATATTTGTTTCATATCTTACAAACTTATTCAAAAAAAATAATCCAAATTTATTAACTTCAAAAAATTAATAATCAAAAGATTTGAAAAAATAAATCTGATTATTGAGCAAGTTAAATAGTTATGACTATTTGAACAATTATTTATTTAAAATCATTATGACCTTTTGTTTTGACATAAAACAATTGTTTTAGTTCATAAAAGCTTACCCAAAATAAAATAATACTAATTTCCTAATATTTCAAAAATTAATAAAGAAGAGTATAAAAAAATAAATTTGTTTACTGAATAATTCAAATAGTCCAACTATTTGAACAATTCTCTATTTAAAATCATTATGACCTTTTGTTTTCTCATAAAACAATTGTTTCAATTCATACAAGCTTATTCAAAATAAAATAATATTAATTTATTAATATTCTAAAAATTAATAAGTAAATGATTTAAAAAGTAAATCTGTTCACCAAATCAGCTCAAATAATTATAGCCATTTCAACAATTATCTATTTCAAATCATTATTACTTTTTGTTTGGTCATATAACAATTGTTTTTAATCGTATAAGCTTATTTGACATAAAATAATACTAATTTATTAATCTTTCAAAAATTAATAAGTAAGAGATTGAAAGAATAAATCCTTTTACCAAAACAATTTAAATAGTTATGACTATTTAAACAATTGTATACTTGAAATCGTTATAATCTTTTGTTTTATAATAAAGCAATTATTTTTGTTCCTATTAACTTATTTGAAATAAAATAATACTAATATAATAATATTCCAAAAATTAATAACTAAGAGATTTAAAAAATAAATTTTTTTTATGAACTAGCTCAATAGTTAAGACTATATGAACAATTATCTATTTCAAATCGTTTTGACAAAACAAAAACTCATAGCTATTTGAAATAGATAATTGTTCAAATAGTTATAACTATTTGAATGTATTTAGAAAACATATATTTTTTTAAATTTCTAGTTAATAATTTTTGAAATATTAATAAATTTATATTATTTTATTCGAAATAAGCATGTATGAACAAAAACAATTGTTTTATGACAAAACAAAAGGTCATAATGATTTGAATTAGATAATTATTCAAATAGTTATAAGTATTTGAACTTGTAAGGTAAATAGATTCATTTTTAAATCTCTTACTCATTAATTTTAGAAATATTAATAAATTAGTATTATTTTATTTCAAATAAGTTTATATGAATTGATACAATTGTTTTATGACAAAACAAAAGGTCATAACGATTTGAAATAGATAATTATTCAAATAGTTGTGACTATTTGAACTTGTTTGGTAAACATATTTATTTTTAAATTCTTTTTCTTATTAATTATCAAAATATTAATAAATTAATATTATTTTAATTCAAATAAGCTTATATGAATGAAAACAATTGTTTTATGAAAAAACTGAAGTCATAACAATTTTAAAATAAATAATTATTCAAATAATTATAACTATTTGAACTTATTTGATAAACAGATTTATTTTTTAAATCTTTTACTTATTAATTGTTTAAATATTAATAAATTTGCATTATTTTATATGAAATAAGCTTGTATGAGTAGAAAATTTTGTATTATGACAAAACAAAAGGTTATAGCAATTTGAAATAGATAATTGTTCAAATAGTTATAACTATTTGAACTTGTTTGGTAAACAGATTCCTTTTTTTAAATCTATTACTTATTAACTTTTGGAATATTAATAAATTAGAATTTTGTTATTTTGAGTAAGCTTGCGCAAACAAAAACAATTGTTTTGTGATAAAACAAAATGTTATAATGATTTGAATCAAATAATTGTTCAAATAGTCATAACTATTTGCATTGGTCAAGGCAATAAATTAATTTTTTAAATCCATTACTTATTAATTTTTAGAATATTAATAAATTAGCATTATTTTATTTCGATTAAAACTGTATGAACAGAAACAATTGTTTTATGACAAAACAAAATGGCCATAGTGATTTGAAATAAATAATTTATTCAAATAGTTATAACTTATTGAATTGTTTTTATAAAGAGATTTATTTTTTAATTCTCTTATTAATTTTCAAAATGTTAATAAATTAATATTATTTTATGTTGAACAAACTTATTTGAGCAAAAACATTTGTTTTATGACAAAACAAAAGGTCATAATGATTTGAAATAGATAATTGTTCAAATAGTCATAATTATTTGAATTGGTTCGGCAATCAGAATTATTTTTCAAATTTCTTACTAATTAATTTTTCAAATACTAATAAATTTGTTTTATTTTATTTCAAATAAGTTAGTAAAAACTAAAAAATTTATTTTACGATAGAACAAAAGGTCATAACAATTTGAAATAAAAAGAATTGTTCATATAGCTTTAACTATTTAAACTGGTTTAGTAAACAAATTTATTTTTTAAATCTGTTAGTTATTAATTTTCATAATATTATTATGTTAGCATTATTATATTTTAATTAAGCTTGTATGAGTAGAAACAATTGTTTTATAATAAAACAAAAGGTTATAATAATTTGAAATAAATAATTGTTCAAATAGTTATAACTATTTGAACTGGTTCGGTAAACAGATTTATTTTTTAAATCCCTTACTTATTAATTTTTGAAATATTACTAAATTAGTATTATTTTATTCCAAATAGGCTTGTATAATGAAAAAACAATTGTTTTATGAAAAAACAAAATTTCATAACGATTTAAAATAAAGAATTGCTCAAATGGCCATAATTATTTAAACTGATTCGATAAACTAATTTATGTTTTAAATCTCTAACTTATCAATTTTTAAAATATTAATAAAGTAATATAATTTTATTTCAGATAAGCTTTTATGAACTGAAACAAATGTTTTATGATAAACTAAAAGATTATAATGATTTTAAATAGATAATTGTTTAAATAGTCATAACTATTTGAACTTGTTTGGTAAGCAATTTTTTTTTAAATTTCTTGCTTATTAATTTTTTGAATGTTCATAAATTAATATTATTTTATTTTGAATAAGCATATATGAACTGAAACAATTATTTTATGACTAAAGAAAAGGCCAAAATGATTCGAAATAGATAATTGTTCTAATAGTTTTAACTATTTGCATTGGTTCAGTAAACACATTCATTTTTTAAATTCTTACTTGTTAATTTTTAGAATATTATTAATTTAGCAATATTTTACTAAGAATAAACTTGAATGAATAGAAACAAATGTTTTAGGACAAAACAAAAATCATAACGATTTTTGATAGATAATTGTTCAAATAGTCGTAACTATTTGAATTGGTTCGATAAAGAGATTTAGTTTTTAAATGTCTTATTAATTTTTGAAATAGTAATAAATTAATATTTTTTTATTCTGAATAATTTTGTTTGAATAGAAACAATTGTTTTAAGATAAAACAAAATGTCTTAAGAATTTAAAATATATAATAGTTCAAATAGACATGACTATTTGAACTTATTTAGTAAATAGATTAATTTTTTAAATCTTCAACTTATTAATTTTTAGAATAATATTAAATTAGTATTATTTTATTCCAAATAAACTTGTATGAATAGAAACAATTGTTTTAAGATAAAACAAAACATCATAACGACTTGAAATAAATAATTATTCAAATAGCCATAGTTATTTGAACTTGCTCGGTAAACAGATTTATTTTTTAAATGTTTTATTTATTATTTTTTGAGTATTAATAAATTAGTATTATTTTGTTTTGAATAAACTTGTTTGAATAGAACAAATTGGTTTATGACAAAACAAATGATCATAATGATTTGAAAATAGAAAATTGTTCAAATAGTCATAATTATTTGAATGAATTTAGAAAGCAAATTTATTTTTTTTAATTTTTACTTATTAATTTTTGGAATATTAATAAATTTATATTATTTTATTTTAATTTTTGGAATATTAATAAATTTATATTATTTTATTGGAAATAAGCTTGCAAGAACAAAACCAATTGTTTTATGACAAAACAAAAAGTCATAATGTTTTGAAATTGATCTTTTTTAGATACTAATAACTATTTGAACTTGTTTGGTAAACAAATTCATTTTTATAATTCTCTTACTAGTATTATTTTATTTCAAATAACCTTATATGAACTGAAACAATTGTTTTATTGTAAAACAAAAGGTCACAATGATTTGAAATAGATAATTATTCAAATAATCATGACTATTTGAACTTGTTTGGTAAACATATTTATTTTTAAAATTTTTTTACTTATTAATTATCAAAATATTAATAAATAAATATTATTTTAATATGAATAAGCTTTTATGAATAGAAACAATTATTTTATGATAAAACAAAAAGTCATAACAATTTGAAATAAATAATTGTTCAAGTAGTCATAACGATTTGAACTTGTTCTGTAAACAGATTTATTTTTCAAATCTTTTACTTATTAATTGTCCTAATATCAATAAATTTGTATTATTTTATTTGAAAAAGCTTGTATGAACAGAAAAAATCATTTAATGACAAAGCAAAAGATTATAGCAATTTCAAATAGATAATTGTTTAAATAGTCATAATTATTTAAACTTGTTCAATAAATATAATTGTTTTTCAAATCTTTTAATTATTAATTTTTGGAATATTAACAACATAGTATTATTTTATCTTGAATAAGCTTATATGAACTGAAAATAATTTTTTTATTACAAAACAAAAGGTCATAACGATTTGAAATAGATAATTATTCAAATAGTCATGACTATTTGATCTAGTTCAGTAAACATATTTGTTTTTAAAATTTTTTACTTATTAATTGTTGAAATATTAATAAGTTAGTATTATTTTAATCTAAATAAGCTTATACGAACAAAACTATTGTTTTTAATAGAACAAAAAGTCATAATAATTTGAAAGAAATAATTACTCAAATAGTCATAACTATTTAAAATGTTTTGTTAAGTGATTTACTTTTTAAATCTCTTACTAATTAATTTTCCAAATATTAATAAATTAGTATTATTTTATTTTGAACAAACTTATATACCAAAAACAATTGTTTTTGACAAAACAAGAAGTAATAACGATTTGAAATAGATAATTATTCAAATAGTTATAATTATTTGAACTAGTTTGTTAAATAGAATTATTTACTAAATCTCTTACTTATAAATTTTTGAAATATTAATAAATTAGTTTTATTCTATTATGAATAAGCTTCTATATGTTGAAAAAATTGTTTTACGATAAAACAAAAGGTCATAATGACTTGATATAGATAATTGTTCATAGTCTTAACTATTTGAACTAGTTTAGCAAACAAATTTATTTTTTAAATCTTAGTTTTTTTTTTTAATTTTATTAGATTAGTACTATTTTATTTCGAATATACTTGTATGAATAGACATAATTGCTTCAGGACATAACAAAATGTTATAACAATTTGAAGTATACAATTGTCCAAATAGTTATAACTGTTTGAAAAGATTCGGTAAACAAATTTATTTTTTAAATCTCTTATTAATTTTTGAAAGATTTGTAAATTAATACTACTTTATTCTGAATAAACTTGTATGAAAAAAAACATTTGTTATATGACCAAACAAAACATAATAACAATTTAAAATAGATAATTTTTGAAATGGACATAATTATTTAAATAGATTCGATAAACATATTCATTTTTTTAAATCATTTATTAATTTTTGAAATATTAATAATACTATTTTATTCCAAATAAACTTGTATGAAAAAAACAATTGTTATATGATGTTAGCCTTAAATTGATCCTTATTTTGATATAACAAAACATTAAAGATAAATAAACTTGATCAAAATTTTGAAAAAGATTTATTTAGTACATGTTCTTAAGTTTTATATTTTGGTACTAAATAAATAATATGATTTTCAAAGTTTAAACAAACCTTTCTTGGTTTCATATTTCTCAAACCAAATCTATCTTTAAAGATTATTTATTTGAGCTTAAATGAAAGTCCAATTGTTGTTTTTAAAGTGAACTTATTTATTTTGGACTTAATACAATTTTGATAAAATTGGTTTTGAGAAATGAATTAACTTAAGAAAGCTGTTTTACAAGAACAAAGTTTTTCGGCATTGAATTGGTTTTATTTTTTTGTATTAATTCACAAAGTCTTAATATTTGTATTTCATATGGTTGGAAAGCTCTTTGAGTCTACTTTTTAATGGATGAAACAAAATCAAAATCCAAATTTTTTAAGAAAAAATTTTGAATTTTTACTAGACACACTGTAGTTTTCTAAAAATTGCACAAGAGGTAGATTTGAAAATTTCCTATAATTTGTACACAATGAATTAGGTGATCAAATTTATGTGGATAAAAATCCCTTTAAGTCTAGTTTCCAAATCTTGAAACGGTTTGTAATTTAGATTTGTATAACTCAAGATATGATCAAATTAGTAAGTAGAGTGCAAAACGGGAGACTACCACCTAGCATAAACGGGAGACTACCACCTAGCATAAACAAGATCGATCCCCTCTAAAAGGGATCGATTGCTTTTTCAAACAGAATGCTCCTAGGATTGAAAATCTAGAAAAGAGATCGATCCCCCCACATAGGGGATCGATCACCCCATTAACCAATCGATCCCCTACAAAAATGGATCGATCGGTTAGGTTGTTTTCAAGTGAAAAATGGTTCAAAACATGAACCAATCGATCCCCTCAAGCAAGGGATTGATTGGTTCTAGGTGGAAGCATACCAATGGCTACTATTTCATGATTCCAATGGGCATTTCTTCACTCCAAGCTTCCCCAATGGCTACTTCTTCAATTTCTCTATAAATTGGGCACTCCAACACACCAAGAGGAATGATGAATCAAGAGAGCAAGAGCCAATAAGCCATATTTTCATTCTCTCAAAGAATCAAGAATTTTTAGAGCTTTAAAGTCTATGTCTTTGTATTTATTGTATCCAAATTATATTTGTTGTTCATTCATCATTTTCTTGTACTTAAACTTAGCAAACACTTAACCTTAGAAAGGTTCTTCTATTGTTTGCAAAATTACCTTTGATATACAAAGCTAGAAGAGAACAAGAGGTGAGGTATCCTCTTGAGAGCTTTGTAATGAGATTGGGTAAAATACTAAAAAAGGTAGAGGTTTCTATCTTAAGCCTTAGAAAGAAAAAGATAGGTTGTATTTTTATTTTAAAAATAGTGGATTGAAGCCTTGGTGTGGACAACCAACAAGAGAGGATGTAGGTGTCTTGTGGAGAAAGATCGAACCTCTATAAATCATTGTGTTTGATTTCTATATCCCTATCTCCTTACAATTTATTATTGTTTATATTTGATTTTAGGTTCATTAATTGTTATTGTTTGCATTATATTTCCATCAAAAGTGCTTATTGTTTTAATTTCCATTCAACTATATTGAAATCATTATTTGGGAAGAATTTGGAGAAATCCAATTCACCCTCCCTTTTGGATCAGCATCTCACTTAAAAAGCTAACGATTGGTATCAGAGCTTTGGTCTCTTTTTGTAGGTTTAACCACATTGAGTAAATATCCTATGGCTCAATTTTGGTTTCAAGATGGTGAGGAAGTCCTCAAAGCTCTTATGGTTGATAAATTTGAATTTTTTGAATAGAGAAGGAGGATGAAGATGTTCATAATGGCCCAAAATTTTAGAGCTTGGAATGTGATTGAAAAAGGGCTTGGAATTTTTTCAAATGATGTAAACTACATAAGGCAAGTGATGGATGATGCCAGGGCCAAGTGCTTACTATATAGAGCTCTTGACTCCCACAAATTCAACTTGGTATCAAAGTGTCCAACCTCAAATAAGATGTGGGAGAAATTGGATAAAATACATGAAAGACAACAATCCAACCAAAATGCATCATGTCTCATGGCTCTTGAAGATCCGGAGGTAACCTCTAATTCTATTGATTCAAATTCATATGCTTTTGATTAATTGCAAGATGTTTATAATGAGCTATATCTTGAATATGAATCAATGAAGAGGAAATATAAGAAAATGATTTCAAAGTTGAATGTAGAGAATGAGTTTCTAATGAATGCAAAAAATGTTTTGGAAAATGAAAATGAAAAACTAAAAATAGATTTTGAAACCTCTCAAAATAGGTATGAAATTTTAAAAAAAGAAAATTTTGATTTGAAAAAGAAATTTAATGTTTTGATGAATGAAAAACAAGAGTTTTTAGATAAGAGTTTAAGTGCTAAAATGATTAAATACAATTTTTGTAATTTTCATGGTCATACTATACATGCTTGTCCTATTAAAAGAAAAGTTCCATTTAGAATTAGGCAAGTATGGGTTTCTAAAGGAAGAAGAGACTTGCTCACTAACTCTTAAGGACCCAAAGCAATTTGGGTACCAAAAATCAAATAAGATTGTCTCTTGTAGGTGTGCTAGAGTAAGGAGCCACAATGCGAGATTGAAGATTGAATACTCTAGACACACAATGGAGATGGGTAACCTCTAAACTTTTATTTGAAGAGAATTTGAATTTGGTTACCTATTTTTGATGAAATTTGAATGCTTGATTGATTATGCAAAATTTGGTTAACTTTGATTACAAGACATATGTTGCATAATCTTGAGAAAATGTGAGCTTGCATTGAATATGCATTTATTTTGCTCTTAAGTATGTTTAAGATGCTTGTTGAAATTGTTTACGGTGTTAAATTGCTTGAGCATACTTTTGTTGATAAATTTTTTATTGATTTGTGATTGTTAAACACGCCTATATGACTATGATGTTTACAATTGCTCAAATTTGTTTATAATGTTTGGACCTTGTGAATTCTTTAAACTTGATTGTGTTAGACATAATTGTCTTAACTCTTGATTTGTGATTTTAGAAATTGATGATAATCTTGTGCTTAAATCATAAATATTGATGTTTGATTGTTCATCTTTTAATTCTTTTTAATAATCTTGAAATATGCTTTAATTCTTTATCCTTATGAATTCAAGATTTATTTCTTCTCTTGTGTTGATGAATTGATGAACTTTATGTGCTTAAAAGATATATATTTTGATTCTTTGTTCATCTATGTTTTTGGTCAAGGTATGTGCTCATATGATGATTAGTTCAACTTGACCTTAATACTTGTGATTTGAAAGTGTTTAAATTGTTTTTTTTTTAATTTGTGAAATACGCTTATTTTTGTGCTTAAATGTTTTATTAATTTTGTGAAATATTTTGGATCTTGTGCTCAATTGATATATCTCTTGATTTGTGATTTTGAATATGATGAACTACTTGCATGTAAATGATATGTGTTATTGGTTCATTTATTGTTCTTGTCAAGTGTGTGTATATATGATAAATGTGGTTTTTCTTGACTTGACATGGTTGCAACATGACTTAAGTAAATGAATTCCTTATGATGCTTATTTTTAGCTTAAGTCATTGTTGATTATGGCCTATAATTTGCGTAGCCATATTTATGCTTTTGTGCTAAAATTTTCTTGAATATTTTTTTTGATAAATATGTCTTCCTTGAGTTTTTAGTTTTTATATGGCCTAAAATTTATTTTGGCATATTCTTTGGTGATTTATTAAATATATATGAATATTGAATATGTCTATTTTGTGTTCATGAATGATCTAAAAGGTTTGATTTTTGCACATTATATGAGAACTTTTGCTTTAATGCCATTCTTGTGCTATTTGATGTTTAAATTGATATATGGCCTCTAGCTTAAGTATATGTCTCCCTCGCAATTGGCAACTAATGCTTAGTGAATAAATTTTTCTTTTACCTATAATGACTTAGAATATGGAATTGTTTTCTAACAATTGGTATAATTTTTATCAATTGATTTTCTTAATGCTTCTAATGAAAATCCTTCATCAAGAAATTTTTCTAAGTCTATGCTAGGAGAACTTGAAATGAGCATGAATAAGCCTACATTTTCAGAATTTCAAGTGGAACAAGCAAAGCAAGTCATCTTCATCAATCAAGCCCAAGTACATTAAAGCCTAGTTTTGCTCAAATGAAATGGATTGGAGAATTAAAAGCCAAATGAGCACAACAACAAAGCTTGACATGGATGGAGGTAAATGTATCAACTTTATGATATGATGTATGAGTTTGAGTACATATACATGCTTCCTTTTATATGGGAAAAATGAGATATTGTGTTTGAATTTGTGAACACTTTGCACAAATTAATCACCAAGCTACTTGATAGAATGTGTCTTAACTTTGTTAAATGCTTGGATTGATTAATATTCATGCCTAGTTCTTGATTGCTTTGATTAAAAGTTTTAATGCATGAATATTTGGTCAATGCATGAATTCTTGAACATGAATATGAGTTAAATTGATTGATTTCTTTGAACATGTTCATCGATTAAGAATATTGAAATAGCATATACCACATTATGTCTAAATGTTTGTATCTTTATTGGTATATTGCTATATGTTATTTGAAATGTTTTTGCATATGCTTGTATGATTTTGATTGAAATATATATTTAGATACCTGCATATGTTAGATTAAGTTCATTGCTATGCATTGACATAATTTGAAATATATTTGAATAATTATACTTTTATTTCTTTGCTATAGCTTATGTGTTCATCATGTTTGGAAAACACTTGAATAATCTTTGCTATAACGTGATGATAATTGAACCGTAAGGCTAATTAGTATTCATGCTTTATTAAATACATATGAGCCTTTGGTTCTTGTTTGGATAGGATAGCTTATGAAAGATTACTATTATCATTTTATGCATGTATTAAATGAATCTTTCATATGTTTGAAGTATGTGTGCTCTATGAAAGTTATTGAATAAAATTGGTAACAATTGGTATCAAAATTGCTAAAAAAATTTTTAACTTTCATGGACACTTGTTTATGTATGTGCCTATCCTTGATATAGATTGTACCTTTCATGCAAAATTGTGTGTGCCTTAAATTGATTAATCCTTATTTTGAAATGAGGAGCAATCTTAGAATACAATTTTGTTTGATTTGTTTTGTTATAAAAATTGGTATGCTTTATCATAACATATCTTTAACAATTGGTATCAGCTTGTATGCATGTGCTTGAATTTATGCTTAATTGCTATTGATATTTTAGGTTCCAAGCACATCTTATGATAACATGATTTATGAGTAAATTGCATATCATTCATTATCCTTTGCTTATAAATTTCATGTAGTAAATTTGATGACTCATGCTAAAATTAGATACACTTATACTTTTGTGCTTGAATACATGTATGTGAACTTCATTGTGCATATTACATTTGATTACATGCATTGAAAATACTCTTGATATTATTGGTATCAAGCACTTTGTCCCATGCCTTGAATTGATTTCTCTTTCTTTTGAAATGACAAAAAGGGGTGAGAGTTTAAAGATATTTCTTCTTGTATGCTTATTGCAATTGATATAGGAGCTTAAATATTTGGTATAAAGAGCATAAACAAAAAGGAAGAGAAATGCTTCATGAATATATTTGTTAATGATGCCTCTTTGTGTTTATTTGCTCATTAATATGCTCATGGCTTTTTGCTATGACAAAAGGGGGGAGAAATATAATGTGGACAAATTTGCTTGTGCTTGACATGTATATGTTTGATTGTGCTTATTTGATATATATGCTCTAACATATGTTTGGTGAGTTGTGTTGGATTAGGATGAATAAATTAAGGGGGAGTTTTGCCATGCATTGTTTAAGGGGGAGTTTTCCAAAATGTCTTTCAAAATCTTAAATGTTTCAAAGAAAGTTTTTCATCAAGCAAATTTATCTTTAAGTTTTGTCATATCAAAAAGGGGGAGATTGTTAGCCTTGAATTGATCCTTATTTTGAAATGACAAAACATTAAAGATAAATAAACTTGATCAAAATTTTGAAAAAGATTTATTTAGTACATGTTCTTAAGTTTTATATTTTGGTACTAAATAAATAATATGATTTTCAAAGTTTAACCAAACCTTTCTTGGTTTCATATTTTTCAAACCAAATCTATCTTTAAAGATTATTTATTTGAGCTTAAATGAAAGTCCAATTGTTGTTTTTAAAGTGAACTTATTTATTTTGGACATAATACAATTTTGATAATATTGGTTTTAAGAAATAGATTAACTTAAGAAAGCTGTTTTACAATAACAAAGTTTTTCAACATTGAACTTGTTTTACTTTTCTATATTAATTCACAAAGTCTTAATATTTGAATTTTACATGGTTGTTTGAGTCTACTTTCTAATGGATGAAACAAAATCAAAATCCAAATTTTCTAAGAAAAGATTTTGAATTTTTACTAGATATACTGCAGTTGTCTAAAAACTGCACAAAGGGTAGATTTGAAAAATTCACTATAATTCGTACACAGTGAATTAGGTGATCAAATTTGGATAGAAAGCCCTTTAAGTCTAGTTTCTAAATATTGAAACGGCTTGTAATTTGGATTTGATAACTCAAGATACAATCAAATTAGTAAGTAGAGTGTAAAATGGGAGACTACCACCCAACATAGACAATATCGATCCCCTCTATAAGGGATCGATTGCTTTTTCAAATAGAATGCTCCCAGGATTGAAAATCTAGAAGAGGGATCGATCCCCCCACATAGGGGATCGATCACCCCATTGACTAATGGATCCCCTATAAAAAGGGATTGATAGCTTAGGTTGTTTTCAAGTGAAAAATGGTTCAAAACATGAACCAATCGATCCCCTCAAGCAAGAGATCGATCAGTTCTGGGTGTAAGCACTCCAACGACTACTTTTTCATGATTCCAACGAGCATTTCTTCACTCCAAGCTTCCCCAATGGCTACTTCTTCAATTTCACTATAAATTGGGCACTCCAACACACCAAGAGGAATGATGAATCAAGAGAACAAGAGCCAATAAGCCATATTTTCATTCTCTCAAAGAATCAAGAGTTTTTAGAGCTTCAAAGTCTATATCTTTGTATTTATTGTATCCAAATTATATTTGTTGTTCAATCATCATTTTCTTGCACTTAAACTTAGCAAACACTTAGCCTTAGAGAGGTTCTTCTATTGTTTGCAAAATTACCTTTGATATACAAGGGTGAAAGAGAATAAGAGGTGAGGTATCCTCTTGAGAGCTTTGTAGAGAGATTGGGTAAAATACTACAAATGGTAGAGATTTCTATCTTAAGCCTTAAAAAGAAAAAGATAGGTTGTATTTTCATTTTAAGAATAGTGGATTGAAGCCTTGGTGTGGACAACCAAGAAGAGAGGAAGTAGGTGCCTTGTGGAGAAGGATCAAACCTCTATAAATCATTGTGTTTGATTTCTCTATCTCTATCTCCTTACAATTTATTGTTGTTTATATTTGATTTTAGGTTCATTAATTGTTATTGTTTGCATTATATTTCCATCAAAAGTGTTTATTGTTTTAATTTCCATTCAACTATATTAAAATCATTGTTTGGGAAGAATTTGGAGAAATCCAATTCACCCCCTCTTAGATCACCATCTCACCTAAAAAGCTAACATATGGCCAAACAAAACATAATAATGATTTAAAATAGATAATTGTTGAAATGGACATAATTATTTTAACCGATTCGATAAACAGATTCATTTTTTAAATCATTTATTAATTTTTGAAATATTAACAATTACTTTTATTTTATTTCAAATAAGTTTGTATGAATTGGAACAATTATTTTATAGCAGAACAAAAGGTCATAACGATTTTGAATAGATAATTGTTCAAATAGTCGTAACTATCTGAATTTGTTCGATAAACAAATTTATTTTTTAAACTCTTGCTTATTAATTTTGGAATTATTAAAAAATTAGTATTATTTTATTTTGGATAAGCTTTTATGAACTAAAACAATTGTTTTATGTCAAAACAAAAGGTCGTAATGATTTTAAATAAATAATTATTCAAATAGTAATAACTATTTTAACTTGTTCGATAGACAAACTTATATTTTCAAATCTTTTGCTTATTAATTTTTTGAATGTTAATAAATTTGTATTATTTTATTTTGAATAAGCTTATAAGATATGAAACAAATATTTTATGATTAAACAAGAGGTCAGAATGATTTGAAATAGATAATTATTCTAATAGTTTTAACTATTTGAACTAGGTCGGTAAATACATTTAATTTTCAAATCTCTTATTAGTTTTTAGAATATTATAAATTAGTATTATTTTTAATCGAATAAGCATCTATGATCAAAAACAATTGTATTATGACAAAACAAATATTTTAATGATTTAAGATTGATAATTATTCAAATAGTCATAAATATTTAAACTGATTCGGTAAACAGGTTTATTTTTTAAATATATTACTTATTAACTTTTGAAATATTAATAAATTAGTATTATTTTATTTCAATAAACTTGTACGATAAAAAATAATTGTTTTATGACAAAACAAAATGTCACAACAATTTGTAGTAAATAATCCTTCAAATGGCCATAATTATTTTAACTGATTCAGTAAATAGATTTATTTTTAAAATTTCTTACTTATTAATTTAGGAAATATTAATAAATTAGTATTATTTTATTTCATCTAAACTTGTATTAACTAAACAATTGTTTTATGACAAATCAAAAGGTTATAATGATTTTAAATAGACAATTATTCAAATAATAATAACTATTTGAACTTGATCAGTAAATAGATTTATTTTTTTAATATCTTTCTTATTAATTTTTTAAATGTTAATAATTAGTAGTAATTTATTCTGAACAAGCTTGTATGAATTCAAACAGTTGTTTTATGACTAAGCAAAAGATTAGAATGATTTGCAATATATAATTATTCCAGTAATGTTAACCATTTAAACTGATTCGGTAAACAAAGTAATTTTTTAAATCTCTTACTTATTAATTTTCAAAATATTATTAAATTAGTATTATTTTAATCCAAATAAGCTTATATGAACAAAAAAATTGCTCTACGACAAAAGAAAAGGTCATAATAATTTGAAATAGATAATCATTCATATAGTCTTAACTATTTGAACTGGTTCGACAACTAGATTTATTTTTTAATTTTCTTAGTTATTAAGTTTTGGGACATTATTAAATTAATATTATTTTATTTTGAATAAAATAGTATGAATAGTCAAAACTATTCAAATAAAAGGTTATAATGATTTGAAATATATAATTATTTAAATAGTCAAAACTATTTGAAATGTTTTCACAAGCAGATTTACTTTTTAAATCTCTTACTAATTAATTATCTAAATATTAATAAATTAGTATTGTTTTATTTTGAACAAACTTATATTAGGAAAAACAATTGTTTTATGACAAAACAAAAAGTAATAACAATTTGAAATAGATAATTATTCAAATAGTTATAATTATTTGAACTGGTTTGGCAAATAGAATTATTTTCTAAATCTCTTACTTATAAATGTTTGAAATATTAATAAATTAGTTTTATTCTATTTGAATAAGCTTTTATGAGATGAAATAATTATTTTATGACAAAGAAAAAGGTCATAAAAATTTAAAATAAATAATTATTCATATAGTGTTAATTGTTTGAATTGATTCGGTAAATGGATTTATTTTTTAAATCTCTTAGTTATTAATTTTTAGAATATTACTAAATTAGTATTATTTTATTTTGAATAAGCTTGTATGACCAGACACAATTATTTAATGATAGAACAAAAGGTTATAACAATTTGAAATAGATAATTATTCAAATAGTCATAGCTATTTGAACTGGTTTAGAAAACAAATTTATTTTTTAAATATTTTATTAATTATTGAAAAATTAATATAGTATTATTTTATTTCAAATAAGCTTGTATGTTGAAAAATAATTGTTTTATGACAAAACAAAAGGTAATAACAATTTGAAATAGATAATTGGTCAAATGGGCATAATTATTTAAACTGATTTGATAATTTGATTTATTATTTAAATCTCTTACTTATTAATTTTTGAAATATTAATAAGGTAGTATTATTTTATTTTGGATAAGCTTTTATGAACTAAAATAATTGTTTTATGACAAAACAAATGGTCATAATGTTTTTAAAAAGATAATTTTCAAATAGTCATAGCTATTTAAACTTGTTCAATAGATAGATTTATTTTTCCAAATCTCATGCTTATTAATTTTTTGAATGTTAATAAATTAGTATTATTTGATTTTGAATAAGCTTCTATGAACTGAAACAATTATTATATGACTAAATAAAAAGTCAGAACAATTTGAAATAGATAATTATTCTAATAGTTTTAAATATTTGAACTAGTTCAGCAAACACATTTATTTTTTAAATCTCTTATTAATTTTTGAAATATTATTAAATTAGTATTATTTTTATTCGAATAAGCTCTTATGATCAGAAACAGGTGTTTTATGAGAAAACAAAGATCATAATGATTTGAGATTTATATTTATTCAAATAGTCATAACTATTGGAATTGGTTCAAAAAGCAATTTAGTTTTTAAATCTCTTGTTTATTAATAAAGTAGTATTATTTTATTTCAAATAAGTTTTTATGAACTAAAACAATTGTTTTATGACAAAAAAAAAGGTCATACTGACTTTAAATAGATAATTATTCAAATAGTCAAATCTATTTGAAGTTGTTCAATAAACAGATATATTTTTTTAAATCTCTTGCTCATCAATTTTTTTATTGCTAATAAATTAGTTTTATTCTGAATAAACTTGTATAAACTAAAATAATTATTTTATGACTAAACAAAAGGTTAGAATTATTTGAAATAGATAATTATTCTAATAGTCTTGATTATTTGAACTAGTTTGACAAACACATTTATTTTTTTAATCTCTTACTTACTAATTTTTGGAATATTATTAAATTAGTATTATTTTAATATGAATAAGCTTGTATGAAAAGAAACAATTGTTTTATGACAAAATAAATATCATAACAATTTGAGATAGATATTTGCCCAAATAATCATAACTATTTGAACTATTTTAGTAAATAGATTTATTTTTTAAAATTCTTATTAATTTTCAAAATATTAATAGATTAGTATTATTTTATTCTGAATAATTTTGCATGAACAAAAACAATTGTTTTATGACAAAACAAAAAGGTCATAATGATTTGAAATAGATAATTGTTCAAATAGACACGAGTATTTGAACTTGTTCGATCAATTTATTTTTTAAATCTCCTACCTATTAATTTTCAAAATAGTAATAAATTAATATTATTTTATTCCTAATAAACTTGTATGAATAAAAACAATTGTTTTATGACAAAACCAAAGATCATAACTATTTGAAATAAATAATTATTCAAACAGTCCTAAATATTTGAACTTGTTCAATAAATAGATTTATTTTTAAAATTTTTTGCTTATTAATTTTTTAAATATTAATAAATTAGTATTATTTTATTTCAAAAATGCTTGTATGAACAGAAACAATTGATTTATGACAAAACAAAAGGTTATAATTATGTGACACTGGTAATTATTCAAATAGTCATAACTATTTAAACGTGTTCAGAAAACAAATTATTTTTTAAAATTTTTACTTATTAATTTTTAGAATATTAACAATTTTATATTATTTTATTAAAAAAAAGCTTGTGTGAACAGAAACAATTATTTTAGAAAAAACAAAAGGTCATAACAATTTGAAATGGATAACTGTTCAAATAATCATAGCTATTTCAAATTGTTCGGTAAACAAATTCATATTTTAAATCTCTTACTCATTAATTTTTGGAATATTAATAAATTAGTATTTTTTAATTTCAAATAAGCCTATATGAACTGATACAATTGTTTTATGATGAAACAAAAGGTCATAATGATTTGAAATAGATAATTATTCAAATACTTATGACTATTTGAACTTGTTCGGTAAACATATTTATTTTTAAAATCTTTTACTTATTAATTGTAGAAATATTAGTAAATTAATATTATTTTAATTTGAATAAGCTTAAATGAATAAAAACAATTGTTTTATGATAAAATAAAAACTCATAATGATTTAAAATAAAAATTTGCTTAAATAGTCATTACTATTTGAATTTATTTGATAAACAAATTTATTTTTTAAATCTTTTACTTATTAATTGTCTGAATATTAATAAATTTGAATTATTTTAATTAAAATAAGCCTGTATCAATAGAAAAAATTATTTTATGACAAAACAAAAAGGTTATAGTGATTTGAAATAGGCAATTGTTCAAATAGTATGACTATTTGAACTTGTTCGATAAATAGATTCAATTTTTAAATCTTACTTATTAATTTTTGGAATATTAATAAATTAGAATTATGTTATTCTAAATAAGCCGGTACGAACAAAAATAATTGTTTTGCGACAAAACAAAGATCGTAACAATTTGAAATAGATAATTGTTCAAATAGTTATAACTATTTGTACTAGTCAAGCCAATAGATTCATTTTTTAAATCCATTATTTATTAATTTTTATTAATAAATTAGCATTACTTTATTTTGAATAAGACTATATCAATAGAAACAATTATTTTATGACAAAACAAAGAGTCATAATGATTTGAAATAAATAATTATTCAAATTGTTATAACTAATTGAACTAGTTTGGTAAGCAAATTTATTTTTAAATCTCTTATTAATTTTTAAAATATTAATAAATTAATATTATTTTATTTCGAACAAACTTATATGAACAAAAACATTTTTTTTACGAAACAAAAAGTCATAATGATTTGAAATAGATAATTATTCATATAGGCTTAACTATTTGAATTGGTTTAACAAACAAATTTGTTTTTAAATCTCTTAGTTATGAATTTTCATAATATTAATAGATTAGTATTATTTTATTCTGAATAAGCTTGTATGAACATAAATAATTATTTTATGACAAAACAAAAGGTTATAACGATTTGAAAGATATCATTGTTCAAATAGTTGTAACTATTTGTGACTATTTAAACTAGTTTGGTAAGCATATTTATTTTTTAAATCTCCCACTTATTAATTTTTAAAAAATTAATAAATTAGTATTATTTTATTCCAAATAGGCTTATATGATGAAAAACAATTGTTTTATGACCAAACAAAAGTTTATAATGATTTGAAATAGATAATTGTTCAAATGGCCATAATTATTTGAACTAATTCGATAAACTGATTTACTTTTTAAATTTCCAACTTCTCAATTTTTGAAATATTAATAAAGTAATATTATTTTATTTTGGATAAGCTTTTTGATCTAAAACAATTGTTTTATGATAAAACAAAAGGTCAAAATGATTTTAAATATATAATTGTTCAAATAGTCATAACTATTCAAATTTGTTCGATAAACAAATTTATTTTTTTAAATTTCTTGCTTATTAAAATTTTCAATGTTAATAAAATTGTATTATTTTATTTCGAATAAGCTTGTATGAACTAAAATAATTATTTTATAACTAAACAAAGGTCAAAACAATTTGACATTGGTAATTATTCTAATAGTCTTAATTATTGGAACTGGTTCCACAAACACTTTTATTTTTTAAATCTCTTATTAATTTTTGGAATATTATTAGTTTAGCAATATTTTACTCTAAATAAGCTTATATGAACAAAGATAGATAATTGTTCAAATAGTCATAACTATTTGAATTAGTTTGGTAAACAAATTTAGTTTCTAAATCTCTTATTAAATTTTCAAATATTAAAAAATTAGTATTATTTTATTCTGAATAATTTTGTATGAATAAAAGCAATTTTTTTACGACAAAACAAAATGTCATAATGATTTGAAATAGATAGTAGTTTGAATAGATATGACTATTTAAACTTGTTTGGTAAATAGATTTTATTTTTTAAAACTCTAACTTTTAACTTTTAGAATATTAATAAATTAGTATTATTTTATTTTAAATAAACTTGTATGAATAGAAACAATTGTTTTTATGACAAAACAAATGATCATGACAATTTGAAATAAATAATTATTTAAATAGTCATAACTATTTGAACTCACTCCATAAATAAATTTATTTTTTAAATCTTTTACTTTTTAATTTTTGAAATTTTAATAAATTAGTATTATTTTATTCTAAATATGCTTTTTATGCATAGAAACAACTGGTTTATGACAAAACAAAAGGTCATAATGATTTGAAATAGATAATTGTTTAAATAGTATAACTATTTAAACATGTTCAGAAAATAGATTCATTTTTAAAATTTTTACTTATTAACTTTTGGAATACTAATAAATTTAAATTATTTTATTCAAAATAAACTTGCATGGAACAAATTGTTTTATGACAAAACAAAAGATCATAATGTTTTGAAATAGATAATTATTTAGATAGTCATAACTATTTAAACTTGTTTGGTAAATAGATTTTTTTAAAATTCTCTTACTCATTAATTTTTGAAATATTAATAAATTAATATTATTTTACTTCAAATAAACTTATATAAACTGAAACAATTGTTTAAATTACGAAATAAAAGGTCATAACGATTTGAAATAGATAATTATTCAAATATTCATGACTATTTGAACTTATTTGGTAAACATATTTATTTTTAAATCTTTTACTTATTAATTGTTGAAACATTAATAAATTAATATTATTTTAATCCGAATAACCTTGTATGAACAAAAATAATTGTTTTATGTCAAAACAAATTTATTATTTAATTCTCTTAGTTATTAATTTTTAGAATATTATTAGATTTGTATTACTTTATTTTGAATAAGCTTGTATCAACAAAAATAATTATTTTATAATAGAACAAAAGGTTATAACAATTTGAAGTTTACAATTGTTTAGTAAACATTTATTTTTTAATTCTCTAACTTATTAATTTTTGAAAGATAATAAATTAGTATTATTTTATTCCATATAAGCTTGAATGTTTAAAAACAATTGTTAAATGACCAAACAAAAGGTAATAACGATTTGAAATTGATAATTATTGACAAGGTTATAATTATTTGAACTGATTCGATAAACAAATTCACTTTTTAAATCACTTACTTTTTTATTTTTGAAACATTAATAAATTAGTATTATTTTATTTCAAATAAACTTGTATAAAATGAAACATTGGTTTTATGACAAAAAAAAAAGTCATAACAATTTGAAATAGATAATTGTTCATATAGTCTTAATTATTTGAACTACTTCAGCAAATAGATTTATTTTTCAAGTCTCTTAGTTATGAATTTTTGAAATATTATTAAATTAGTATTATTTTATTCCAAATAAGCTTATATGAATTGAAACAATTATTTTATAATGGAACAAAAGGTTAAAACGATTTGATATAGATAATTGTTCAAATAAGAAGTGGTTCAGTAAACAAATTTATTTTTTAAATCTCCTACTTATTAATTTTGAAATATTAATAAATTAGTATTATTTTACTTCATATAGGCTTGTATGATGAAAAACAATTGTTTTATGATAAAAAAAAAGTTCATAACAATTTGAAATACATAATTGCTCAAATGGCCATAATTATTTGAGCCAATTTGATAAACTAAATTATTTTTTAAATATCTAACTTATCAATTTTTCAAATAGTAATAAATTAAGATTATTTTATTTTGGATAAGCTTTTATGAATTGAAACAATTGTTTTATGATAAAACAAAAGTTCATATTTATTTTAAATAGATAATTGTTTAAATAGTCATAACTATTTGAACTTGTTCGGTAAACATAATTATTTTTTAAAATTTCTTGTTTATTAATTTTATGAATGTTAATAAATTAGTATTATTTTATTTTGAATAAGCATGTATGAACTAAAACAATTATTTCATGACTAAACAAAAGGTCAAAGCAATTTGAAATATATAATTTTTTTAGTAGTCTTAACTATTTGAATTGGTTCGACAAATAGAATTATTTTTTAAATCTCAAACTTATTAATTTTTAAAATATTAATAATTTAGTATTATTCTATTTTGCATAAACTTGTATGAATAGAAACAATTATTTTATGACAAAACAAAAGGTCATAACGATTTGAAATAAAAAATTGTTCAAATAGTCATAACTATTTAAACTCACTCGATAACAGATTTATTCTTTAAATCTTTTACTTATTAAATTTTGAAATTTTAATAAATTAGAATTATTTTATTTCAAATAAGGTTTTATGAATAGAAATAATTGGTTTATGACAAAATAAAGGATCGTAACGATTTGAAATAGATAATTGTTCAAATAGTCATAACTATTTGAATATGTTCAGAAAATATATTTATTTTTTAAATTTTTAGTTATTAATTTTTAAAATATTAATAAATTTAAATTATTTTATTCGAAATAAACTTGCATCAATAAAACCAATTGTTTTATGACAAAACAAAAGGTCATAATGTTTTGAAATAGAAAATTATTTAGGTAGTCATAACTATTTAAACTTATTTAGTGAATAGATTCTTTTTTTTAATTCTCTTACTCATTAATTTTCAGAATATTAATAAATTAATATTATTTTACTTCAAATAAGCTTATATGAACTGAAACAATTGTTTTAATTACAAAAGAAAAGGTCATAATGATTTGAAATAGATAATTATTCAAATAGTCATGACTATTTGAATTGTTCAATAAACAAATGTATTTTTTAAATCTTTTACTTTTTAATTATCAAAATATTAATAAATTACTATTATTTTAATACGAATAACCTTGTATGAATAGAAACAATTATTTTATGTCAAAATAAAAAGTCATCACAAGTTGAAATAAATAATTGCTTAAATAGTCATAACAATTTCAATTTGTCTGGTAAATAGATTTATTTTTTAAATCTTTTACTTATTAATTGTCTTAATATTAATAAATTTATATTATTTTATTCAAAATAAGCTTTTATGAACAGAAAATATTATTTTATGATAAAACAAAATGTTGTAGCAATTTCAAATAGATAATTGTTCAAACATTCATAATTATTTAAACTTGTTCAATAAATAGAATCATTTTTTAAATCTCTCTATTATTAATTTTTAGATTATTAATAAATTAGTATTATTTTATTTTGAATAAGCTTATATGAATTGAAACAATTCTTTTATGACAAAACAAAAGATCATTATGATTTAAAATAGATAATTATTAAAATAATCACTATTATTTGATCTAGTTCAGTAAACATATTTGTGTTTTAAATTTTTTACTTATTAATTTGTTGAAATATTAATAAATTAGTATTATTTTCATCTGAATAAGCTTGTATAAATAGAAACGATTGTTTTAAAATAGAACAAAAAATCATAATGATTTGAAATAAATAATTGCTCAAATAGTCATAACTATTTAAACTAGATTCGTAAATAGATTTATTTTTTAAATCTCTTATTAACTTTCAAAATATTAATGATTAGTTTTACCTTATTTTGAACAAACTTATATCAACAAAAACATTTGTTTTATGATAAAACAAAATGTTATAATGATTTGAAATAGATAATTGTTAAAATAGTCATAATTATTTAAATTGGTTATATAAACAGAATTATTTTTTAGATCTCTTACTTATTAAGTTTTGAAATATTAATAAATTTGTTCATTTTATTCCAAATATGCTGGTATGAATTCCAAAAAACTTATTTTATGACAAAACAAAAGGTCATAACCATTTGAAATAGATAATTGTTCATATAGTTTTAAATATTTGAATTGGTTTGGTAAACAAATTTACTTTTTAATTCTTTTAGTTACCAATTTTTGGAATATTATTAGATTGGTATTATTTTTTTTTGAATAAGCTTGTATCAATAAAAATAATTGTTTTATGACAGAATAAAAGGTTATAATGATTTGAAGTTTGCAATTGTTCAAAAAGCCATAACTATTTGAACTAGTTCAGTAAACAAATTTATTTTTTAGATCTTTTACTTATTAATTTTTGAAAGATTAATAAATCAATATTATTTTATTTCAAATAAGCTTGAATATTCAAAAACAATTGTTATATGACCAAATAAAAGGTAATAACGATTTGAAATAGATAATTGTTGACAAGGTCATAATTATTTGAACTAATTCGGTAAATAGATTCACTTTTTAAATCACTTACTTTTTAATTTTTGAAATATTAATAAATTAGTATTATTTTATTTCGAATTAGCTTGTATGAACTGAAAAAATTATTTTATGATAAAACAAAAGGTCATAATGATTTGAATAGATAATTGTTCATATGGTCTTAATTGGTTAAACTGCTTCAGCAAACAGATTTATTTGTCAAATCTCTTAGTTATTAATTTTTGGAATATTATGAAATTAGTATTATTTTATTCCAAATAAGCCTATATGAACTGAAACAATTATTTTATAATAGAACAAAACGTTATAATGATTAAAATAGATAATTGTTCAAATAGGAACTGGATCGATAAACAGATTTATTTTTTAAATCTCTTATTAATTTTTAAAATATTAATAAATTAGTATTATTTTATTCCAAATTGACTTGTATGATGGAAAACAACTGTTTTATGATAAAAGAAAAGTTCATAACGATTTGAAATACATAATTGCTCAAATGGCCATAATTATTTGAACTAATTCGATAACTTGACTTATTTTTTTAAATCTCTAACTTATCAATTTTTTAAATATTAATAAAGTAATATTATTTTATTTCAGATAACCTTTTATGAATTGAAACAATTATTTTATTATAAAACAAAATGTCATATTTATTTTAAATAGATAATTATTCAGATAGTCATAACTATTTGAACTTGTTTGGTAAATATAACTATTTTTTAAAATTTCTTATTTATTAATTTTTTGAATGTTAATAAATTAGAGTTATTTTATTTTGAATAAGCATGTATGAACTAAAACAATTATTTCATGAATAAACAAAAGGTCAGAATAATTTGAATAGATAATTGTTTTAATAGTCTTAACTATTTGAACTAGCTCAACAAACACATTTATTTTTTAAATCTCTTACTTATTAATTTTTAGAATATTATTAATTTAGGAATATTTTACTCTGAATAAGCTTGTATGAACAGAAACAATTGTTTTATGACAAAACAAAGATCATAATGATTTAAGATAGATAATTGTTCAAATAGTCATAACTATTTGAATTAGTTTCATAAACATATTTACTTTTTAAATCTTTTATTAATTTTTGAAATATTAATAATTTAGTATTATTTTATTTTGAATAATTTTGTATGGATAGAAACAATTTTTTTATGACAAAACAAAATGTCATAACAATTTGAAATAGATAATAGTTCAAATGGACATGACTATTTAAACTTGTTCAGTAAACAGATTTATCTTTGAAATCTCCAACTCATTAATTTTTAAAATAGTAATAAATTAGTATTATTTTATTTCAAATAAGCTTGTATGAATAGAAACAATTGTTTTATGACAAAACAAAATATCATAATGATTTGAAATAAATAATTGTTCAAATAGTCATAACTATGTGAACTTGCTGGGTAAATAGCTTTATTTTTTAAATCTTTTACTTATTAATTTTTGGAATTTTAATAAATTAGAATTATTTTATTTTGAATAAGCTTTTATGAATAGAAACAATTCGTTATGACAAAACAAAAGATCATAACAATTTGAAACAGATAATTTTTCAAATAATCATAACTATTTGAATGTGTTTAGAAACCCTATTTATTTTTGAAATATGAGTAAATTTATATTATTTTATTCAAAATAAGCTTCCATGAACAAAACCAATTATTTTATGATAAAACAAAAGGTTTTAATGTTTTGAAATAGATAATTGTTCAAATAGTTATAACTATTTGAATATGTTCTATTAATAGATTCATTTTTTAATTCTCTTACTCATTAATTTTTAGAATATTAATAAATTAGTATTATTTTATTTCAAATAAGCTTATATGACCTGAAACAATTATTTTATTGCAAAACAAAAGGTCACAATGATTTGAAATAAATAATTAGTCAAATAGTCATAACTATTTGAACTTGTTGGGTAAACATATTTATTTTTTAAATCTTCTACTTATTAATTGTCAAAATATTAATAAATTAATATTATTTTAATCCAAATAAGCTTGTATGAACAAAAACAATTGTTTTATGATAAAACAAATAGTCATAACAATTTGAAATAAATAATTGTTCAAATAGTCATAAAGATTTCAAGTTATTCGGTAAACAGATTTATTTTTTAAATCTTTCACTTATTAATTGTCTTAATATTAGTAAATTTGTATTATTTTAATCAAACTAAGCTTGAATGAATCGAAAAAATCATTTTATGACAAAACAAAAGGTTATAGTGATTTCAATTGGATAATTGTTTAAATAAGCATAATTATTTAAACTTATTCAATAAATAGATTCATTTTTTCAATCTCTTAATTATTAAATTTTAAAATATTAATAACTTAGTATTGTTTTATTTCAAATAAGCTTAGTTGAACTGAAATAACTTTTTTTATGACAAAACTAAAAGTTATAATGATTTGAAATAGATAATTATTCAAATAGTCATGACTATTTGATCTAAGTCGGTAAATATATATTTTAAATTTTTTACTTATTAATTGTCAAAATATTAATAGATTAGTATTTCAAAAATTAATAAGAGATTTAAAAAGTACATCTATTTACCAATTCAGTTCAAATAGTTATGAGTATTTGAATATTTGTCTATTTCAAATTGTTATAACCTTTTGTTCTATTCATACAAGCTTATTCAGAATAAAATAATACTAATTTAGTAATATTCTAAAAATTAATAACTAAGAGATTCTAAAAAATAAATCTATTTGCTGAACTAGTTTAAACAGTTAAGACTATATGAACAATTATTTATTTCAAATTGTTATGACCTATTGTTTTGTCATAAAACAATTATTTTAGCTTATACAAGCTTATTCGGAATAGAATAAAAATAATTTATTTATACTTCAAAAATTTATAAGTAAGAGATTTGGAAAATAATTATATTTACCGAACTAGTTCAAATGATTATAACTCTTTGAACAATTATCAATTTCAAATCATTATTACTAATTTATTAATATTTAGAAAATTAATCAATAAGAGATTTAAAAAGTAAACATATTTACCAAATCATTTCAAATAGTTTTGACTAATTAAATAATTATATATTCTAAATCATTAGAACCTTTTATTTTGTCATCAAACAATTGGTTCTGTTGATACTATTTTATTCAGAATAAAATAATACTAGTTAACAATATTTTGAAACTTAATAACCAAGAAAATTAAAAAATAAATCTAATAGCCAAACAAGTTCAAATAGTTAAGACTATATGAATGATTATTTATTTCAAATCATTATGACCTTTTGTTTTGTTGTAAAATAATTGTTTTGTTCATACAAGCTTATTCAGATTAAAATAATATTAATTTAATAATAGTTCAAAAATAAATAAGTAAGAGATTTAAAAATAAATTTGTTTACCAAATTAGTTCAAATGGTTAAGAATATTAGAACAATTATCTATTTCAAATCATTCTAACCTTTTATTTAGTCATAAAACAATTGTTTCAGTTCATACAAGCTTATTCATAATAAATTAATACTAATTTGATTCAGAAAATTGATAAGAAAGAGATTTAAAAAAATAAATCTATTTACCAAACAAGTTTGAATAGTTATTACAATTTGAACAATTGTCAATTTAGAAGCTTTAAAACTTTTTGACTTGTCATAAAACAATTGTTTCAGTTAATACAAGCTTATTTCAAATAAAATAATACAAATTTATTAATATTAAGACAATTAATAAGTAAAAGATTTAAAAAATAAATATGTTTACCAAATAAGTTCAAATCGTTATGACTATTTGAGCAATTAATTATTTCAACTTGTTATGACTTTTTGTTTTATCGTAAAATAATCATTTCTATACGTACAAACCTATTCGGATTAAAATAATTTTAATCATTTATATATTATATACAACATACATAGTTACCAGATAGTAATTGCTGACATGGACACTTATGTGGATAGTTTTTTTTTTCGACACGTAAGATAAATCCTTAAACTTTTGGATCAGATTCTTGAAATGAACTATGATAAATTTAATAAATTTGCTCATCCAGAATCACAAATCAAAATGAACTTTTTTCATGAAGGAAAAATATGCTAGAATTAGTTGTCTGATGTAGCAAAAATTTGTTGTAAAATATCATTGCTATGTCTTCTCCCAATGCTTTAATGAAATAGCAAGCTACCCTTCCAAAAATTCATTTATTTCCTTTTTTTTTTCATTTTTGGTTTTCAATTTTTGTAGGGGGCCTTGTATTCCTTACTTTCCACCCTTGATTTTAGGTAAAATCATATTTGCAAATTTGGTTTCGAGTACCGATCATATCGGTTGATATATTTTAGATATATCAAAATATGATATATTTAAAAATGATTTTTTGTAATGAATTTGATATCAAGTAATATCAATTGTTTTCATTAATTTTGATCGATTTTGGTGAATTTTGATAGATTAATATGTTTGGAAATTATTGGTTGTTTTCATTAGTTTTGATTGGTTTTGATAAAGTTCAGTATATTAATATGTTTCTGTCAGTATGTAATATAAAATATATAAGATTCTACTGAATCTACCTCTCTTGATACAGAAGCTTATTTTGAGACAAAGGATAATTCGCCACTATTATCCCCACCGCTACTGCCTCCTCTGTTGCTTTTAATTTTCTAATATTTGCATTTGCCTTTGACACTTTCTTTCTATTTTCCTTTCCCATTCTTGGACTTTCTAGAAGAGTATTCTTTCTGGGCCCAAAAAAATGAGCTCATCGGTACTAACCGGGCTTGGCTTAGTCTTCAATCCAGTAAGGTGACGCATTGAGGCCAGAACCATGTCTGTGAATGCAAAGGAATTGTTTTTTTTTTAATAGAGGAACTTATAGATTAGAAATAGAAAAAAATTATGGGTATTATAATTTGAATATTAAATTTATTAAATGTGATTTTTAAAAATTAAATGTATGAATTAATTGAGATAAATTTTGGATTTACAAATGAATTATTTTATAATTAAGATATGTTTACTACGAGCTCGACAAATTAATATGATTACAATTTTGACAAATTAAAAAATATGATCTACTACTTAATGATAGGAAAATTATCTCATTTCATTTAGGTTTTATTAGGGAGTGATAGTATAATATGTATAAAAAATTAATTTAAAAATAAAGCATTGTTTTTTAGTTGACTTACATTGAGTTTGGGTCATATTCAAATTATAGTGAAATTGGTAATTAATTTCTAAGCAAAGAAAAATAAATATAATTGCTGAACCATTTCAAATAGTAAGACTAAATGAACGATTATCTATTCCAAATCGTTATGACCTTTTGTTTTGTAATAAAACAATTGTTTATGATCATACAAGCTTATTTGAAATAAAATAATTCTAATTTATTAATATTTCAAAAATTAATAAGTAAGAGATTTAAAAAATAAATCTGTTTACCAAACTAGTTCAAATAATTTTGACTATTTGAGCAATTATCAATCTCAAATCATTAAGATCTTTGTTTTGTCATAAAAAAATTGTTTTGATCTTAGAGTTTATTTGGTTAAAATAATACTAATTTAATAATATTCCAAAAATTAGTAAGTAAGAGATTTAAAAAATAATTGTGTTTGCTGAACCAGTTCAAATAGTTAAAACTATTAGAATAATTATATATTTTAAATCATTCTGACCTTTTGTTTAGTTAGAAAATATTTGTTTCATATCTTACAATCTTATTCAGAATAAAAAAATCCAAATTTATTAACATTTGAAAAATTAATAAGGAAAAGATTTGAAAAAATAAATTTGTTTATCGATCAATTTCAAATAGTGATGACTATTTGAACAATTATTTATTTAAAATCATTATAATTTTTTGTCTTGATATAAAACAATTGTTTTAATTCATAAAGGCTTATCCAATATAAAATAATACTAATTTCTTAATATTTCAAAAACTAATAAGCAAGAGTTTAAAAAATAAATTAGTTTATTGAACAAATTCAAATAGTTATGACTATTTGAACAATTGTCTATTTAAAATCATTATGACCTTTTGTTTTTTCATAAAACAATTGTTGCAATTCATACAAGCTTATTCAAAATAAAATAATATTAATTTACTAATATTCCAAAAATTGATAAGTAAGTGATTTAAAAAGTAAACCTATTTACCAAATCAATTCAAATAATTGTGGCCATTTCAACAATTATTTATTTCAAATCGTTATTACCTTTTGTTTGGTCATATAACAATTGTTTCTTATTATACAAGTTTATTCAGAATAAAATAATAGTAATTTATTATTCTCTCAAAAATTATTAAGTAAGAGATTTAAAAAATAAATCTATTTACCGAACTAGTTTAAATAGTTATGACTATTTAAATAATTGTATACTTCAAATAGTTATAACCTTTTGTTCTATCATAAAACAATTATTTTTGTTCATACAAGCTTATTAGAAATAAAATAATACTAATATAAAAATATTCCAAAAATTAATAACAGAGAGATTTAAAAAATAAATTTGTTTGCTAAACTAGTTCAAATAGTTAAGACTATATGAACCGTTATCTATGTCAAATCATTTTTTATTTGTCATAAAACAAAATTTTCAATTCATACTCTCTTATTTGGAATAAAATAAAATGAATTTATTCATATTAAAAAATTAATATGTAAGAGATTTAAAAAATAATTCTATTTTCCTAACCTGTTCAAATAATTATGATTATTTGAACAATTATCTTTTTCAAATCGCTATGACCTTTTGTTTTGTCATAAAAAAAATGTTTTTGTTCATATAAGTTTATTCAAAATAAAAGAATACTAATCTATTAATATTTCAAAAATTAATAAGAGATTTAAAAAATAAATCTTTGTTCATATAAGTTCAAATAGTTGTGACTATTTGAGCAATTATTTATGTCAAATTGTTATGAGTCTTTGTTCTATTATAAAACTATAATTTTATTCATACAAGCTTATTTGGATTAAAATAATACCAATTTATTAATATTTCAACAATTAATAAGTAAAAAATTTTAAAAATAAATACGCTTACTGAACTAGATCAAATAATCATGACTATTTGAATAATTATCTATTTCAAATCATTATGACCCTTTGTTTTGTCAGAAAAAAATCATTTCAGTTCATATAAGCTTATTTGAAATAAAATAATACTACATTATGAATATTCTAAAAATTAGTAATTAAAATATTTAAAAAATGAATATGTTTAATGAATAAGTTTAAATAATTAGGACTATTTGAATAATTATCTATTTGAAAATGCTATAACTTTTTGTTTTGTCATAAAATGATTTTTTTCTATTCATACAAGCTTATTTTGAATAAATAACACAAATTTATTAATATTAAAATAATTAATAAGTAAAAAATCTAAAAAATAAATCTATTTATCGAACAAGTTCAAATCTTTATGACTATTTGAACAATTATTTATTTCAAATTGTTATGACCTTTTGTTTTGTCATAAAACAATTGTTTTTGTTCATACAAGCTTATTCGGATTAAAAAAATTAATTTATTAATATTTCAACAAATAATAAGTAAAAGATTTAAAAAATAAATATGTTTGTCGAACAAGTTCAAATAGTTATGAGTATTTGAATAATTATTTATTTCAAATCATTGTGACCTTTTGTTTTTGTAATAAAACAATTGTTTTAGTTCATATAAGCTTATTTTCAATAAAATAATACTAATTTATTAATATTCTAAAAATTAATGAGTAAGAGAATTAAAAAATTAATCTATTTACCAAACTTGTTCAAATAGTTATGACTATCTAAACAATTATATATTTCAAAACATTACAACCTTTTGTTTTGTCATAAAACAATTGGTTCTATTCATGCAAGCTTGTTTTCAATAAATAATATAAATTTATTAATATTCCAAAAAAATAATGCTAATTTATTAATCTTTCTAAAATTAATAAGACATTTAAAATAAATTTGTTTATTGAATTAGTTCAAATATATGACTTTTTGAATAATTGTAAACTTCAAATTGTTATAACTTTTTGTTCTATCATAAAACAATTATTTTTGTTCATACAAGTTTATTTGAAATAAAATAATGCTAATCTAATAATATTCCAAAAATTAATAACTAAGAGAATTAAAAAATAAATTTGTTTACTGAACTAGTTCAAATATTTAAAGACTATATGAACAATTATCTATTTCAAATCATTATGACCATTTGTTTTATCATAAAACAAGCTTTTTTGCATTCATACTAGCCTAATTGGAATAAAATACAATGAATTTATTAATATTTCAAAAATTAATAAGTAAGAGATTTAAAAAACAATTATGTTTACGTAACCAGTTCAAATAATTATGACTGTTTAAACAATTATCTATTTCAAATTGTTATGACCTTTTGTTTTATCATAAAACAAATGTTTTTGTTCATATAAGTTTGTTTGGAATAAAATAATATTAATCTATTAATATTTCAAAAATTAATAAGAGATTTAAAAAATAAATCTATTTATCAAACAAGTTTAAATAGTTTTGACTATTTGAGCAATTATTTATTTCACATCATTATGACTTTTTGTTTTGTTATAAAACAATTGTTTATGTTCATACAAGCTTATTCAGGTTAAAATAATACTAATTTATTAATATTTAGACAATTGATAAGTACAAAATTTAAAAAGTAAATATGTTTACCGAACTAGATCAAATAGTTATGACTATTTGAATAATTATTTATTTTAAATCGTTATGACATTTTGTTTTGTCATAAAAAAATTATTTCAATTCAAATAAGCTTATTTGAAATAAAATAATACTAAGTTATTAATATTATGAAAATTAATAATTAAGAGATTTAAAAAATGAATCTGTTTGCTAAACAAGTTTAAATAATTTTGACTATTTTGACAATTATCTATTTGAAATCACTATAACCTTTTGTTTTATCATAAAATGATTTTTTCTATTCATACAAGCTTATTTTGAATAAAATAATACAAATTTATTAATATTAAGACAATTAATAAGTAAAAGATTTAAAAAATAAATCTACTTACCGAACAATTTCAAATATTTATTACTATTTGAAACATTATCTATTTCAAATTGGTATGACTTGTTGTTTTGTCATAAAATAATTATTTCTATCGAACATGCTTATTCTAATTAACAAAATATTAATTTATTAATATTTCAACAATTAATAAGTAGTACATTTAAAAAATAAATATGTTTTTCAAACAAGTTCAACTAGTCATAACTATTTGAATAATTATCTATTTCAAATCATTGTGACCTTTTGTTTTGTAATAAAACAATTGTTTCATTTCATATAAGCTTATTTAAAATAAAATAATACTAATTTATTAATATTCCAAAAATTAATGAGAAAGAGAATTAAAAAAGGAATCTTGTTATCGAACATGTTCAAATAGTTATGACTATTTGAATAATTATCTATTTCAAATCATTGTGACCTTTTGTTTTATAAAAAACAATTGTTTCAGTTCATATAAGCTTATTTGAAATAAAATAATACTAATTTATTAATATTTCAAAAATTAATGAGAAAGAGAATTAAAAGATGAATCTTGTTACCGAACATGTTCAAATAATTATGACTATCTGAACAATTATTTATTTTAAAACATTATGACATTTTGTTTTCTCATAAAACATTTGGTATGTAAGCTTATTTCGAATAAAATAATAGAAATTTATTAATATTTAAAAAAATTAATAAGTAAAAATTTAAAAATAAATATATTTTTTTAACACTTTCAAATAGTTAAGACTATTTGAACAATTATCTATTTTAAATTGTTATGACCTTTTTTTTTGTCATAAACTAATTGTTTCTATTCATAAAAGCTTATTCAAAAGAAAATAATACTAATTTATTAAAATTCCAAAATTTAATAAGTAAAAGAGTTAAAAAATAAATCTATTTACCAAGCGAGTTCAAATAGTTACAACTATTTGAATAATTATTTATTTCAAATTGTTATGACCTTTTGTTTTGTCATAAAGCAATTGTTTCTATTCATAAAAGTTTATTTGAAATAAAATAATACTAATTTATTAATATTCTAAAAATTAATAAGTTGAAGATTTAAAAAATAAATTTGTTCACCAAACAAGCTCAAATAGTCACGTCCATTTGAACTATTATCTATATCAAATTGTTATGATATTTTGTTTTGTCGTAAAACAATTGTTTCTATTCATACAAAATTATTCAGAATAAAATAATACTAATTTATTAGTATTTCAAAAATTAATAAAGATTTAAAAACTAAATCTGCATATTAAACTAGTTCAAATAATTATGATTTTTTGAACAATTATCTATCTCAAATCGTTATGATACTTGTTTTGTAACAAAGCAATTATTTTTGTTCTTACAAGCGTATTTGGAGTAAAATATTGATAAATTAATAATATTCAAAAAATTAATAAGAGATTTAAAAAATAAATCTATTTGCTAAATCAGTTCAAATACTTAAGACTATTAGAACAATTATGTATTTCAAATCATTATGACCTTTTGCTTGTCATAAAATAGTATTTTCAGTTCATACATGCTTATTCAAAATAAAATAATACTAATTTGTTACCATTCAAAAAATTAATAAATAACAAATTTTACAAAATAAATTTGTTTATCAAACTAGTTTAAATAGTTATGACTATTTGAACAATTATCTATTTAAAATAAATATGACCTTTTGTTTTATCATAAAACAATTGTTTCAATTCATAAAAGCTTATCTGAAATAAAATAATATTACTTTATTGATACGTAAAAAATTGATATATTAGGATTTAAAAAATACATCAAATTGGTTCAAATAATTATGGCTATTTGAACAATAATCTATTTCAAATTGTTACAAACTTTTTTTTATTCATAAAACAATTGTTTTTCATCACACAAGACTATTTGGAATAAAATAATATTAATTTATTAAAATTTCAAAATTAATAAGCAAGAGGTTTAAAAAATAAATCTATTTACTAAACCGGTTCCTATTTTTGAACAATTATCTATTTTAAATTGTTATAACCTTTTGTTCTATAGTAAAATAATTGTTTCAATTCATATAAGCTTATTTGGAATAAAATAATACTAATTTAATAATATTCTGATAATTAATAACTAAAAGATTTAAAAAATATATTTATTTGTTGAAACAGTTCAAACAATTAATATTATATGAACAATTATCTATTTGGAATCATTATGAGCATTCGTTTTGTCATAAAACAACTGTTTCAGTACATAGAAGCTTATTCAAAATAAAATAATACTAATTTATTAATATTTCAAAAATTAAGAAATAAGTTACTTAAAAAGTGAATATGTTTATTGAATAAGTTCAAATAATTATGGCCATGTCAACAATTATATATTTCAAATTGTTATTACCTTTTGTTTTGTCATATAACAATTATATTTGAACATTCAAGCTTATTTAGAATAAAATAATACTAATTTATTAATCTTTCAAAAATTAATAAGTAAGAGATTTAAAAATAAATCTGTTTACCAAACTAGTTCAAATAGTAATGACTATTTGAACAATTGTAAACTTCAAATTGTTATATCCTTTTATTTTATCATAAAACAATTATTTTTGTTCATACAAGCTTATTCGAAATAAAATAATACTAATCTAATAATATTCAAAAAATTAATAAGAGAATTAAAAAAAATTTATTTACCTAACCAGTTTAAATATTTAAGACTATATGAACAATTATCTATTTCAAATTGTTATGACCTTTTTGTTTTGTCATAAAATAAGTTTTTTTGAATTCATAATAGCTTATTTGGAATAAAATAAAACAAATTAATTAATATTTCAAAAATTAATAAGTATGTGATTTAAAAAATAATTCTATTTATCTAACTGGTTCAAATAATTATGATTGTTTAAACAGTTATCTATTTCAAATCATTATGACCTTTAGTTTTGTCCTAAAACAAATGTTTTTGTTCATATAAGTTTGTTTGGAATAAAATAATACTAATCTATTAATATTTCTAATATTAAAAATAGATTTAAAAAATAAATCTATTTATCAAACTAGTTCAAATAGTTATGATTATTTAAGCAATATTTATTTTAAATCATTATAATTTTGTTCTATTATAAAACAATTGGTTCTATTCATACATGCTTATTTAGATTAAGATAATACTAATTTATTAATATTTCGACAATTGATAAGTAAAATTTAAAAAACAAATATGTTTACCGAACTAGATCCAATGAACAAATATCAATCTCAAATCGCTATGTTCTTTGTTTTCTCATAAAACAATTTTTTTTTATCATACAAGCTTATTCGAATAAAAATAATAATAATTTAATAATATTCTTATAATTAATAAAAGATTTTAAAAAAATGGGTTTGTCGAATAAGTTCAAATAGTTAAGACTATTAGAATAATTATCTATTTCAAATCGTTTTGACCTTTTGTTTAGTCATATAATAATTATTTCAGTTCATACAAGCTTATTTGGAATAAAATAATACTAATTTATTGACATTAAAAAAATTAATGAGCATGAGATTTGAAAAAATAAATCTATTTATCGAACAAGTTCAAATAGTTATGACTATTTTAACAATTATCTATTTAAAATCATTATGACCATCGTTTTGTCATAAAACAATTGTTTTAGATCATAAAAGCTTATCCAAAATAAAATAATACTACTTTATTAATATTTCAAAAATTAATAAACGAGATTTAAAAAATAAATTAGTTTACCAAATCAATTCAAGTAATTATGGCCATTTAAACAACTATCTATTTTAAATCATTATAACCTTTTGTTTTGTCATAAAACAATTGTTTTTCAACAAAGAAGAATTTTCTAAATAAAATAATACTAATTTATTAATATTTCAAAAATTAATAAAAGATTTGAAAAAGAAGTCTATTTGTTGATCCAGTTCAAATAGTTATGATTATTTGAACAATTATCCATTTCAAATTGTTATAACCTTTGCTCTATCATAAAATAATTATTTTTATTCATACAAGCTTATTCGAAATAAAACAATAATAATTTAGTAATATTTTGAAAATTAACAACTATGAAATTTAAAAATACATTCGTTTGCCAAACTAGTTCAAATAGTTAAGACTATATAAAAAAATATTTATTTCAAATTGTTATAATTTTGTTTTTGTCATAAAATAATTATTGAAGCTCATAGAAGCTTATTCGGAAGAGAATAAAATTAATTTATTAATAATTCAAAAATTTATAAGAGATTTAGAAAATAATTCTACCTACAAAATCAATTCAAATAATTATAACTATTTGCACAATTATCTATTTCAAATCATTATTACTTTTTGTTTTGTCATAAATCAATTGTTTTTGTTAATATAAATTTGTTCGAAATAAAATAATGCTAATTTATTAATATTTAGAAAATTAATCAATAAGAGATTTAAAAAGTAAATCTACTTACCAAACCATTTCAAATAGTTTTGACTATTTGAATAATTATCTATTTCAAATCATTATAACCTTTTATTTTGTCATTAAATAATAGGTTCTATTTACACTATTTTATTTAAAACAAAATAACACAAATTTAAAAATATTTTGAAACTTAATAACCAATAAAATTAAAAAATAAATCTAATTGCTGAACCAATACAAATAGTTAAAACTATATAAATGATTATCTATTTCAAATTCTTATGACCTTTTCTTTTGTCATAAAACAATTGTTTTGTTTGTACAAGCTTATTCATATTAAAATAATACTAATTTCATAATATTTAAAAAACTAATAAGAGATTTAAAAAATAAATTTGTTTACCGAATCATTTCAAATGGTTAAGACTATTAGAATAATTATATACTTGAAATTGTTTTGACCATTTTTTAGTTATAAAAAAATTCTTTCAATTCATACATGTTATTCAAAATAAATTAATACTAATTGATTAACATTCAGAAAATTAATAAGAAAGAGATTTAAAAACTAAATCTATTTACCGAACAAGTTCAAATACTTATTATTATTTGAACAATTGTCTATTTAAAACCATTATAACCTTTTAATTTGTCATAAAACAATTGTTTCAGCTAATACAAGCTTAGATGGAATAAAATAATATTAATTTATGAATATTTCCTAAATTAATAAGTAAGAAATTTAAAAAATAAATCTATTTACCAAATCAGTTAAAGTAATTATGGCCATTTGGATAATTATCTATTTCAATTTATTATGACCTTTTATTTTGTCATAAAATAATTTTTTTTATCATACAAGCTTATTCAAAATAAAATAATACTAATTGATTAATATTTTAAAAATTAATAAGTAACAAATTTAAACAATAAATTTGTTTACCAAACCAGTTCAAATAATTATGACTAGTTGAACAATTATCAATCTCAAATCATTCAAATCTTTTTTTTTTTGTCATAAAACAATTGTTTCTAATCATAGAAGCCTATTCGGTTAAAAATAATACTAATTTAATAATATTCTAAAAATTAATAAGAGATTTAAAAAATAAATATGTTTGCTAAACCAATTCAAATAGTTAAAACAATTAGAATAATTATCTATTTCAAACCATTCAAACCTTTTGTTTAGTAATAAAATATGTGTTTCATGTCTTACAAACTTATTCGAAATAAAATAATCCAAATTTATAAACATTTGGAAAATTAATAAGCAAAAGATTTGAAAAAATAAATTTGTTTACCAATCAAGTTTAAATAGTTATGACCATTTGAACAATTATTTATATAAAATCATTATGACCTTTTGTTTTGACATAAAACAATTGTTTTAATTCATAAGAGCTTATCCAAAATAAAAAAAATTTAATGAGTAGGAGTTTAAAAATATAAATTTTGTTTACTGAACAAATTCAGATAGTTATGACTATTTGAATAATTGTCTATTTAAAATCATTATGACCTTTTGTTTTGTTGTAAAATACTTGTTTCAGTTCATACAAGCTTATTCAAAATAAAATAATTCTAATTTATTAATATTCCAAAAATTAATAAGTAAGTTATTTAAAAAGTGAATCTATTTGCTGAATTAGTTAAATAATTATGGCCATTTCAACAATTATCTATTTCAAATCGTTATCACCTTTTGTTTGATCATATAACAATTGTTTTTGATCATATAAGCTTATTCGAAAAAAATAATAATAATTTATTAGTCTTTCAAAAATTAATAATAGATTTAAAAATTGAATCTATTTACCAAACCAATTCAAATAATTATGACTATTTGAACAATTTTATACTTCAAATCGTTATAACCTTTTGTTATGTCATAAAACAATTATTTCTATTCATAGAAGCTTATTTGAAATAAAACGATATAATCTAATAATATTCCATAAATTAATAACTAAGGGATTTAAAAAATAAATTTGTTTGCCGAACCAGTTCAAATAAATAAGACTATATGAACAATTGTCTAATTCAAATCGTTATTACCTTTTGTCTTGTCATAAAAGAATTTTCTCAATTCATACTAGCTTATTCAGAGTAAAATAAAAAATTTCTTTTTAATATTTCAAAAATTAATAAGAGATTTAAAAAATAATTCTATTTACCTAACCAGTTCAAATAATTATGACTATTTGAATAATTATATATTTCAAATCATTTTTACTTTTTGTTTTGTCATAAAACAAATGTTTTTGTTCATATAAGTTTATTCAGAATAAAGTAATACTAATCGATTAATATTTCAAAAATTAATAATTGTAAAAAATAAATCTATTTATCAAACTAGTTCAAGCAGTTATGACTATTTGAGCAATTATTTATTTCAAATCGTTATGACTTTTTGTTCTATTATAAAACAATTGTTTCTATTCATACAAGCTTATTTGGATTAAAATAATACTAATTTATTAATATTTTGACAATTAATAAGTAAAATTTTTTTAAAATAAATATGTTTACTAAACTACATCAAATAGTCATGACTATTTGAATAATTATCTATTTCAAATTGTTATGACCTTTTGATTTGTCATAAAAAATTATTTCAGTTCATATAAGGTTATTTGAAATAAAATAATACTATGTTATTAATATTCTAAAAATTAATAATTAAGAGATTTAAAAAATGAATCTATTTATCAAATAAGTTTAAATAATTATGGCTATTTGAACAATTATCGATTTAGAATCACTATAACCTTTGGGTTTGTCATATAATGATTTTATTTGTTCATATAAGCTTATTTCAAATAAAATAATGCAAATTTATTAATATTAAGACAATTAATAAGTAAAAGATTTAAAAAATGAATCTGTTTACCGAACAAATTCAAATCATTATGATTATTTGAATAATTATTTATTTTAAATTCTTATGACTTTTTGGTTTTGTCATAAAACAATTGTTTCCATCCATACGAGCTTATTCGGATTAAAATGATATTAATTTATTAATATTTCAACAATTAATAAGTAAAAGATTTTTAAAAAATATGTTTACCAAACAAGTTCAAATAGTCACGACTATTTGAATAATTATCTACTTCAAATCATTGTAACCTTTTGTTTTGTAGTAAAACAATTGTTTCAATTCATGTAAGCTTACTTGAAATAAAACAATACTAATTTATTAATATTCGAAAAACTAAAAAGTAAGAGAATTAAAAAATATATCTATTTATTGAACAAGTTCAAATGGTTATGACTATCTTAACAATTATCTATTTCAAAACATTAGACCTTTTGTTTTGTCATAAAACAATTGGTTCTATTCATTCAAGCTTATTTCAAATAAATAATATAAATTTATTAATGTTCCAAAAATTAATAAGTAAAAATTTAAAAAAATAAACCTATTTAAAAATTAATGTTCCAAAACCAATTGTTTCTATTTATACAAAATTATTCAGAATAAAATAATACTAATTTATTACTATTTCAAAAATTAATAAGAGATTTAAAAACTAAATCTCTTTACTAAACTAGTTCAAATAGTTATGACTATTTGAATAATTAATTATCTCCAACCGTTATGATCTTTGTTTTGTCTTAAAACATTTATTTTTATTCAACAAGCTTATTTGGAGTAAAATATTGCTAAATTAATAATATTCTAAACATTAATAAGTAAGGATTTAAAAAATAAATGTGTTTGCCAAACCAATTCAAATAGTTAAGATTATTAGAACAATTATCTATTTCAAATCGTTTTGACATTTTGTTTAGTCATATAATAATTGCTTCAACTCATACATGCTTATTTGAAATAAAATAATACTAATTTATTAACAATAAAAAAATTATTAAGAAACTAGAAAAAATTATGTTTCTCAAACAAGTTCAAATATTTTTGACTATTTGGACAATTATCTATTTAAAATTGATATGACCTTACATTTTATCATAAAATAATTGTTTTAGTTCATAAAAATGTATCTGAAATAAAATAATATTACTTTATTAATATTATAAAAATCGATAAGTTAGAGATTTAAAACATAAATCAATTTATCAAATCAGTTCAAATAATTATTGGCATTTGAATAATTATCTATTTCAAATAATTATGAACTTTTGTTCTGTCATAAAACAATTGTTTTTCATCATACAAGCCTATTTGAAATAAAATAATACTAATTTATTAATATTAAAAAAATTAATAAGTAGGAGATTTAAAAAATAAATTTATTTATTAAACTAGTTCAAATAGTTATGACTATTTGAACAATTATATATTTCAAATTGTTATAGCCTTTTGTTTTGTCATAAAACAATTAATTATGTTCATACAAGCTTATTGGCAATAAAATAATACTAATGCAATAATATTCTAAAAAGTAATAACTAAGAGATTTAAAAAATAAATTTTTTTGCCTAGCCAATTCAAATAGTTAAGGCTATATGAACAATTCTTTTATTTCAAACTATTATGACCTTTTGTTTTGTCGTAAAATAATTTTTTCGATTCTTACTAACTTATTTGAAATAAAATAAAATAAATTTACTAATATTTCAAAAATTAATTAGTAAGAGATTTAAAAAATAATTATGTTTGCCAAACCAATTCAAATAATTATGACTATTTGAACCATTATCTGTTTCAAATTGTTATGACCTTTTGTTGTGTCACAAAACAAATATTTTTGCTCATATAAGTTTGTTCGGAATAAAATAATATTAATCTATTTATATTTCAAAAATTAATAAGAGATTTACAAAATAAATCTATTTATCAAACCAACTGAAATAGTTATGAATATTTAGGCAATTATTTATTTCAAATCATTATGACTTTTTGATCTATTATAAAGCAATAGTTTCTGTTCATATAAGCTTATTTAGATGAATATAATACTAATTTATTAATATTTTGATAACTAATAAGTAAAAAATTTTAAAAATAAATATGTTTACCAAACTAAATCAAATAGTCCTGACTATTTGAATAATGATCTATTTTAAATCATTATGACTTTTTGTTTTGTCATAAAAAAATTATTTCAGTTCATATAAGGTTATTTGAAATAAAACAATACTATGCTATTAATATTCCGAAAATTAATAATTAAGAGATTTAGAAAATGAATCTATTTACCGAACAAGTTTAAATAATTATGACCATTTGAACAATTATTGATTTGGAATTGCTATAACCTTTTGGTTTGTCATAAAATGATTTTTTTCTATTAATACAAGCTTATTTCAAATAACATAATACAAATTTATTACTATTAAGACAATTAATAAGTAAACGATTTAAAAAATAAATCTGTTTACCGAACAAGTTCAAATCGTTATGACTATTTCAACAATTATTTATTTCAAATTCTTATGACTTTTTTGTTTTGTCATAAAATAATTGTTTCTATCCATGCAAGCTTATTTGAATTAAAATTATATTAATTTATTAATATTTCAACATTTAATAAGTAAAAGATTTTAAAAAAATATGTTTAGCAAACAATTTCAAATAGTCATTACCATTTGAATAATTATCTACTTCAAATCATCGTGACGTTTTGTTTTGTAACAAAACAATTGTTTCAATTCATGTAAGCTTATTTGAAATAAAATATTACTAATTTATTAATATTAAAAAAATTAAAGTGTAAGAGAATTAAAAAAATAAATCTATTTATCGAACAAGTTCAAGTAGTTATGACTATCTGAACAATTATCTATTTCAAAGCATTATGACCTTTTGTTTTGTCATAAAATAATTGGTTTTATTCATGCAAGCTTATTTCAAATAAAATAATATAAATTTATTAATGTTCCAAAAATTAATAAGTAAAAATTTTAAAAATAAATCAATTTTTTGAATAAGTTCAAATAGTTATGACTATATGAACAATTATCTATTTCAAATCGTTATGACCATTTGTTTTGTCATAAACCATTTGTTTCTATTCAAAAAACCTTATTTGGAATAAAATAATACTAATTTATTAATATTCAAAATTAATAATTAAAAGATTTTAAAAATAAATCAATTTATCGAGCAAGTTCAAATAGTTATGACTATTTGAACAATTATTTATTTCAAATTGTTATAATCCTTTGTTTTGTCATAAGACAATTGTTTCTATTTATACAAGTTTATTTGGAATAAAATAATACTAATTTATTAATATTCTAAAAATTAATAAGTTGAAGATTTAAAAAATTAATTTGTCTACCGAACAAGTTCAAATAGTCTTGTTCATTTGAACTATTATCTATTTCAAATTGTTAAAACATTTTATTTTGTCGTAAAACAATTGTTTCTATTCATACAAAATTATTAAAAAAATAATAATACTAATTTATTACAAATTTGAAAATTAATAAGAGATTTAAAAACTAAATATCATTATTGAACTAGTTCAAATAGTTATGACTATTTGAACAATTATCTATCTCAAATCATTATGATCTTTGTTCTATCCTAAAACATTTAGTTATGTTCATACAAGCTTATTCGAAGTAAAATATTTTTAAATTAACAATATTCTAAACATTAATAAGTAAGGATTTAAAAAATAAAAGTGTTTGTTGAACCAACTAACAGTTAAGACTATTAGAACAATTACCTATTTCAAATGGTTCTGACTTTTTGTTTTGTCATAAAATAATTGCTTCAGCTCATATATGCTTATTTGAAACAAAATAATACTAATTTATTAACATTTAGAAAATTAATAAGTAAGAAATTAAAAAAAAATGTTTACTAAACAAGTTCAAATAGTTTTGACTATTTGAACAATTGTCTATTTAAAATCATTATGACCTTTTATTTTATCATAAAATAATTGTTTTAGTTCATAAAAGCTTGTTCAAAATAAAATAATATTACTTTATTAGTATCACAAAAATTGATAAGTTAGAGATTTAAAACATAAATTAATTTATTGAATTAGTTCAAATAATTATGGTCATTCGAACAATTATCTATTTCAAATCATTATTAACTTTTGTTTTGTCATAAAATAATTGTTTTTCATCATACAAGCCTATTCAAAATAAAATAATACTAATTTATTAATATTTCAAAAATTAATAAATGGAAGATTTAAAAAATAAATCTGTTTATCAAACCAATTCAAATAGTTATGACTATTTAGACAATTATATATTTCAAATTGTTATAACCTTTTGTTTTAACATAAAACAATTATTTCTGTTCATATAAGCTTATTCATAATAAAATAATACTAAAGTAATAATATTCTAAAAATTAATAACTAAGAGATTCAAAAAATAAATTTATTTGCCGAACCAATTCAAATAGTTAAGGCTATATGAACAATTCTTTATTTCAAATTATTATGACCTTTTGTTTTATCATAAAACAAAATTTTCAATTCTTACTAACTTATTTTGAAATAAAATAAAACAAATTTATTAATATTTCAAAAAAATTAATTGGTAAGAGGTTTAAAAAATGATTTTGTTTGCCAAACTAGTTTAAATAATTATGACTATTTGAATAATTATCTATTTCAAATCGTTATGACTTTTTGTTTTGTCATAAAACAAAATTTTTTGTTCATATAAGTTTGTTCAAAATAAAATAATACTAATCTATTAATATTTCAAAAATTAATAAGAGACTTAAAAAATAAATTTGTTTATAAAACCAGTTCCAATAATTATGAATATTTAAGAAATTATTTATTTTAAATTGCTAGGACTTTTTGTTCTATTACAAAACAATAGTTTCTGTTCATACATGCTTATTTAGATTTATATAATACTAATTTATCAATATTTTTGCAATTAATAAGTAAAAAATTTTAAAAATAAATATGTTTACCAAACTAGATCAAATAGTCATGACTATTTGAATAATTATAAATTTCAAATCATTATGACCTTTTGTTTTGTCATAAAAAATTATTTCAGCTCATATAAGGTTATTTGAAATAAAATAATACTAAGTTATTAATATTTCAAAAATTAATAATTAGGAGATTTTAAAAATGAATTTATTTACCGAACAAGTTTAAATAATTATATACTACTATGTTATTAATATTATGAAAACTAATAATTAAAAGATTTTAAAAATGAATCTATTTACTGAACAAGTTTAAATAATTATGACCATTTGAACAATTATGGATTTGGAATCATTATAACCTTTTGGTTTGTCATAAAATGATTTTTTCTATTCATACAAGCTTATTTCAAATAAAATAATACAAATTTTATTAATATTAAGATAATTAATCAGTAAAAGATTTAAAAAATAAATTTGTTTACTGAACAAGTTTAAATTGTTGTTATTTCAATAATTATTTACTTCAAATTCTTATGACTTTTTTGTTTTATCATAAAACAATTATTTCTGTCCATTTGAGCTTATTTAAATTAAAATAATATTAATTTATTAATATTTTTAGAATTAATAATTAAAAGATTTTAAAAAAAAAGTTTACCAAACAAGTTCAAATATTCATAACTTTTTGAATAATTATCTACTTCAAATTATTGTGACCTTTTGTTTTGTAATAAAACAATTGTTTTAATTCGTGTAAGCTTATTTGAAATAACATAATACTAATTTATTAATATTCTAAAATTTAAAGAGTAAGAAAATTAAAAAATTAAATCTATTTGTTGAACAAGTTCAAATAGTTATGACTATTTGAACAATTATCTAATTCAAAACATTATGACCTTTTGTTTTGTTATAAAACAATTGGTTCTATTTATGCAAGCTTATTTCAAATAAAATAATATAAATTTATTAATGTTCTAAAAATTAATAAGTAAAAATTTAAAAAATAAATTTATTTTTTAAATACGTTCAAATAGTTATGCTTATTTGAACAATTATCTATTTCAAATTTTTATGACCATTTGTTTTATCATAAACCAGTTTTTTTCCATTCAAAAAATATTATTCGAAATAAAATAATACTAATTTATTAATATTCTAAAATTAATAAGTAAAATATTTTTAAAATAAATTTGTTTATTGTGTGAGTTCAAATAGTTATGACTATATGAATAATTATTTATTTCAAATCATTATGATCCTTTATTTTGTCATAAAACAATTGTTTCTATTCATACAAGTTTATTCAAAATAAAATAATACTAATTTATTAATATTATAAAAATTAATAAAAGATTAAGAAAATTAATTTGTTTTCGTCGCAAGTTCAAATAGTCACATCGATTTGAACTATTGTCTATTTTAAATCATTATGACATTTTGTTTTAGCATAAAACAATTGTTTCTATTCATACAAAATTATTTAGAATAAAATAATACTAATTTATTACTATTTCAAAAATTAATAAGTGATTTAAAAACTAAATCTTTTTACCAAACTAGTTCAAATAGTTATGATTATTTGAACAATTATCTATCTCAAATTGTTATGATCTTTATTTTGTCCTAAAACATTTATTTCTTCATACAAGCTTATTCGAAGTAAAATATTGCTAAATTAATAATATTCTAAACATTAATAACTAAGGATTCAAAAAATAAATGTTTTTGTTGAAGTAGTTCAAATAGTTAAGAATATTAGAACAATTATCTATTCCAAATCATTCTGATCTTTTGTTTAGTCATAAAATAATTAGTTTTCGCTTGTACATGCTTATTCGAAATAAAATAATACTAATTTATTAACATTCAAAAAATTAATAAGTAAGAAATTAAAAAAAATCTATTTACTAAACAAGTTCAAATAGTTTTGACTATTTGAACAATTATCTATTTAAAATCATTATGACCTTTTATTTTATCATAAAACAATTGTTTAAGTTTATAAAAGCTGATTTGAAATAAAATAATATTACTTTATTAATATTATAGCAATTGATAAGTTAGAGATTTAAAACATAAATAAGTTTATTGAATCAGTTCAAATAATTATGACCATTTGAACAATTATCTATTCCAAATCATTGTTAACTTTTGTTTTGTCATAAAACAATTATTTTTCATCATACAAGCCAATTCAAAATAAAATAATATTAATTTATTAATATTTCAAAAATTAATAAGTAGGAGAATTAAAAAATAAATCAGTTTATCGAACCAGTTCAAATAGTTATGACTATTTGAACAATTATATATTTCAAATTGTTATAACCTTTTATTTTGTCATAAAACAAATGTTTTTGTTCAAATAAGTTTGTTTAGAATAAAATAGTATTAATTTATTAATATTTTGAAAATTAATGAGTAAGAGAATTAAAAAATAAATCTATTTACTAAGCCAGTTTAATTATTTAAACTATTTGAACAATTATTTATTTCAAATTGTTATGACTATTCGTTTTGTCATAAAACAATTGTTTATGTTCATATAGTCTTATTTGGAATAAAGTAATGCTAATTTATTAATATTCTAAAAATTAATCAGCAACAGATTTAAAAAATGAATCTATTGGTTCTAACTATTTGAACAATTATCTATTTCAAATTGTTATAACCTTTTATTTTATCACAAATTGATTGTTTCTATTTGTACAACCTTATTCAAAACAATATAATTCTAACTTATTAGTATTCCAAAAATTAATAAGTAAGGTTTAAAAAAAATGAAGTTATTTACTGAACAAGTTTAAATACTTATGACTATTTGAACAATTATCTTTTTCAACTCACCAAAACCTTTTGTTTTGTTATAAAACATTTTTTTCTATTTAGACAAGCTTATTTCAAATAAAATAACACAAATTTATTAATATTCAGACAATTAAAAAGTAAAAGATTTAAAAACTAAAGTTGTTTACCGAATAAGTTTAAATAGTTGTGACTATTTGAACAATTATTTATTTTAAATTGTTATGACTTTTAGTTTTGTCATAAAACAATTATTTTTGTTCATACAAGCTTATTCATATTAAAATAATATTAATTTATTAATATTTTGACAAATAATAAGTAAAAGATTTTAAAAATAAATATGTTTATCGAACAAGTCTAAATAGTCATAACTATTTGAATAGTTATCTATTTCAAATCATTATGAACTTTTGTTTTGTAATAAAAAAATTGTATTAGTTTATATAGGCTTATTCGAAATCAAATAATACTGATTTATTAATATTCTAAAAATTAATGAGTAAGAGATTTAAAAAATGAATGAATTTACCAAACAAGTTCAAATAGTCCTGACTATTTGAACAACTATCTATTTCAAATCGTTTTGACCTTTTATTTTATCTTAAAACAATTGTTTCTATTCATAGAAACTTATTTCGAATAAAATAATATAAATTTATTAATATTCAAAAATTAATAAGCAGAAATTTAAAAATTAAATATGTTTTCTGAACATATTCAAATAGTTTTGACTATTTGAGCAATTACCTATTTCAAATAGTTATGACCTTTTGTTTTTTCGTAAACCAATTGTTTCTATTCATACAAGTTTGTTCCAAATAGAATAGTACTAATTTATTAATATTTCAAAAATTAGTAAGTAAATGATTTAAAAAATAAATTTGTTTACCAAGCAAGCTCTAATAGTTATGACTGTTTGAATAATTATTTATTTCAAATAGTTATGATCTTTTGTTTTGTGATCAAACAATTGTTTTTATTCGTAGAAGTTTATTCGAAATAAATAACACTAAGTTATTAATATTCTAAAAATTAATAGGTAGGAGATTTAAAAAATAAATTTGTTTACCAAACAATTTCATGTCCATTTGAATAATTATCTATTTCAAATCATTATGACCTTTTTGTTTTGTTATAAAAACAATTGTTTATGTCCATACAAAATTATTCAAAATTAAAAAATACTAATTTATTAATATTTTGAAAATTAATAAGAGATTTAAAAACTAAAGCTATTTACCAAGCTAGTTCAAATAGTTATGACTATTTGAACAATTATCTATTTCAAATCGTTATGATCTTTATTTTGTCATAGAACAATTGTTTCTTTTCATATCAGCTTATTTGGATTAAGATAATACTAATTTAATAATAAAAAATAAATATATTTTGTCGAACCATTTCAAATAGTTAAGACTATTAGGACAATTATCTATTTCAAATCATTCTAACTTTTTGTTTAGTCATAAAACAATCATTTTAGTTCATGCAAGCTTATTTAAAATAAAATAATACTGATTTACTAACATTTGAAAACTTGATAAGTAAGAGATTTTAAAAAATAAATATGTTTACCAAACAAGCTCAAATAAATATAACTATTTAAACAATTATCTATTTAAAATCATTATGACATTTTGTTTTGTCATAAAATAATTGTTTCAGTTCATAAAAACTTATCCGAAATAAAAATAATACTATTTTATTAATATTTCAAAAATTATTAAGCAAGAGATTTAAAAATTAAAGCTAGTTTTTGAACCAATTCAAATAGTTAAGACCATTTGAACAAATATGAATCTCAAATTGCTATGATCTTTGTTTTGTTATAAAAAAATTGTTGCTGGTCATACAAGCTTATTCAGATAAAATAATATAATTTAATAATATTTAAAAAATTAGTAAGTAGGAGATTTAAAAAATAATGTGTTTGGCAAATTAGTTCAAATGGTTAAGACTATTAGAATAATTATCTATTTCAAATCATTCTAAGATTTTGTTTTGTCATAAAATAATTGTTTTAGTTCATACAAGCTTATTCAAAATAAAATAACACTAATTTATTAACATTCAAAAAAATAAATAAGCAAGAGATTTGAATAAATAAATCTATTTATCGAACGAGTTCAAATAGTTATGAAAACTATCTATTTAAAATCATTATGAACTTTTGTTTTGTCATAAAACAATTGTTTAAGTTCATAAAAGCTTATCCAAAATAAAATAGTACTATTTTATTAATATTTTAAAAATTAATAAACAAGAGATTTAAAAAATAAATTAGTTTACTGAATCAGTTCAAATAATTATGACCATTTGAATAATTAAATATTTCAAATCATTATTACCTTTCATTTTGTCATAAAACATTTCTCAGCATATAAGCTTATTAAAATAAAATAATACTAATTTATTAATATTTCAAGAATTAGTAAGAGATTTAAAAAATAAATCTGTTTACCAAACCAATTTAAATAGTTATGACTATTTAACAATTATCTATTCAAATTGTTATAGTTGAATGGAAATTAAAACAATAAGCAACTTTGATGAAAATATAATGCAAACAATAGCAACTAATGAACCTAAAATCAAATATAAACAACAACAAATTGTAAGGAGATAGGGATAGAAAAATCAAACACAATGATTTATAGAGGTTCGATCTTTCTCCACAAGGCACCTACGTCCTCTCTCTTGGTTGTCCATACCAAGGCTTCAATCCACTAATTGAAGAAAAATTCTTACAAGATACAAACCTATCTTGTACTAAATCTCTATCTTTTTCTCAAGGCTTAGATAGCAACCTCTACCCTTACAATATCAAGAGGATACCTTACCTCTTGTTCTCTTTCACCTTTGTATATCAAAGGTAATTTTGCAAACAATAGAACAACCTCTCTAAGGCTAAGTGTTTACTAAGTTTAAGTACAATAAAATGATGAATGAACAACAAAAATAATTTGGATACAATAAATACAAAGATATGGACTTTGAAGCTCTAAAAACTCTTGATTATTTGAGAGAATGAAAATATGGCTAGTTGGCTCTTGCTCTCTTGATTCATCAATATTCTTGATGTGTTGGAGTGCTCAATTTATAGAGAAATTGAAGAAGTAGCCGTTGGAAGTGTTTGGGAAGTGAAAGTAGCCGTTGAATCCTTGATAAAATAGTCGTTGGAGTGATTTTGGCCTTCAGGGGATCAATTGGTTCATGTTTTGAACCAATTTCCCTTTGAAAATAGCCTAATCGATCGATCCCTTTTGTAGGGGATTGATCCCTTTTCTGGATTTTTTGGTCCTGGGAGCATTCTGTTTGAAAACCAATCAATCCCTTCTAGAGGGGATCGATCATGTCCATGTTGGGTGGTAGTTTCATGTTTTGCACTCTACTTACTACTTTGATTATGACTTGAGATATACAAATCCAAATCACAAAACAGTTTAAATATTTAGAAACTATACTTAAAGAGCTTTCTATCCATATAAAGTTCATCACCTAATTCACTGTGTACGAATTATAGTGAATTTTCGAAGTTACCCCTTGTGCAGTTTTTCTGACAACTATAGAGTATCTAGTAAAAATTCAAAATCCTTTCTTAGAAAATTTGGATTTTGATTTTGTTTGGTCCATTAGAAAGTACACTCAAAGAGCTTTCCAACCATATAAAATTCAAATATTAAAACTTTGTGAATTAATACAGAAAAATAAAATAAGTTCAATGTTGGAAAACTTTATTATTGTAAAACAGCTTTCTTAAGTTAATCTATTTCTCAAAACCAATATTGTCAAAATTTTATTAAGTAAAAAATGAATAAGTTCACTTTAAAAACAATAATTGGACTTTCATTTAAGCTCAAACAAATAATCTTTAAAGATAGATTTGGTTTGAGAAATATGAAAACAAAGAAAGGTATGTTTAAGCTTTGAAAATCATATTATTTATTTAGTACCAAAATATAAAACTTAAGAACATGTACTAAATAAATCTTTTTCAAAATCTTGATCAAGTTTATTATTTAGCTTTAATGTTTTGTCATTTCAAAATAAGGATCAATTCAAGGCTAACAATCTCTCCTTTTTTGATATGACAAAACTTAAAGATAAATTTGCTTGATGAAAAACTTTCTTTGAAACATTTAAGATTTTGAAAAATATTTTGGAAAACTCCCCCTTAAACAATGCATGGGAAAACTCTCCCTCAATTTATGCATCTTAATCCAACATAACTCAACAAACATATGTTAGAGCATATATCACAATTAAGCACACATAAACATATGTATATCAAGCACAAGCGAAAGCAAATTTGTCTATATGATATTTCTCTCCCTTTTTGTCATAGCGAAAAGGCATGAGCATATTAATAAGCAAATAAACACAAAGAGGCATCATTAACAAATATATTCATGAAACATTTCTCCTCTTTTTTGTTTATGCTCTTTATACCAAGTGTTTAAACTCCTATATCAATTGCAATAAGCATACAAGAAGAAATATCTCTAAACTCTCTCCCCCTTTTTGTCATTTCAAAAGAAAAAGAGATCAATTCAAGACATAAGACAAAAAGCTTGATACCAATAATATCAAGAGTATTTTGAATGCATGTATTCAAGTGTAATATGCACAATGAAGTTCACATACATGTATTCAAGCACAAAAGTATAAGTGTATCCAAATTTGGCATTTTAGCACAAGTCATCAAATTTACTACATGAAATTTATGAGCAAAGGATAATGAATGATATGCAATCTACTCATAAATCATGTTATCATAAGATGTGCTTAGAACCTAAAACATCAATAGCAGTTAAGCATAAACTCAAGCACATGCATATAAGCTCATACCAATTGTTATGGATACCAATTGTTAAAGATATGTCATCAAGAAGCATACCAATTGTTATCACAAAATAAATCAAGCAAAATTGTATTATAAGATTTCTCCTCATTTTCAAAATAAGGATGAATCAATTTAAGGCACACACAATTTTGCATGAAAGGTACAAGCTATATCAAGGATAGGCACATAAATAATCATCTATGAAAGCAAAAAAAAAAAATCTTTAGCAATTTTGATACCAATTGTTACCAGTTGTTAGCAATTTTATTCAACAACTTTCATAGAACAAACATACTTTAAGCATATGAAAGATTTATTCAATACATGCATAAATGATAATAGTAATCTTTCATAAGCTATCCTATCCAAACAAGAACCAAAAGCTCATATGTATATAATAAATCATAAGTACTGATGAGCAATGAGGTTCAATTATCATCATGTCATAACAAAGATTATATAAGCATGATTCTCCAAACATGATGAGCACATATGCTATAGTAAAGAAATAATGAAAGCATAATTATTCAATTATAATCCAAATTATTTCAATGCAAAGCAATATTCTTAATCCAAACATATGCAAGTACATAAATACAATTCAAACATATTTTTCAATCAAAACCATACAAGCATATGCAAAAGCATTTCAAATCACATACAACAATATACCAATAAAGATACAAACATTTAGACATAATGTGGTACATGCTATCTCAATGATCTCAATCAATGAACATGCATATAAATTTCAAATTTGTAAGTTCATAATCCATGAGTCAAGGCAATTGAAAGATAAAAAAAAATCAATATATTCAACTCATATCCATATCCAAAGATTCAAACAAATATTCATGCAATAAAAACTATTAATCGAAGCAATCAAGAACTAAGCATGAATATCAATGAAGGTGAATTAATCAATCCAAGCTTTCAAAAATGTTAGAACAATATCTACCAAGTGGCTTGGTCATTAATTTGTGCAATGTGTTCATATGTTCTAGCACAAAATCATATATTTGCACACTCAAAGCAAGCATGTATATGTATCCAAACTCATACATCATATCATAAAGTCGATACATTTACCTCTATCCATGTCAAGCTTTGTTGTTATGCTCATTTGGCTTTGAATTCTCCAATCCACATCATTTGAGCTAGTCTTTGATGTACTTGGGCTTAATTGATGACGATGACATGCTTTGTTTGCTATACTTGAAATTTCAAAAATGTAGGCTCATTTATGCTCATTTCAAGTTCTCCTAGCATAGACTTAGAAAATATTCTTGACAAAGGATTTTCATTAGAAGCATCAAGAAAATTATTTGATAAAAATTATACCAATTGTTAGAAAACAATTCCATAGTATAAGTCATTATAGGCAAAAGAAAATTTATTCACTAAGCACAAGTTGCCAATTGCAAGAGAGATATATACTTAAGCTAGAGGCCATATATCAAGTTAAGAATCAAATATCACAATATTGGCACTAAAGCTAAAGTTCTCATGTAATGTGCAAAATATGAATCCTTTCTAGATCATTTAGAAATATTGAACACAAAGAAAACATATTCAATATTCATATATATTCAATAAATCACCAAAGAATATGCCAAAATAAATTTTAGGCCATACCAAAAGAAAAACTCAAGGAAGGCATATTTATCATCAAAAACATATTCAAGAAAATTTTTAGCACAAAAGCTTAAATATGTCAACACAAATTATAGGCCATAATCAACAATGACTTAAGCTAAAAATAAGCATCATAAGAAATTCATTTACTTAAGTCATGTAGCAACTATGTCAAGTCAAGGAAAACCACATTTATCATATATACACATACTTGACAAGAACAAGAGATGAACCGATAACATATATCATTTACAAGCAAATAGTTCATCATATTCAAAATCACAAATCAAGAGATATATCAATTAAGCATTTAAATTTCATCAAGAATATGTAACCAAATTCAAATTCTCTTCAAATAAAAGTTTAGAGGCTACCTATCTCTATTGTATGTCTAGAGTATTCAATCTTCAATCTCACATTGTAGCTCCTTGCTCTAGCACACCTACAAGAGACAATCTCATTTGATTTTTGGTACCCAAATTGTTTTGGGTCCTTGAGAGTTAGTTATCAAGTCTCTTGTTCCTTTAGGAACCCATACTTAACTAATTGTAAATGGAACTTTTCTTCTAATAGGACAAGTATGTATAGTATGACCATAAAAATTACAAAAATTGCATTTAATCATTTTAGCACTTAAACTCTTATCTAAAAACTATTGTTTTTCATTCATCAAAACATCAAATTTCTTTTTCAAATCAAAATTTTCTTTTTCTAAAATTTCATACCTATTTTAAGAGGTTTCAAAATCTATTTTCAAATTTTCATTTTTTTTTCCAAAACATTTTTTGAATTCATTAAAAACTCATTCTCTACATTCAACTTTGAAATCATTTTCTTATATTTCCTCTTCATTGATTCACATTCAACATGTAGTTCATTATAAGCATCTTGCAATTCATCAAAACCATATGAATTTGAATCAATAAAATTAGAGGTTACCTCCGAATCTTCAAGAGCCATGAGACATGATGCATTTTGGTTGGGTTGTTTTCTTTCATGTATTTCCTCCAACTTCTCCCATATCTCATTTGAGGTTGGACACTTTGATACCAAGTTGAATTTGTGGGAGTCAAGAGCTTCATATAGTAAGCACTTGGCCTTGGCATCATCCATCACTTGCCTCATGTAGTTTGCATCATTTGAAGGAGTTCCAAGCCTTTTTTCAATCACATTCCAAGCTCTAAAATCTTGGGCCATAATGAACATCTTCATCCTCTTTTTCCATTCACAAAATTCAAATTTATCAACCATAGGACCTTTGAGGACTTCCTCACCATCTTGGAACCAAAATTGAGCCATAGGATCTTTTTTCAAGGTGGTTAAACCTACAAAAATGAGACCAAAGCTCCGATACCAATTGTTAACTTTATAGGTTAGATGGTGATCCAAGAGGGGGCTGAATTGGATTTCTTCAAATTCTTCCCAAACAATGATTTCAAAATAGTTGAATGGAAATTAAAATAATAAGCAACTTTGATGAAAATATAATGCAAACAATAGCAATTAATGAACCTAAAATCAAATATATAAACAACAATAAATTGTAAGGAGATAGGGATAGAGAAATCAAACACAATGATTTATAGAGGTTCGGTCTTTCTCCACAAGGCACCTATATCCTCTCTCTTAGTTATCCACACCAAGGCTTCAATCCACTAATTGAAGAAAATTTTTTACAAGATACAAACCTATCTTGTACTAAATCTCTATCTTTTTCTCAAGGCTTAGATAGAAACCTCTACCCTTACAATATCAAGAGGATACCTCACCTCTTGTTCTATTCCACCCTTGTATATCAAAGGAAATTTTGCAAACAATAGAACAACCTCTCTAAGGCTAAGTGTTTACTAAGTTTAAGTACAATAAAATGATGAATGAACAACAAAAATAATTTGGATACAATAAATACAAAGATATGGACTTTGAAGCTCTAAAAACTCTTGATTATTTGAGAGAATGAAAATATGGCTAGTTGGCTCTTGCTCTCTTGATTCATCAATCTTCTTAGTGTGTTGGAGTGCCCAATTTATAGATAAATTGAAGAAGTAGCCGTTGGAAGTGTTTGGGAAGTGAAAGTAGCCGTTGAATCCTTGATAAAATAGTCGTTGGAGTGATTTTGGCCTTCAAGGGATCGATCCCCTCACTTAGGGGATCGATTGGTTCATATTTTGAACCAATTTCCCTTTGAAAATAGCCTAACCAATCGATCCCTTTTGTAGGGGATTGATCCTTTTTCTGGATTTTCGGTCCTGGGAGCATTTTGTTTGAAAACCAATCGATCCCTTCTGGAGGGGATTGATCCTATCCATGCTGTGTGGTAGTTTTGCGTTTTGCACAATACTTACTAATTTGATCATGACTTGAGTTATACAAATCCAAATCACAAACCGTTTGAATATTTAGAAACTAGACTTAAAGGGATTTCTATCCATGTAAAGTTAATCACCTAATTCACTGTGTACGAATTATAGTGAAATTTCAAAGTTACCCCTTGTGCAGTTTTTCTGACAACTGCAGTGTGTCTAGTAAAAATTCAAAATCCTTTCTTAGAAAATTTGGATTTTGATTTTGTTTGGTCCATTAGAAAGTACACTCAAAGAGCTTTCCAACCATATAAAATTCAAATATTAAAACTTTGTGAATTAATACAGAAAAACAAAATAAGTTCAATGTTGGAAAACTTTGTTGTTGTAAAACAGCTTTCTTAAGTTAATCTATTTCTCAAAACCAATATTGTCAAAATTGTATTAAGTCCAAAACGAATAAGTTCACTTTAAAAACAACAATTGGACTTTCATTTAAGCTCAAATAAATAATCTTTAAAGATAGATTTGGTTTGAGAAATATGAAAACAAAGAAAGGTTTGTTTAAGCTTTGAAAATCATATTATTTATTTAGTACCAAAATATAAAACTTAAGAACATGTACTAAATAAATCTTTTCAAAATCTTGATTAGTTTATTATTTAGCTTTAATGTTTTGTCATTTCAAAATAAGGATCAATTCAAGGCTAACAATCTCCCCTTTTTTGATATGACAAAACTTAAAGATAAATTTGCTTGATGAAAAACTTTCTTTGAAATATTTAAGATTTTGAAAAACATTTTGGAAAACTCCCCCTTAAACAATACATGGCAAAACAATTGTCTTTGTTAATATAAGTTTGTTTGAAATAAAATAATACTAATTTATTAATATTTTAGAAAATTAATTTGTAAGAGATTTAGAAAGTAAATCTGTTTACTAAACCATTTCAAATAGTTTTGACTATTTGAATAATTATCTATTTCAAATCATTATAACTTCTTATTTTGTCACAAAATAATTGGTCCTGTTCATACTATTTTATTCAGAATAAAATAATACTAATTTAATAAATTCTAAAACTTAATAACCAAGTAAATTAAAAAATAAATCTAATTGCTGAACTAGTTCAAATAGTTAAGACTATATGAACGATTATCTATTCCAAATTGTTATGACCTTTTTCTTTTGTCGTAAAACAATTCTTTTATTCATACAAGCTTTTTCTTATTAAAATAATGCTAATTTAATAATATTTTAAAAATTAATAAATAAGAGATTTAAAAAATAAATTTGTTTACCGAATTAGTTCAAATGGTTAAGATTATTAGAACAATTATCCATTTAAAATCGTTTTGACCTTTTGTTTAGTCATAAAACAATTGTTTCAATCCATACAAGCCTATTCAAAAGAAATTAATATTAATTTATTAACATTTGAAATTAATAAGAAAGAGATTTAAAAAAATAAATATGTTTAATGAATAAGTTAAAATAGATATTACTATTTGAATAATTGTCAATTTAAATTCGTTATAACCTTTTGATTTGTCATTAAACAATTGTTTTAATTAAAACAAGCTTAGATGGAATAAAATAATACTAATTTATTAATACTTATAAAAATAATAAGTAAGAAACTTAAAAAATAAATTTGTTTATAAAATTAGTTAAAATAATTGTAGTCGTTTAAATGATTATCTATTTCAAATCGTTATGACTTTTTGTTTTATCATAAAAAAATTGTTTTTAATCATATAAGCTTATTTGAAATACAATAATACTAATTTATTAATATTTCAAAAATTAATAGGTAAAAGATTTAAAAAATAAATATGTTTACTGAACCAGTTCAAATAATTATGGTTATTAGAATAATTATTAATTTCAAATCTCAAATCGCTAAGATATTTGTTTTGTCAAAAAACAATTATTTTTTATCATAGAAGCTTATTTGGTTAAAAATAATACTAATTTAATAATATTTCAAAAATTAATAAGTAAGAGATTTAAAAAATAAATGTGTTTGTTGAGCCAATTCAAATAGTTAAAACTATTAGAATAATTATTAATTTCAAATCGTTCTGACCTTTTGTTTAGTCATAAAATATTTGTTTCATATCTTACAAGCTTATTCAAAATAAAATAATCTAAATTTATAAACATTCAAAAAATTAATAAGAAAATGATTTGAAAAAATAAATCTATTTACCAAACAAGTTCAAATAGTGATGACCATTTGAACAATTATTTATTTAAAATTATTATGACCTTTTGTTTTGACATAAAACAATTGTTTCAGTTCATAAAAGCTTATCTAAAATAAATTAATACTAATTTCTGAATAATTCAAAAATTAATAAGCAATAGTTTAAAATAAAGTTGTTTAGCAAACAAATTCAAATTATTATGACTATTTGAACAATTGTCTATTTAAAATCATTATGACCTTTTTGTTTTGTCATAAAATAATTGTTTGAATTCATACAAACTTAGTCAAAATAAAATAATACTAATTTATTAATTTTCCAAAAATTAATAAGTAATTAATTTAAAAAGTAAATCTATTTACTAAATCAGTTCAATAATTATGGCCATTTCAATAATTATCAATTTCAAATTGTTATTACCTTTTGTTTGGTCATATATAACAATTGTTTTTGATCATATATGTTTATTCAAAATAAAATAATAGTAATTTATTAATCTTTTAAAAATTAATAAGAGATTTAAAAAAAAATTTGTTTATCAAACCAGTTTAAAATAGTTATGACTATTTGGATAATTGCATACTTCAAATCATTATAACCTTTTGTTCTATCATAAAATAATTACTTTTTTTCATACAAGCTTATTCAAAATAAAATAATACTAATATGAAAATATTCCAAAAATTAATAACTAAGAGATTTAAAAAATAAATTTGTTTGCCAAAGTAGTTCAAATAGTTAAAGACTATATGAACAATTATCTATTTCAAATCATTTTTGTTTTGTAATAAAACAAAATTTTATGAATAGAACCAATTGGTTTATGACAAAACAAAAGGTCATAATGATTTGAAATAGATAATTGTTCAAATAGTCATAACTATTTAAACATGTTCAAAAAACATATTTATTTTTAAAATTTTTACTTATTTTGAAATATTAATAAATTTAAATTATTTTATTCAAAATAAGCTTGCATGAGCAGAACCAATTGTTTTATGATAAAACAAAAAGTCATAATGTTTTGAAGTAGATAATTGTTCAAATAGTCATAACTATTTGAACTTATTTAGTAAATAGATTCTTTTTTTAATTCTTTTACTCATTAATTTTTGGAATATTAGTAAATTAGTATTATTTTAGTTCAAGCAAACTTATATGAATTGAAACAATTGTTTTATTACAAAAGAAAAGCTCATTATGATTTGAAATAGATAATTATTCAAATAGTCATGACTATTTGAACTTGTTCAATAAACATATTTATTTTTTAAATCTTTTACTTATTAATTGTCTTAATATTAGTCAATTTGGATTATTTTATTTGAAATAAGCTTGTATGAACAAGAAAAATTTTTTTATAACAAAATAAAAGGTTATAGTGATTTCAAATAGATAATTGTTCAAATAGTTGTAATTATTTAAACTTGTTCAGTAAACAAATTCATTTTTTAAATGTCTTTATTATTAATTTTTGGATTATTAATAAATTAGTATTATTTTATTCCCAATAAGCTTTTATGAACTAAAACAATTCTTTTATGACAAAACAAAAGGTCATAATGATTTGAAATAAATAATTATTCATATAATCATGATTATTTGATCCATATCGTTAAACATATTTATTTTTAAAATTTTTTACTTATTAATTGCTGAAATATTAATAAATTAGTATTGTTTTAATCCGAATAAACTTGTATAAACAGAAACAATTGTTTTATAACAAAACAAAAAGTCATAACAATTTGAAATAAATAATTTCTCAAATAGTCATAACTATTTAAACTAGTTTGATAAATAAATTTATTTTTTAAATCTCTTATTAATATTCAAATAATTAATAGAATAGCATTACTTTATTCTGAAGGCATTTGTTTTCAGACAAAATAGAAGGTCATAATGATTTGAAATAGATAATTATTCAAATAGTCATAATTATTTGAACTGGTTAGGTAAACAAAATTATTTTTTAAATCACTTATTAATTTTTGAAATATTAATAAATTTATTTTATTTTATTCCAAATAAGCTAGCATGAATTCAAAAAAACTTATTTTATGACAAAATAAAAGGTCATAACGATATGAAATAGATAATTATTCATATAGTCTTCAATATTTGAACTAGTTCGGCAAACAAATTTATTTTTTAATTATCTTAGTTATTAGTTTTTGGAATATTATTATATTAGTATTATTTTATTTCAAATAAGCTTGTATGTACAAAAATTATTTTTTTATGACAATACAAAAAGTTATAAGGATTTGAAGTTTACAATTGTTCAAATAGTCATAACTATTTGAACTAGTTTAGTAAATAGATTTATTTTTTAAATCTCTTACTTATTAATTTTTGAAAGATTAATAAATTAGTATTATTTTACTCCAAATAAGCTTGAATGTTTAAATACAATTGTTATATAACCAAACAAAAGGTAATAAGGATTTTGAAATAGATAATTGTTGGCATGGCCATAATTATTTGAACTGATTTGGTAAACAGGTTCACTTTTTAAATCACGCATTTATTAATTTTTAGAATATTAATAAATTATTATTATTATTTTATTTCAAATAAGCTTTTATGAATTGCAACAATTGTTTTATGACAAAAAAAAAAGGTCTTAATGATTTGAAATAGACAATTGCTCATATAGTCTTAATTGCTTGAACTGTTTTGGCAAATAGCTTAATTTTTTAAATATCTTAGTTATTAATTTTTGGAATATTATTAAATTAGTTTTATTTTATTCCAAATAAATTTATATGAACTAAAACAATTATTTTATAATAGAACGAAAGGTTATAACAATTTGAAATAAATAATTGTTCAAATAGGAATTGGTTTGGTAAACAGATTTATTTTTTAAATCTCTTACTTATTAAATTTTGAAATATTAATAAATTAATATTATTTTATTCTAAATAGGCTTGTATGATGAAAAAAAAATTATTTTATAAGAAAACAGAAGTTTGTAATTTTGAAATAGATAATTGTTCAAATGGCCAAAATTATTTGAACTAATTTAATAAACTGGCTTATTTTTTAAATCTCTAATTTATCAATTTTTGAATTATTAATAAAGTAATATTATTTTATTTTGGATAAACTTTTATGAACTGAAATAATTGTTTTATGATAAAACAAAAGGTCATATTTATAATAAATAGATAATTGTTCAAATAGCCATAACTATTTGAACTTGTTTGGTAAACAGATTTATTTTTTAAAATTTATTATTTATTAATTTCTAAATGTTAATAAATTAGTATATTTTATTTCAAATAAGCATGTATGAACTGAAATTATTTTATGACTAAAAAAAAGGTCATAACAATTTGAAATAGATAATTGTTCTAATAGTCTTAATCATTTGAATTAGTTCGGCAAACACATTTATTTTTTAAATCTCTTACTTATTAATTTTTAGAATACTATTAATTTAGCAATAATATACTCCAATTAAGCTTGTATGAATATAAACAATTGTTTTATGACAAAATAAAGATCATAATGATTTGAGATAGATAATTATTCAAATAATCATATCTACTAGAACTGGTTCGATAAATAGATTTAGTTTTTAAATCTCTTATTAATTTTCAAAAAATTAATAAATTGGTATTATTTTATTTTGAATAATTTTGTATGAATAGAAACAATTGTTTTATGACAAAACAAAATGTCATATCGATTTGAAATAGATAATAGCTTAAAAGGGTGTGACTATTTGAGCTTGTTCGATGAACAAATTTATTTTTTTAAATCTCCAACTTATTAATTTTAAGAATTTTAATAAGTTAGTATTATTTTATTTCGAATAAACTTATATGAATAGAAAGAATTTTTTTTATGACACAACAAAAGATTATAGCAATTTAAAATAAATAATTATTCAAATAGTCATAACTATTTGCACTCGCTTGGTAAATATATTTCTTTTTTAAATCTTTTACTTATTAATTATTGGAATTTTAATAAATTAGCATTATTTTATTCCAAACAAGCTTTTGTTAAGAGAAATAATTGGTTTATGACAAAATAAAAGGTCATAACGATTTGAAATAGATAATTATTCAAATAGTTATAACTATTTGAATGTGTTCAAAAAACATATTTATTTTTAAATTTTTACTTATCAATTTTTCAAATAGCAATAAATTTTATATTATTTTATTTGAAATAAGCTTGCATGAACAAAACCAATTATTTTATGACAAAATAAAATGTCATAATATTTTGAAATAGATAATTATTCAAATAGTCATAACTATTTACACATGTTCAGTAAATAGATTCATTTTTTAATTCTCTTACTCATTAATTTTTGGAATATTATTAAATTAGTATTATTTTTATTTCAAATAAGCTTATATGAATTGAAACAATTGTTTTATTACAAAACAAAAGGTCACAATGATTTAAAATAAATAATTATTCAAATAGTCAGGACTATTTGCATTTGTTTGAAAAACATATTTATTTCTTAAATCTTTTACTTATTAATTGTCGAAATATTAATAAATTAATATTATTATAATTTGAATAAGCATGTATGAATAGAAAAAATTATTTTATGACAAAACAAAAAGTCATAAGAATTTGAAATAAATAACTGTTTGAATAGTCATAAGATTTGAACTTGTTCGATAAACAGATTTATTTTTTAAAATATTTTACTTATTAATTGTCTTTATATTATTAAATTTTTACTATTTTATTAGAAATAAAACTTGTATGAACAGAAAAAATCATTTTATGACTAAACAAATGGTTGTAGCAATTTCAAAAAGAAAATTATTGAAATAGCCATAATTATTTAAAGTTTCTCGATAAACAGATTCATTTTTTAAATCTCTTACTTATTAATTTTCATAATATTAATAATTTAATATTATTTTATTTCAAATAAGCTTATACAACAAAACAAAAGGTCATAACGATTTGAAATAGATAATTATTCAAATAGTCATGACTATTTGATCTAGTTCAGTAAATATATTTAATTTTTAAATTTTTTACTTATTAATTATTGAAATATTAATAAATTAGTATTATTTTAATCTAAATAAGCTTGTATGAATAAAAACAATTACTTTATAACAAAACAACAAGTCATAATTATTTGAAACAAATAATTGCTGCAATAGTCATAACTATTTGAATTCGTTTGATAAATAGATTTATTTATTAAATCTCTTATTAATTTTTGAAATATTAACAGATTAGTATTAATTTATTCCAAACAAACTTATATGAACAAAAACATTTGTTTTATGATAAAAAAAAAGGTCATAACTATTTGAAATAGATAATTGCTCATATAGTCTAATTATTTTAACTAGTTAGGTAAACAAAATTATTTTTTAAATCTCTTACTTATTAATTTTTGAAATATTAATAAATTCATTTTATTTTATTCCAAATAAATTAGTATGAATTCAAAAAAACTTATTTTATGACAAAACAAAAGGTCATAATGATTTGAAATAGATAATTATTCATATAGTCTTAAATATTTAAACTGGTTCAACAAATAAATTTATTTTTAATTCTCTTAGTTACTAATTTTTGAAATATTATTAGATTAGTATTATTTTATTCTGAATAAGCTTATATGAACAAAAATAATTGTTTTATGATAAAACAATAGGTTATAATGATTTGAAGTTTACAATTGTTCAAATAGTTATTTATTTAAACTAGTTCAGTAAACATATTTATTTTTTAAATATCTTACTTATTAATTTTTGAAAGATTAATAAATTAGTATTATTTTATTTCGAATAGGTTTGAATGATAAAAAAAATTGTTATATGACCAAACAAAAGGCCATAATTTTTTATAAATAGATAATTGTTCATAAAGTCTTAATTATTTGAACTGCTTTGACAAACAATTTATTTTTTAAATCTCTTAGTTATCAATTGTTGGAAATTATTAAATTAGTATTATTTTATTCCAAATAAGCTTATATGAACTGAAACAATTATTTTATAACAAAATAAAAGGTTATAATGATTTAAAATAAATAATGTACAAATAAAAACTAGTTTAGTAAATAGATTTATTTGTTAAATCTCTTACTTATTAATTTTTGAAATATTAATAAATTAGTATTATTTGATTTTGAATAGGCTTGTATGATGACAATTGTTTTATGACGAAATAAAAGTTTGTAACGATTCGACATAGATAAATATTTAAATGGCCATAATTTGAAGTGCTTCGATAAATTGACTTATTTTTTAAATCTTTATCTTTTCAATTTTTGAAATATTAATATAGTAATATTATTTTATTTCAGATAAGCTTTTATGAGCTGAAACAATCATTTTATGATAAAACAAAAGGTCATACTTCTTATAAATAGATAATTATTCAAATAGTCATAACTATTTAAACTTGTTCAATAAATAGATTTTTTTTTTAATTTCTTGTTTATTAATTTTTTTATTGTTAATAAATTAGTATTACATTATTTTTAATAAGCATGTAATAAATGAAAAAATTATTTTATGACTAAACAAAAGTTCAAAATGATTTGAAATAGATAATTGTTCTACTAGTCATAACTATTTGAATTGGTTCAGCAAACATATTTATTTTTTTATTTTTTAAATCTCTTACTTATTAATTTTTGGAATATTATTAATTTAGCAATACTTTACTTCGAATAAGCTTGTATGAACAGAAACAAATTGTTTGATGACAAAACAAAGAACATAACAATTTAAGATAGATAATTATTGAAGTAGTCATAACTATTTGAACCGGTTTGATAAACAGATTTAATTTTTAAATCTCTTATTAATTTTTGAAATATTAATAAATTAGTATTATTTTGTTCTAAATAATTTTGTATAAATGGAAATAATTGTTTTACAATAAAACAAAATGTTATAACCTTTTGAAATAGATAATAGCTCAAATGGACATGAGTATTTAAACTTATTTGGTGAACATATTTATTTTTTAAATCTCCAACTTATTAATTTTTAGAATATTAATAAATTAATATTATTTTATTTTGAATAAAATTGTATGAATATAAACAATTGTTTTGTGACAAAACAAAAGATCATAACAATTTGAAATAAATAATTGTTCAAAAAGTCATAACTATTTGAAGTCGCTCGATAGATAGATTAAAATTCTTTAAATCTTTAATTTATTATTTTTTAGAATATTAATAAATTAGTATTATTTTATTTCGAATAAGCTTTTATAGACAGAAATAATTGGTTTATGACAAAACAAAAGATCATAATGATTTGAAATGGATAATTATTCAAATAGTCACAACTATTTGAATGTGTTTAGAAAACATATATATATTTTAAAATTTTTACTTATTAATTTTTGAAATATTAATAAATTTATATTATTTTATTCAAAATAAGCTTGCCTAAACAGAACCAATTGTTTTATGGTAGAAGGTCATAATGTTTTGAAATAGATAATTATCCAGATAGTCATAACTATTTGCATATGTTTAGTAAATAGATTAATTTTTTAACTCTCTTACTCATTAATTTTTAGAATATTAATAAATTAGTATTATTTTATTTCAAATATGCTTATTTAAACTGAAACAATTATTTTATTACAAAACAAAAGGTGACAATGATTTGAAATAGATAATTATTCAAATAGTCAATACTATTTAAACTTGTTTAGGAAACAGATTCATTTTTTAAATCTCTTAATTATTAATTTTTAAAATATTAATAACTTAGTATTATTTTATTTTGAATAAGCTGATATGAATTAGAGTAATTTTTTTATGACAAAACGAAAGGTCATAATGATTTGAAATAAATACTTATTCAAATAGTCATGATTATTTGATCTAGATTGGTAAACATATTTATTTTTAAAATTTTTTACTTATTAATTGTTTAAATATTAATAAATTAGTATTATTTTAATTCGAATAAGTTTTTATGAACAAAAATTATTGTTTTGTAACAGAACAAAAAATCATAACAATTTGAAATAAAAAATTGCTTAAATAGCATAACTTTATGAACTGGTCTGATAAACAAATTTATTTTTTAAATCTATTATTAATTTTTGAAATATTAATAGATTAGTATTATTTTATTTTGAACAAACTTATATGAACAAAAACATTTGTTTTATGACAAAACAAAAGGTTATAGCGATTTGAAATAGATAATTGTTCAAATAGTCATAATTATTTGTAGTGGTTAGGTAAACAGAATTATTTTTTAAATCTCTTACATATTAATTTTTAAAATATTAATGAATTCATTTTATTTTATTTCGAATAAGCTAGTATGAATTCATAAAAGCTTATTCAGAATAAAATAATACTAATTTCTTAAAATTTCAAAACTAAATAAGTAAAAGATTTAAAAAATAAATTTGTTTACAGAGCAAGTTTAAATAGTTATAACTAATTAAACAATTATTTATTTCAAATTGTTATAATCTTTTGTTTTGTCATAAAACAATTGTTTCTATTCATACAAGTTTATTTGAAATAAAGTAATACTAATTTATTAATATTCTAAAAATTAATAATTTGGAGATTTTAAAAATAAATATGTTTATCGAATAAGTTTAAATTGTCATGTCCATTTGAACCATTATCTATTCGAAATCATTATGACATTTTATTTTGTCATAAAATAATTGTTTTTATTCATGCAAAATTATTCAAAATAAAATAATACTAATTTATTAATATTGCAAAAATTAATAAGAGATTTAAAAACTAAATTTGTTTACAAAATCTGTTCAAATATTTATGACTAGTAGAATAATTATCTATTTCAAATTGTTCTGACCTTTTGTTTAGTCATAAAATAATTATTTCAGTTCACACATGCTTATTCAGAATAAAATAATGCTCTTTTATTAACATTCAAAAAATTAATAAGCAAGTTTTTTAAAAAGATAAATCTGTTTATTGAACAAGTTCAAATAGTTATGACTATTTGAACAATTATCTATTAAAATTTGTTATAACCATTTGCTTTATCATAAAACAATTGTTTCAGTTCATAAAACCTTATTCAAAATAAAATAATATTACTTTATTAATATTTCAAAAATCGAGAAGTTGGAGATTTAAAAAATAAATTAGTTTATTGAATTAGTTTAAATAATTATCGTCATTTGAGCAATTATCTATTTCAAATCTTTATAATATTTTGTTTTGTCATAAAACAATTGTTTTTCTTCATAAAGCCTATTTTGAATAAAATAATACTAATTTATTAATATTTTAAAAATTAATAAGTAGAAGATTTAAAAACTAAATATGCTTAATGAACCAATTCAAATAGTTATGACTATTTGAACAATTATATATTTCAAATCATTATAACCTTTTCTTTTGTCATAAAATAATTATTTATGTTCATACAAGCTTATTCGAAATACAATAATACTAATCTAATAATATTATGAAATTAATAACTAAGAGATTTAAAAAATAAATTCTTTTACTGAATCAATTCAAATAGTTAAGGCTATATGAATAATTATCTATTTCAAACCATTATGACCTTTTTGTTTTGTCCTAAAACAAATGTTTTTGTTCATATAAGTTTATTCAAAATAAAATAATATTAATTTATTAATATTTTGAAAATTAATAAGATACTTAAAAAGTAAATCTATGTACCAAACCAGTTCAAATAGTTATAACAATTTGAACAATTATTTATTTCAAATCATTATAACCATTTGTTTTGTCATAAAATAATTGTTTCTATTGATACAATCTTATTCAAAATAAAGTAATGCTAATTTGTTAATATCCTATAAATTAATAGGTAACGGTTTAAAAAATGAATCTATTGACATAACCAATACAAATAGTTATAATTGTTTGAATAATTATCTGTTTCAAAGTATTATAACCTTTTGTTTTGTTACAAAACAATTGTTTTTGTTTGTACAAGCTGACTTGGTATAATGTAAATCTAATTTAATTTATTAATATTTCAAAAATTAATAAGTAAGAGATTTAAAAACCGAATATGCTTATCAATTAAGTTTAAATAGTTATGACTCTTTGAACAATTATCTATTTCAAATCACTATAACCTTTTGTTTCGTCATAAAATAATTTTTTCTATTCATACAAGCTTATTTCAATTGAAATAATACAAAGTTATTAATATTCAAACAACTAATTAGCAAAAGATTTAAAAAAATAAATCTGTTTACTGAATAAGTTCAAATAGTTATGACTATTTGAACAATTATTTTATTTCAAATCATTATGACTTTTTGTTTTATCATAAAACAATTGTTTTTATTCATACAAACTTATTCATATTAAAATAATAATAATTTATTAACATTTTGCCAATTAATAAGTAAAAGATTTTTAAAATAAATATGTTTACCAAACAAGTTCTAATAGTCATAACTACTTGAATAATTATCTATTTCAAATCGTTATGACCTTTTGTTTTGTCATAAAACAATTGTATCAATTCATATAGGCTTATTCAAAATAAAATAATTCTAATTTATTAATATTCCAAAAATTAATGAGTAAGAGATTTAAAATATGAATCTATTTACTGAACAAGCTCAAATAGTTATAACTATTTGAATAATTATTTATTTCAAATAGTTATGATCTTTTATTTTGTCATAAAACAATTGTTTCAATTCATACAAATTTATTCAAAATAAAATAATACTAATTTATTAATATTTGAAAAATTAATAGGTAGGAGATTTAAAAAATAAATATGTTTACAAAATAAGTTCAAATAGTCATGTCCTTTGAAAAATTATCCATTTCAAATCATTATGAACAATTGTTTTGTCATAAAATAATTGTTTTTATTCATACATAATTATTTAGAATAAAATAATATTAATTCATTAAGATTTTGAAAATTAATAAGAGTATTAAAAACTAATTATGTTTATTGAATTAGTTCAAATAGTTATGACTCTTTGAACAATTATATGTCTCAAATCATTATGATATTTATTTTGTCATAGAACAAATGTTTCTTTTCATATAAGCTTATTCGGATTAAGATAATAGTAATTTAATAATAAAAAGTAAATGTGTTTTATCGAACCAGCTCAAATAGTTAAGACTATTAAAACAATTATCTATTTCAAATCATTCTGACCTTTTGTTTAGTTATAAAATAATTATTTCAGTTCATACAAGCTTATTCAAAATAAAATAATACTAATTTATTAAAATTCAAAAAATCAATAAGCAAGAGATTTAAAAAAATAAATATGTTTATCAAACATGCTCAAATAGATATGGCCATCTCAACAATTATCTATTTCAAATTGTTATTACCTTTTGTTTAGTCATATAACAATTGGTTTTTATCATACAAGGTTATTTGGAATAAAATAAGACTAATTGATTAATCTTTCAAAAATTAATAAGTAAGAGATTTAAAAAATAAATCTATTTACCGAATCAATTCAAAGAGTTATGACTATTTGAATAATTATATACTTTAAATCAATTATTTAAAAAATAAACCTTTTGTTCTGTCATAAAGCAATTATTTATGTTCATACAAGCTTATTTGAAATAAAATAATAGTAATCTAATAATATTATGAAAATTAATAACTAAGAGATTTAAAAATTAAATTTGTTTGCCAAACCAATTCAAATAGTTAAGACTATATGAACAATTATCTATTTCAAATCATTATGACCTTTTCTTTTGTCATAAAATAATTTTTTCAATTCATACTAGCTTATTCAAAATAAAATAAAATGAATTTATTAATATTTTGAAAATTAATAAGTAAGAGATTTAAAAAATAATTCTATTTACCTATCCAGTTCTAATAATTATAACTATTTGAACAATTATCTATTTCAAATAATTATGACCTTTTTTTTGTCATAAAACAAATGTTTTTGGTCATATAAGTTTGTTTGAAATAAATAATATTAATTTATTAATATTTCAAAAATTAATAAGAGATTTAAAAAATAAATCTTTTTATCAAACCAGCTCAAATTTATAACTATTTGAACAATTATCTATTTCAAATTGTTATGACCTTTTGTTTTGTCATAAAACAATTGTTTTAGTTCATAAAAGCTTATCCAAAACAAAATAATGTTGTATTAATATTTCAAAAGTTAATAAGTAAAAGATTTAGAAAATAAATCAGTTTACTGAATTAGTTCAAATAATTATGACCATTTAAATAACTATCTATTTCAAATTGTTATTACCTTTTGTTTTCTTATAAAACAAATGCTTTTCAATATAGAAGCTTATTTGAAATAAAACAATACTAATTTACTAATATTTCAAGAATTAATAAGAGATTTGAAACATAAATTTGTTCACCAAACTAGTTCAAATAGTTATGACTATTTGAATAATTATCTATTTCAAGTTGTTATAACCTTTTGTTCTATCATAAAATAATTGTTTCTGTTTATATAAGCTTATTCAAAATAAAATAATATTAACTTAGTAATATTATGAAAATTAATAACTAAGAGATTTAAAAACTAAATTCATTTGCTAACTAGTTCAAATAGTTAAGACTATATAAACAATTATTTATTTCAAATTGTTATGACCTTTTATTTTCTCATAAAACAATTGTTTTTGTTAATATAAGTTTGTTTGAAATAAAATAATACCAAGTTATTAATGTTTTAGAAAATTAATCAGTAAGAGATTTAAAAAATAAATTTGTTTACTAAATCATTTCAAATAGTTTTAACTATTTTAATAATTATCTATTTCAAATCGTTATAACTTTTTGTTTTGTCATCAAACAATTAGTCCCATTCATACTATTTTATTCAGAATAAAATAATACTAATTTAATAATATTCCAAAACTTAATAACTAAAATAATTTTAAAAATAAATCTAATTGTTAAACTAGTTAAAATAGTTAAGACTATATGAACGATTATCTATTCTAAAACGTTATGACCTTTTCTTTTGTCGTAAAACAATTGTTTTATTCATACAACTTATTTTGATTAAAATAATACTAATTTAATAATATTTAAAAAATTAACAAGAGATTTAAAAAAAAATTATTTACTGAATCTATTCAAATGGTTAAGATTATTAGAACAATTATCTAATTATAATTGTTTTGACCTTTTGTTCAACCATAAAATAATTGTTTCAGTTCATACAAGCTTATTCAAAATAAATTAATACTAATTTATTAACATTTAGAAAATTAATAAGAAATAGATTTAAAAAATAAATCTATTTACTGAACAAGTTCAAATAGTTATTACTATTTGAACAATTGTCAATTTAAAATCATTATAACCTTTTGATTTGTCATAAAACATTTGTTTTAGTTAATACAAGCTTAGATGGATTAAAATAATACTAATTTATTAATACTTACTAAAATAATAAGAAACTTAAAAACTAATTAGTTTATCGAATTAGTTAAAATAATTGTAGCCATTTGAATGATTATCTATTTCAAATTGTTATGACCTTTTGTTTTGTCATAAAACACTTTTTTTTTTATCATACAAGATTATTCAAAATAAAATAACATTAATTTATTAATATTTCAAAAATTAATAAGTAAGAGATTTAAAAAATAAATATGTTTACGAAACCAGTTCAAATGGTTATGACTATTTGAATAACTATCAATCTCAAATTGTTAAGATCTATGTTTTACCATAAAACAATTGTTTCTAATCATTGAAACTTATTCGGTTAAAAATAATACTAATTTAATAATATTTCAAAAATTAATAAGTAAGAGATTTAAAAATATATGTTTGCTGAACCAATTTAAATAGTGAAAACTATTAAAATAATTATCTATTCCGAATTGTTTTGACATTTTGTTTAGTCATAAAATATTTGTTTCATATCTTACAAGCTTATTTGGAATAAAACAATCTAAATTTATTAATATTTAGAAAATTAATAAGCAAATGATTAGAAAAAATAAATCTGTTTACTGAACAAGTTTAAAGAGTGATGACTATTTCAATAATTATTTATTTAAAATTATTATGACCATTTGTTTTGACATAAAACAATTGTTTCAGTTCATAAAAGCTTATCCAAAATAAAATAATACTAATTTCTTAATAATTAAAAAATTAATAAGCAAAAGTTTAAAATAAATTTGTTTACCAAACAAATTCAAATAGTTATGACTATTTGAACAATTGTCTATTTAAAATCATTATGACCTTTTGTTTTGTCATAAAACAATTCTTTGAATTCATACAACTTAGTTAAAATAAAATAATACTAATTTTTTAATTTTTCAAAAATTAATAAGTAAGTGATTTAAAAAGTGAATCTGTTTACCGAATCAGTTCAAATAATTAGGGCCATTTTAATAATTATCTATTTCAATTCATTATTACCTTTTATTGGTCAAATAACAATTTTTTTTAATCATTTATGTTTATTCAAAATAAAATAATTGTAATTTATTAATTTTTCAAAAATTAATAAGTAAGAGATTTAAAAAAATAAATCTGTTTAACGAACTAGTTTAAATAGGTATGACTATTTGAATAATTGTATTCTTCAAATCGTTATAATCTTTTATTCTGTCATAAAAAAATTATTTCTATTCATACAAGCTTATTCAAAATAAAATAATACTAATATAAAGATATTCCAAATATTAATAACGAAGAGATTTAAAAAATAAATTTGTTTGCCAAACTAGTTCAAATAGTTAAGACTATATGAACAATTATCTATTTCAAATTGTTTTTGTTTTGTCATAAAACAATTTTTTCACTACATACTAGCTTATTCGGAATAAAATAAAATGAATTTATTAATATTTCAAAAATTAATATGTAAGAGATTTAAAAAATAATTCTATTTACCTAACTAGTTCAAATAATTATGACTATTTGAACAATTATCTATTTCAAATCGCTATGACCTTTCATTTTGTCATAAAACAAATGTTTTTTATTCATATAAGTTAGTTTAGAATAAAATAATATTAATCTATTAATATTTCAAAAATTAATAACAGATTTAAAAAATAAATTTGTTTATCAAACTAGTTCAAAAAATTATGACTATTTGAGTGATTATTTACTTCAAATTGTTATGATTTTTTGTTCTATTACAAAACAATAATTTCTATTCATAAAAGTTTATTTGAATGAAAATAATACTAATTTATTAATATTTCAATAATTAATAAGAAAAAATTTTAAAAAATAAATTATTTACCAAACTAGATCAAATAGTCATGACTATTTGAATAAGTATTTATTTCAAATTGTTATGACCTTTTGTTTTGTCATAAAAAAATTATTTTAGTTCATATCAGCATATTTAAAATAAATAATACCAAGTTATTAATGTTCTACAAATTAATAATTAAGAGATTTAAAAAATGAATCTATTTACCAAACAAGTTTAAATAATTATGACTATTTGAACAATTATCTATTTGAAATCACTATAACCTTTTGTTTTGTCACCAAATGATTTTTTCTATACATACACACTTATTTCAAATAAAATAATATAATTTATTAATATTAAGACAATTAATAGGTAAAAGATTTAAAAAATAAGTTTGTTTACCAAACAAGTTCAAATCCTTGTGACTAATTGAACAATTATTTATTTCAAATTGTTATGACTTTTTGTTTTAGCATAAAACAATTGTTTCTATTCATACAAGCTTATTCAAATTAAAATAATATTAATTTATAAATATTTCAACAAATAATAAGTAACAGATTTAAAAAATAAATATGTTTATCGAACAAGTTCAAATAGTCTTGACTATTTGAATAATTATCTACTACAAATCATTGTCACTTTTTGTTTTGTAACAAAACAATTTTTTCAGTTCACATAAACTAATTTGAAATAAAATAATACTAATTTATGAATATTCTAAAATTAATGAGTAAGAGAATTAAAAAGTTAATATGTTTGCCCAACATTTTTGAATAGTTATGACTATCGAAACAATTATCTATTTCAAAACATTATGACCTTTTGTTTTGTCATAAGACAATTGGTTCTATTCATGCAAGCTTATTTCAAATAAAATAATATAAATTATTAATATTCCAAAAATAATAAGTAAAAATTTAAAAAATAAATATGTTTTCCAAACACGTTCAAATAGTTATGACTATTTGAACAATTATCTATTTCAAATCATTATGACCTTTCATTTTGTCATAAACCAATTGTTTCTGTTTATAAAAGCTTATTTGAAATAAAATAATACTAATTTATTAAAATTTCAAAATTAATAAGTAAAAGATTTAAAAAGAACAATTATTTATTTTAAATCATTACGATATTTTTTTTGTCATAAAACAATTATTTCTATTCATACAATTTTATTTGAAATAAAATAATACTAATTTATTAATATTCTAAAAATTAATAAGTTGGAGATTTAAAAAATAAATTTGTTCACCGAAAAAGTTTAAATAGTCTTGTCCGTTTGAGCTATTATCTATTTCAAATAGTTATGATATTTTGATTTATCATAAAACAATTATTTCTATTTATACAAAATTATTCTAAATAAAATAATACTAATTTATTAATATTTCAAAAATTAATAAGAGATTTAAAAACTAAATGTATTTATCAAACCAGTTTAAATAGTTATGACTATTTCAACAATTATCTATCTTAAATCATTATGATCTTTGTTTTGTCATAAAACAATTGTTTCCATTCATACGAGCTTATTCAAAGTAAAATATTGCGAAATTAATAATATTCTAAAAATTAAGAAGAGAGTTAAAAAATAAATTTGTTTGTCGAACCAATTCAAATAGTTAAGACTATTAGAACAATTATCTATATCAAATCATTTGGACCTTTTGTTTAGTCGTAAAATAATTTTTTCAGTTTATACATGCCTATTCAAAATAAAATAATACTAATTTATTATCATTTAGAAAATTAATAAACAAGAAATTAAAAAAAATAAATTTGTTTACTAAACAAGTTTAAATAGTTATGACTATTTGAACAATTATCTATTTATAAGAAGTATGATCTTTTGTTTTATCATAAAATAATTGTTTCGGTTCATGAAAGCTGATCCGAAATAAAATAATATTGCTTTATTAATATTTCAAAAATTAAAAGGTAAAGATTTAAAAAATAAGTCAGTTTATTGAATCGCTTCAAATAATTATGGCCATTTACACAATTATCTATTTCAAATCATTACAAACTTTTGGTTGTCATAAAACAATTGTTTTTCATCATACACGCCTATTCGAAATAAAATAACACTAATGTATTAATATTTCAAAAATTAATAAGTAAGAGATTTAAAAAATTAATCTGTTTATTGAACCAATTTCTATTTGAACAATTATCTATTTCAAATCATTATAACCTTTTGTTCTATAGTAAAATAATTGTTTCAATTCATATAAGCTTATTTGGAATAAAATAATACTAATTTAATAATATTCCAAAAATTTATAACTAAGAGATGTAAAAGATAAATTTATTTGCCAAAGTAGTTCAAACAATTAAGACTATACGAACAATTATTTATTTATCAAAAATTATGACCTTTTGTTTGGTCATATAACAATTGGTTTTGATCATTCAAGCCTATTTAGAATAAAATAATACTAATTTATTAATCTTTTAAAAAATTAATAAGTAAGAGATTTAAAAAGTTTATCAAACTAGTTCAAATATATAACTATTTGAACAATTGTAAACTTTAAATATTTATAACCTTTTGTTCTATCATAAAACAATTATATTTTTTCATACAACCTTATTCAGAATAAACTAATACTAATCTAATAATATTTGAAAAATTAATAACTAAGAGAATTAAAAAATAAATTTGTTTGCCAAACTAGTTCAAATATTTAAGACTATATGAATAATTATCTTTTTCAAATCATTATGACCATTTGTTTTGTTATAAAATAAGTTTTTTTGAATGCATGCTAGCTTATTTGAAATAAAATAAAATGAACTTATTAATTTTTCAAAAATTAATAAATAAAAGATTTAAAAATAATTTTATTTACCTAACTAGTTCAAATAATTATGACTATTTGAACAATTATCTATTTTAAATTGTTATGACCATTTGTCTTGTAATAAAACATATGTTTTTGTTCAAATAAGTTTGTTTGAAATAAAGTAATACTAATCTATTAATATTTCAAAAATTAATATGAGATTTCAAAAATAAATCTATTTATAGAACGAGTTCCAATAATTATGACTTTTTGTTTTGTTATAAAGTAATTGTTTCTATTCATACAAGCCTATTTGGATTAAAATAATACTAATTTATTAATATTTCAACATTTAATAAGTAAAAAATTTAAAAAATAAATATGTTTATTGAACTAGGTCAAATAGTGATAACTATTTGAATTATTATATATTTGAAATCGTTATGACCGTTTGTTTTATCATAAAAAAATTATTTTAGTTCATATAAGCTTATTCAAAATTAAATAATACTAAGTTATTAATATTATGAAAATCAATAATTAAGTGATTTAAAAAATGAATCTATTTGTCAAATAAGTTTAAATAATTATACTATTTCAACAATTATTTTTTTCAAATTGTTATAACCATTTGTTTTGTCATAAAATGATTTTTTCTGTTCATACAAGCTTATTTTGAATAAAATAATACAAATTTATTAATATAAAGATAATTAATAAGTAAAATATTTAAAAAATAAATCTGTTTACCAAACAAGTTCAAATCTTATGACTATTTGAACAATTATTTATTTCAAATTCTTATGACTTTTTGTTTTGTCATAAAACAATTGTTTTTGTTCATACAAGCTTATTTAAATTACAGTAATATTAATTTATTAATATTTTGACAATTAATAAGAAAAAGATTTAAGAAATAAAATATGTTTTTGGAACAAGTTCAAATCATCCTAACTATTTGAATAATTATTTATTTTAAATCATTGTGACCTTTTATTTTGTAATAAAAAATTGTTTCAAATCATATAAACTTATTTGAAATAAAATAATACTAATTTATTAATATTCCAAAAATTAATGTGTAAGAGAATAAAAAAATGAATCAATTTATTGAACAGGTTCAAATAGTTATGACTATCTAAATAATTATCTATTTCAAAACATTATGACATTTTGTTTTGCCATAAAATAATTAGTTCTGTTCATGCAAGCTTATTTTGAATAAAATAATATAAATTTATTTATATTTAAAAAATTAATAAGTAAAAATTAAAAAAATAAATATGTTTCTGAACATGTTCAAATATTTATAACTATTTGAATAATTATCTATTTTAAACCATTATGACCTTTTGTTTGGTCATAAACCAATTATTTCTATTCATAAGAGCTTATTTGGAGTAAAATAATACTAATTTATAAAAATTTCAAAAGTTTATAAATAAAAGATTTAAAAAATAAATCTGTTTACTAAGCGAGTTCAAATAGTTATGATTGTTTGAACAATTATTTATTCCAAATCACTATGATCTTTTGTTTTATTATAAAACAATTGTTTTTATTCATATAAATTTATTCGAAATAAAATAATACTAATTTATTAATATTCTAAAAATTTATAAGTTGGAGATTTAAAAATAAATTTGTTCACCAAACAAGTTTAAATAGTGATATCAATTTGAGCTATTATCTATTTCAAATCGTTATGACATTATATTTTGTCGTAAAACAATTGTTTCTATTCATACAAAATTATTCAAAATAAAATAATGCCAATTTATTAATATTTCAACAAATTAATAAGAGATTTAAAAACAAAATCTATTTATCAAACCAGTTCTAATAGTTATGATTATTTGAACAATTATCTATATCAAATTGTTATGATCTTTGTTTTATCATAAAACAATTGGTTATAATCATGCAAGCTTATTCAGAGTAAAATATTGCTAAATTAATAGTATTCTAAAAATTAATAAGAGATTTAAAAAATACATGTGTTGGCTAAACTAGTTCAAATAATTAAGATTATTGAACAATTATCTATTTCAAATCGTTTTGACCTTTTGTTTAGTCATAAAATAATTTTTTTAGTTCAAACATGCTAATTCAAAATAAAATGGTACTAATTTATTAACATTCAAAAAATTAATAAACAATAATTTTAAAAAAATAAATTTGTTTATCAAACAAGTTCAAATAGTTATGGCTATTTGAACAATTATCTATTTAAAATAAATATGACCTTTTGTTTTATCATAAAACAATTGTTTCAGTTCATAAAGCTTATCTATAATAAAATAATATTACTTTATTAAATTTCAAAATTTGATAAGTTAGAGATTTAAAAAATAAGTCAATTCCTTAAATTGGTTCAAATAATTTTTGCCATTTGAACAGTTATCTATTTCAAATCATTACGAATATTTGTTTTGCTATAAACAATTGTTTTTCATAGTACAAGCCTATTCAGAATAAAATAATATTAATTTATTAATATTTCAATAATTAATAAGTAAGAGATTTAAAAAATAAATCTGTTTACCAAACCAATTCCTATTTGAATAATTATTTATTTCAAATTGTTATAACCTTTTGTTCTGTTTTAAAATAATTGTTTTAGTTCATATAAACTTATTCAAAATAAAATAATACTAATTTAATAATATTCCAAAAATTAATAACTAAGAGATTTAAAAGATTAATCTGTTTGCCAAAACAGTTCAAACAGTTAAAACTATATGAACAATTATCTACTTCAAATCATTATGACCTTTTGTTTATCATAAAATAATTGTTTCAATTCATATAAACCTATTCAAAATAAAATAATAATAATAATTTATTAATATTTCAAAAAATTTTAAAAATATTTTTTTCTATTCATACAAGCTTATTTCAAATAAAATAATACAAATTTATTAATATTAAGACAATTAATAAGTAAAAGATTTAAAACAATGACCTTTTTCTTTTGTAATAAAACAATTGCTTTAGTTCTTATAAGTTTATTTGAACTAAAATAATACTAATTTATTAATATTACAAAAATTAATGATTAAGAGAATTAAAAAAGAATCTATTTACCGAATAAGTTCAAATAGTTATGACTATCTAAACAATTATCTATTTCAAAACATTATGACTTTTTTTTGTCATAAAACAATTGGTTTTGTTCATGCAAGCTTATTTCGAATAAAATAATTTAACTTTATTAATATTCCAAAAATTAATAAGTAAAAATTTTAAAAATAAATCTACTTTTTGAATATGTTCAAATAGTTATGATTATTTGAACAATTATCTATTTCAAATCATTATGACATTTTGTTTTGTCATAAACCCACTATTTTTTTTTTATCATAAAAGCTTAATTGGAATAAAATGATACTAATTTATTAAAATTCCAAAAATTAATAAGTAGAATGTTTAAAAAATAAATCTATCTATCGAGTGAGTTTAAATAGTTATGATTATTTAAACAATTATTTATTTCAAATTGTTATAATCTTTTGTTTAGTCATAAAACAATTGTTTCTATTCATACAAGTTTATTTTAAGTAAAATAATTCTAATTTATTAATATTCAAAAATTAATAATTTGGAGATCTAAAAAATAAATATGTTTACCGAATAAGTTTAAATAGTCATAACCATTTAAACTATTAGTTATTTCAAATCGTTATAGCATATTGTTTTGTCATAAAACAATTGTTTTTATTCATGCAAAATTATTCAAAATAAAATAATACTAATTTATTAATATTTCAAAAATTAATAAGAGATTTAAAAGCTAAATTTGTTTACAAAATCATTTCAAATAGTTATGACTATTTAAACAATTATTATCTCAAATCGCTACGATCTTCATTTTCTCATAAAATAATTGTTTCTATTCATACAAGTTTATTGGGAGTAAAATGTTGCTAAGCTAATAATATTTTAAAAATTAATAAGTAAGAGATTTAAAAAATCAATGTGTTTATTGAACTAGTTTAAATAGTTAAGACTATTTGAACAATTATCTATTTCAAATCATTCTAACCTTTTCTTTAGTCATAAAATAATTATTTCAGTTCATACATGCTTATTTGAAATAAAATAATACTCATTTATTAACATTCAAAAAATTAATAAGCAAGAAGTTTAAAAAAATAAATTTGTTTACTGAACAAGTTCAAATAGTTATGACCATTTGAACAATTATCTATTTAAAATCATTATGACCTTTTAGTTTATCATAAAACAATTGTTTCAATTCATAAAAGCTTATCCAAAATAAAATAATATTACTTTATTAATATTTCAAAATTTGAAAAGTTGGAGATTTAAAAAATAAATAATTTTATTGAATCAATTCAAATAATTATCGCCATTTGAACAATTATCTATTTCAAATATTTATCATCTTTTGTTTTGTTATAAAACAAATATTTTTCATCATACAAGCTTGTTTTGAATAAAATAATTCTAATTTATTAATATTTCAAAAATTAATAGGTAAGAGAATTAAAAAAAAAATGCTTACCAAACTAGTTTAAAGAGTTATGACTATTTGAACAATTATATAGTTCAAATTGTTATAATCTTTTGTTTTGTCATAAAACAATTATTTATGTTCATACAAGCTTATTCGAGATACAATAATACTAATATAATAATATTATGAAAATTAATAACTAAGATATTTAAAAAGTAAATTTTTTTGCTGAACCAATTCAAATAGTTAAGGCTATATGAATAATTATCTATTTCAAACTATTATGACCTTTTGTTTTGTATAAAACAAATGTTTTTGTTCATATAAGTTTGTTCAAATAAAATAATATTAATTTATTAATATTTTGAAAATTAATAAGAGGTTTAAAAGGTAAATCTATTTACCAAACTAGTTCTAATAGTTATAACAATTTGAACAATTATTTATTTCAATCATTATAACTATTTGTTTTATCATAAAATAGTTATTTCTATTGATTCAGTCTTATTTGAAATAAAATTAATGCTAATTTGTTAATATCTTAAAAATTAATAAGTAACGAATTTAAAAAATGAATATTTTGGACTGATCAGTATAAATAGTTATAACTGTTTAAACAATTATCTATTCCAAAGTATTATAACCTTTTGTTTTGTTACAAAATAATTGTTTCTATTCATAGAAGTTGACTTGGAATAACATAAATCTAATTTATTAGTATTTCAAAAGCTAATAAGTAAGAGATTTAAAAGCTGAATCTATTTATTGATCAAGTTCAAATAGTTACTACTTTTTGAATAATTATCTATATCAAATCGCTATAACCTTTTGTTTTGGCATAAAATAATTTTTTCTATTCATACAAGCTTATTTCAATTAAAATAATACAAATTTATTAATATTTAGACAACTAATTAGTAAAAGATTTAAAAAATAAATTTGTTTACTGAATAAGTTCAAATAATTATGACTATTTGAATAATTATTTTGTTCAAATTGTTATGACTTTTTATTTGTCATAAAACAATTGTTTTTGTTCATACAAGCTTATTCAGATTAAAATAATATTAATTTATTAATATTTTGAAAATTAATAAATAAAAAATTTTAAATATAAACATGTTTGCCAAACATGTTCTAATTATCATAACTATTTGAGTAATTATCAATTTCAAATCGTTATGACCTTTTTTTTATCATAAAACAATTGTATCAATTCATATAAGCTTACTTAACAAGCTCAAATAGTTAGATTGTTTGAACAATTATTTATTTCAAATAGTTATGATCTTTTACTTGTCATAAAACAATTGTTTCTATTCATACAAGTTTATTTAGAATAAAATAATACTAATTTATTAATATTCTGAAAATTAATAAGTAGGACATTTAAAAAATAAATATGTTTACTAAATAAGTTCAAATAGTTATGTCCACTGGAACAATTATCTATTTTAAATTGTTTTGACCTTTTGTTTTGTCATAAAATAATTGTTTCTATTCATACAAAATTATTTAGAATAAAAAAATATTGATTCATTAAGATTTTAAAAATTAATAAGAGTATTAAAAACTAAATTTATTTACCGAACTAGCTCAAATAGTTATGACTTTTTGAATAATTATATATCTCAAATCGTTATGATCTTTGTTTTATCATAGAACAATTGTTTCTTTTCATAAAAGCTTATTCGGATTAAGATAATATTAATTAATAATAAAAAATAAATGTGTTGTGCCAAACCATTTCAAATAGTTACGACTATTAGAACAATTATCTATTTCAAATTGTTCTGACCTTTTGTTTAGTCATAAAACAATTATTTCAGTTCTTACAAGCTTATTCGGAATAAAATAATTTTAATTTATTAAAATTCAAAAAATTAATAAGTAAGAGATTTCAAAAAATAAATATGTTTTTCAAACAAGCTTAAATAGATATGACTATTTGAACAATTATCTATTTAAAATCATTATGACCTTTTGATTTGTCATAAAACAATTGTTTCAGTTTATAAAAAGTTATCCAAACTAAAATAAAACTACTTTATTAATATTTCAAAGATTACTAAGTAAGAGATTTAAAAACTAAAACTATTTTTCGAACTAATTCAATTAGTTACAACCATTTGAACAAATATCAATCTCAAATCGTTATGAACTTTATTTTGTCAAAAACAATTGTTTTTTATCATATAAGCTTATTCGGATAATATAATACTAATTAATAATATTTTGAAAATTAATAAGTAAAAGATTTAAAAATAAATGTGTTTGTTGAGTCAGTTCGAATAGTTAAGACTTTTAGAATAATTATCTATTTCAAGTTGTTTACCTTTTTGTCTAGTCATAAAACTATTGTTTTAGTTCATACAAGCTTATTCAGAATAAATACTAATTTATTAACATTCAAAAAATTAATAAGCAAGAGATTTGTAAAAATAAATTTTTTTAGCAAACAAGTTCAAATAGTAATGATTATTTGAACAATTATTTATTTAAAATTACTATAAACTTTTGTTTTATCATAAAACAATTGTTTTAGTTCATAAAAGCTTATCCAAAATAAAATAATACTACTTTTTTAATATTTAAAAAATTAGTAAGTAAAAGATTTAAAAAATAAATCAGTTTATCAAATCAGTTCAAATAATTATAGCCATTTGAACAAAACCGTTAATACTTTTTGTTTTGTCATAAAACAATTATTTTTCAACATACAAACTTATTTGAAATAAAATAATACTAATTTATTAATATTTCAAGAATTAGTAATTGATTTAAAAATTAAATCTGTTTACCAAACCAGTTTAAATAATTATGACTATTTGAACAATTATCTATTTCAAATTGTTATAACCTTTTGTTCTGCATAAAACAATTATTTCTGTTCATACAAGTTTATTTGAAATAAAATAATACTAATGCAATAATATTTTGAAAATTAAAAACTAAGAGATTTAAAAAATAAATTTGTTTGCCGAACCAATTCAAACAGTTAAGACTATATGAACAATTATTTATTTCAAACCATTATGACCTTTTGTTTTGTCATAAAATAATTATTTTAGCTCATATAAATTTACTCAGAATAAAATAAAACTAACTTGTTAATATTTCAAAATTTTATAAGTAAGAGATTTAAAAAATGATTCTATTTACTGAACCAATTCAAATAATTATAACTATTTGAACAATTACCTTTTTCAAATCATTATTACTTTTTGTTTTGTCATAAAATATATTTTTTTGTTCTTATAAGTTTGTTTGGAATAAAATAATACTAATTTATTAATATTTAAAAAATTAATCAGTAAGAGATTTAAAAAGTAAGTTTGTTTACCAAACCATTTCAAATAGTTTTAACTATTTGTACTAATTGTCTATTTTAAATTGTTATAACCTTTTGTTTTGTCATCAAATAATTGGTTCTATTCATACTATTTCATTCAGAATGAAATAATACTAATTTAATACTATTCTAAAACTTAATAACAAAGAAAATTAAAAAATAAATCTAATTGTTGAACCAATTCAAATAGTTAAGACTATATGAACAATTATCAATTTCAAATCTTTATGACCTTTTGTTTTGTTATAAAGAAAATTTTTTGTTCATACAAGCCTATTCAAATTAAAATAATACAAATTTAATAATATTTCAAAAATTAATAAGTAAGAGATTTAAAAAATAAATTTATTTATCAAACCAGTTCATATGGTTAAGACTATTAGAACAATTATCTATTTCAAATCGTTTTGACCTTTTGTTTAGTCATAAAACAATTGTTTCAGTTCATACAAGTTTATTTGGAATAAATTAATACTAATTTATTAAAATTTGAAAAATTAATATGAAAGAGATTTAAAAAATAAATCTTTTTACCAAATAGGTTCAAATAGTTATTACTATTTGAATAATTATCTATTTAAAATCATTATGACCTTTTTTTTTTGTCATCAAACAATTGTTTCAGTTAATACAAGCATATACGAAATAAAATAATACTAATTTATTAATATTTTTAAAATTAATAAGAGATTTAAAAAAATAAATTTATTTTTTGAATCAATTAAAATAATTATAGCTGTTTGAATAATTATCTATTTCAAATCATTTTGACCTTTTATTTTGTTATAAAACAATTATTTTTTATCAGACAAGCTTATTTGAAATAAAATAATACTAATTTATTAACATTTCACAAATTAATAAGGGATTTAAAAAATAAATGTGTTTTGAAATAGTTAAAACTATTAGAGTAATTATCTATTTCAAATTGTTTGACCTTTTCTTAGTCATGAAATATTTGTTTCATATCATACAAGCTTATCTGGAATAAAATAATCTTAATATATTAACATTCAAAAAATTAATAAGCAAGAGATTTGAAAAAGTAAATCTGTTTACCGAATAAGCTCAAATAGTTATGACTATTTGAACAATTACTTATTTAAAATCGTTATAACCTTTTGTTTTATCATAAAACAATTGTTTCAGTTAATACAAGCTTATACAAAATAAAATAATACTAATTTATTAATATTTCTAAAATTAATAAGCGATTTAAAAAATAAATTTACTTACTGAATTAGTTAAAATAATTATGGCGATTTGAACAATTATCTATTTTAAATTGTTATGACCTTTTGTTTTGTCATAAAACAATTGTTTTAGTTCATACAAGCTTATTCAAAATAAAAAATAATAATAATTTATTAATATTCTAAAATTAATATGTAAGTGATTTAAAAAGAAAATTTGTTTACCAAATCAGTTCAAATATGGCCATTTCAACAATTATCTATTTCAAATCTTTATGAACTTTGTTTTATCATAAAACAATTGTTTTTCATCATACAAGCCTATTCGGAATAAAATAATACTAAATTAATAATATTTCAAAAATTAATAAGTAGGAGATTTAAAAAATAAATCTGTTTACCAAATAGTTCCTATTTGAATAATTACCTATTTCAAATCGTTATAACCTTTTGTTCTAATTATTTCAGCTCATACAAGCTTATTCGGAATAAAATAATACTAATTTAATAATATTATGAAAATTAATAACTAAGAGATTTAAAAAATAAATTTGTTTGCCAAAGCAGTTCAAACATTTAAGATTACATGAACAATTATCTAATTCAAATTAGTTTGACCTTTTGTTCTATCATAAACAATTGTTTTAGTTCATACAAGCTTATTTGAAATAAAATAATATAAATTTATTAATATTCCAAAAATTAATAAGTAAGTTATTTAAAAAATGAATCTATTTACCAAATCATTTCAAATAATTGGGGCCATTTCAACAATTATCTATTTCAAATCATTATTACCTTTTGTTTGTTCATATAACAAATGTTTTTTATCATTCAAGCCTATTCGAAATAAAATAATAGTAATTTACTAATATTTCAAAAATTAATATGTAAGAGATTTAAAAAATAAATCTATTTATCGAACCAGTTCATATAGTTTTGACTATTTGAAAAATTATATATTTCAAATTATTATAACCTTTTGTTATGTCATAAAAAAATTTATTCCTATTCATACAAGCTTATTTGGAATAAAATAACACTAAGGTAATAATATTCTAAAAATTAATAACTAAGAGATTTAAAAAATAAATTTTTTTGTCAAACCAGTTCAAATTGTTAAGGCTACATGAACAATTCTTTATTTCAAATCGTTATGACCTTTTGTTTTGCCGTAGAACAATTTTTTTAGTTCCTAGTAACTTATTCGGAATAAAATAAAACAAATTTATTAATATTTCAAAAATTAATATATAAGAGATTTAAAAAATAATTCTATTTGCCAAACCAATTTAGATAATTATGATTATTTGAACAATTATCTATTTCAAATCATTATGACCTTTTGTTTTGTCATAAAACAAATGTTTTTGTTCATATAAGTTTATTTGAAATAAAATAAGATTAATTTATTAATATTTTGAAAATTAAGAAGCAAGAGATTTAAAAAATAAATCTATTACTAAACCAATTTAATGAGTTATAACTATTTGAGCAATTATTTATCTTAAATTGTTATGACCATTTGTTTTGTCATAAAATAATTATTTCTATTCATACAGTCCTATTCAGAATAAAGTAATGCTAATTTTTTAATATTCTAAAAGTTAATAAGTAACGAATTTAAAATATGAATTTATTGGCCTGACTAGTGCAAATAATTATGATTGTTTGAACAATTATCTATTTCAAATCATTATAACCTTTTTTTTTATCACAAAACAATTGTTTCTGTTTGTACAAGCATATTTGAAATAACATAATTCTAATTTATTAATATTCCAAAAATTAATAAGTAAGAGATTTAAAAAATTAATCTATTTACCAAACAAGTTCAAATAATAATTCAAATAGTCGTGACTATTTGATCTAGTTCAATAAAAATATTTATTTTTAAAATTTTTTACTTATTAATTATCAAAATATTAATAAATTAGTATTATATTAATCTGAATAAGGATGCATGAATAGAACCTATTGTTTTATAATAGAACAAAAAGTCATAACAACTTGAAATAAATAATTGCTTAAATATTCATAACTATTTGAACTAATTTTATGAATAGATTTATTTTTTAAATCTCTTATTAATTTTTGAAATATTAATAGATTAGTATTATTTTGTTTCAAACAAACTTATATGAACAAAAACATTTGTTTTATGACAAAAATGTCATAACAATTTAAAATAGATAATTGTTTAAATAGTCATAATTATTTATACTGGTTTGGCAAAAAGAATTACTTTTTAAACTTCTTAATGATTAATTTTTTGAAATATTAATAAATTTGTTTTATTTTATTTCAAATAAGTTAGTAAGAATTGAAAAAAATTGTTTTACAATAAAACAAAAGGTTATAACAATTTGAAATAAACAATTGTTCATATAGCCTTAACTATTTGAACTGGTTCGACAAATAAATTTATTTTTTAAATCTTTTAGTTATTAATTTTTAGAATATTATTACATTAGTATTATTTTATTATGAATAAGCTTGTATGAATAGAAATAATTGTTTTATGTCAAGACAAAAGGTTATAATAATTTGAAATATATAATTGTTCAAATAATCATAACTATTTGAACTGATTCGATAAATAGATTTATTTTTTAAATCTCTTATTTATTAATTTTTGAAATATTAATAAATTAGTATTATTTTATTCTGAATAGGCTTGTATGATAAAAAACAATTGTTTTATGACTTAACAAAAGTTAATAATGATTTGAAATATATAATTGTTCAAATGTCCATAATTATTTGAACTAATTCGATAAATTGATTTCTATTTTAAATCTCTAACTTATCAATTTTTATGATATTAATAAAGTAATATTATTTTATTTCAAACAAGCTTTTATGAACTGAAACAATTATTTTATGATAAAATAAGAGGCCATAATGATTTTAAATAGACAATTGTTCAAATAGTCAAAACTATTTGAACTTGTTCGATAAACAAATTTTTTTTTTTAATTTCTTGCTTATTAATTTTTTGAATGTTAATAAATTAGTATTATTTATTTCAAATAAGCATGTATGAGCTGAAGCAATTATTTTATGACTAAATAAAAGGTTAGAACCATTTTAAATAGGTAATTATTCTAATAGTCTTAACTATTTGAGCTAGTTTGACAAACACATATATTTTTTAAATCCATACTTGTTAATGTTTAGAATATTATTAATTTAGCAATATTTTACTTCTACTAAGCTTGTATGAACATAAATAAATGTTTTAGGACAAAACAATGATCATAATGATTTGAGATAGATAATTGTTCAAATAGTCATAACCATTTGAACTAGTTCAATAATGAGATTTAGTTTTTAAATCTCTTATTAATTTTCAAAATTATAATAAATTAGTATTATTTTATTCTAAATAATTTTGTATGAATAGAAACAATTGTTTTACAACAAAACAAAATGTCATAACAATTTAAAATAGATAATAGTTCAAATGGACATGATTATTTGAACTTGTTCAGTAAATAGATTAATTTTTTAAATCTTCAACTTATTAATTTTTAGAATATTAATAAATTAGTATTATTTTATTCTAAATAAACTTGTATAAATAGAAATAATTGTTTTATTAGAAAAAAAAGGATTATAATGATTTGAAATAAATAATTGTTCAAATAGTCATAACTATTTGAATTCGCTTAGTAAATAGATTTACTTTTAAAATCTTTTACTTATTAATTTTGGAATATTAATAAATTAGTATTATTTTATTTCGAATAAGGTTTTTTGAATAGAAACAAATGGTTTATGACAAAACAAAAGGTCATAATGATTTGAAATAGATAATTATTCAAATAGTCATAACTATTTAACGTGTTCAAAAATTTGATTTTATTTTTAAAATGTTTACTTATTAATTTTTGGAACATTAATAAATTTATATTATTTTATTTGAAATAAGCTTGCATGAATAGAACCATTTGTTTTATGACAAAACAAAAGGTCATAATGTTTTGAAATAAAAGGTCATAATGCTTTGAAATAGATAATTGTTCAGATAGCCATAACAATTTAAACTTGTTTGATAAATAGAGTTATTTTTTTAATTCTCTTACTCTTTAATTTTTGGAATATTAACAAATTAGTATTATTTTATTTCGAATAAGCTTACATGAATTGAAATAATTATTTTATTACAAAACAAAAAGTCACAATGATTTGAAGTAGATAATTATTCAAATAGTCATGACTATTTGAACTTGTTTGGTAAGCTTATTTTTTAAAATCTTTTACTTATTAATTGTTGAAATATTAATAAATTAATATTATTTTAATTCGAATAAGCTTGTATGGATAGAAACAATTATTTTATGACAAAACAAAAAAGTCATAAGTGTTTGAAATAAATAATTGTTCAAATAGTCATAATGAGTTAAAATTGTTCGGTAAACAGATTTATTTTTTAAATCTTTTACTTACTAATTGTCTTAATATTAATAAATTTGTATTATGTTATTCAAAATAAGCTTGTTTGAATAGAAAAAAATCATTTTATAACAAACCAAAAGGTTATAGCGATTCCAAATTGATAATTGTTGAAATGGTCATAATTATTTAAACTTGTTCAGTAAATTGATTCATTTTTTAAATCTCTTAGTTATTAATTTTTAGAATATTAATAACATAATATTATTTTTCATTTTGAATAACCTTATATGAACTAAAATAATTTTTTTATGACAAAACAAAAAGTCATAATGATTTTAAATAGATAATTATTCAAATAGTCATGACTGTTTGATCTAATTCAGTAAACATAATTATTTTAAAATTTTTTTACTTATTAGTTGTTAAATATTAATAAATTAGTATTATATTAATCTAAATAAGTTTGTATGAATAGAAACTATTGTTTTGTAATAGAACAAAAAGTCATAAACATTTGAAAAAAATAATTGCCTAAATATTCATAACTATTTAAATTGGTTTGATAAATAGATTTATTTTTTAAATCCCTTATTAATTTTTGAAATATTAATAGATTAATATTATTTTATTCTGAACAAACTTATATGAATAAAAACATTTGTTTTATGACACAATAAAAGGTCATAACAATTTGAAATAAATAATTATTCAAATAGTCATAATTATTTGAATTGATTCAGCAAACATAATTATTTTTTAAATCTCTTACTGATTAATTTTTGAAATGCTAATAAATTTGTTTTATTTTATTTTGAATAAGTTGTAAGAACTGAAAAAATTGTTTTACGACAAAACAAAATGTCATAATGATTGGAAATAAAGAATTGTTCGTATAGCCTTAACTATTTAAACTGGCTTGGCAAATAAATTTATTTTTTAAATCTCTTAGTTATTAATTTTTAGAATATTATTGCATTAGTATTTTTTATTCCCAATAAGCTTGTATGAATGGAATTAATTATTTTATGACAAAACAAAAGGTTATAACAATTTGAAATATATAATTGTTCAAATAGTCATAACTATTTGAACTGGTTCGATAAACAGATTTATTTTTTAAATCTCATACTTATTAATTTTTCAAATATTAATAAATTAGTATTATTTTATTCTAAATAGGCTTGTATGAAGAAAAATAATTTTTTTATGACAAACAAAAGTTCATAATGATTTGAAATAGATAATTGTTTAAATGGCCATAATTATTTGAATTGATTCGATAAACTGATTTGTGTTTTAAATCTCTAAATTATCTATTTTTATAATATTAATAAAGTAATATTATTTTATTTCATATAAGCTTTTATGAACTGAAACAATTATTTTATGATAAAATATAAGGTCATAACGAATTTAAATAGATAATTGTTCAAATAGTAAAAAATATTTGAACTTGTTCGGTAAATAGATTTTTTTCTAATTTCTTACTTAATAATTTTTTGAATGTTAATAAGTTAGTATTATTTTATTTTGAATAAGCATGTATGAGTTGAAGCAATTATTTTATGACTAGACAAAAGGTCAAAACGATTTGAAGTAGATAATTATTCTAATAGTCTTAATTATTTAAACTGATTTAGCAAACACATTTATTTTTTAAATCCTTACTTATTAATGTTTAGAATATTATTAATTTAGCAATATTCTTGTTGAATAGAAATTAAATGTTTTAAGGCAAAACAAAAATCATAACAATTAGAGATAGATAATTGTTCAAACAGTCATAACTATTTGAACTGGTTTGGTAAAGAGATTTAGTTTTTAAATCTCTTATTAAGTTTTGAAATAGTAATAAATTAGTATTATTTTATTTTGAACAATTTTGTATGAATAGAAACAATTGGTTTTGGAACATTAATTTTTAAACAAATTTATTTTTAAAATTTTTACTTATTAATTTTTGGAACATTAATAAATTTATGTTATTTTATTTGAAATAAGCTTGAATGAATAGAACCAATTGTTTTATGACAAAACAAAAGGTCATAATGCTTTGAAATAGATAATTGTTCAGATAGCCATAACAATTTAAACTTGTTTGATAAATAGAGTTATTTTTTTAATTCTCTTACTCTTTAATTTTTGGAATATTAACAAATTAGTATTATTTTATTTCGAATAAGCTTACATGAATTGAAATAATTATTTTATTACAAAACAAAAAGTCACAATGATTTGAAGTAGATAATTATTCAAATAGTCATGACTATTTGAACTTGTTTGGTAAGCTTATTTTTTAAAATCTTTTACTTATTAATTGTTGAAGTATTAATAAATTAATATTATTTTAATCCGAATAAGCTTGTATGGATGGAAACAATTGTTTTATGACAAAACAAAAAAGTCATAAGAATTTGAAATAAATAATTATTCAAATAGTCATAACAATTTGAATTTGTTCTGTAAACAGATTTATTTTTTAAATCTTTTACTTATTAATTGTCTTAATATTAATAAATTGTATCATGTTATTCAAAATAATCTTGTTTGAATAGAAAAAATCATTTTATGACAAACTAAAAGGTTATAGTGATTCCAAATCTAAAATTGTTCAAATGGCCATAATTATTTAAACTTGTTAGGTAAATAGATTCATTTTTTAAATTTCTTTATTATTAATTTTCAGAATATTAATAACATGGTATTATTTTATTTCCAATAACCTTATATGAACTGAAATAATTTTTTTATGATAAAACAAAGGGTCATAACGATTTGAAATAGATAACTATTCAAATAGTCATAACTATTTGATCTAGTTTGGTAAATATATTTATTTTTAAAATTTTTAACTTATTAATTGTCAAAATATTAATAAATTAGTATTATTTTAATCCAAATAAGCTTGTATGAATAGAAACAATTTTTTTATAATAGAACAAAATGTCATAACGATTTAAAATAAATAATTGCTCAAATAGTCATAACTATTTGAACAAGTTTGATAAATAGATTTTATTTTTTAAATCACTTATTAATCTTTGAAATATTAATAGATTAGTATTACTTTATTCCTAATAAACTTATATGAACAAAACCATTTGTTTTATGACAAAACAAAAAGTAATAATGATTTGAAATATTTAATTGTTCAAATAGCCTTAATTATTTGAATTGATTAGGTAAATAGAATTATTTTTTAAATCTCTTATTAATTTTAGAAATTTTAATAAATTCATTTTATTTTATTCCAAATAAGCTAGTATGAATTGGGAAAATTCTTTTATGACAATACAAAAGGTCATAACGATTTGAATTAGATAATTGTTCATATAGTCTTAACTATTTGAACTAGTTTGGCAAACAATTTATTTTTAAAACCACTTAGTTATTAATTTTTGGAATATTATTAGATTAGTATTGTTTTATTTCGAAAGCTTGGATAAACAAAAATAATTATTTTATGGCATAACAAAAGGTTGTAACGATTTGAAGTATAGAATTGTTCAAATGGTCATAACTATTTAAACCGGTTCAATAAACAGATTCATTTTTTAAATCTCTTATTAATTTTTGAAAGATTAATAAATTATTATTATTTTATTTCAAATAAGCTTGTATGATCAAATACTTATTATTTGAAATAGATAATTATTATAATAGTCTTAATTATTTGAACTGGTTTGACAAACACATTTATTTTTTTAAAATCTCTTACAAATTTTTTTAATACTATTAAATTAGTATTATTTGAATTGAATAAGCTGGTATGAAAAGAAACATTTGCATTATGACAAAATAAAGATCATAAAGATTTGAGATAGATAATTATTCAAATAATCATAAATATTTGAACTATTTTGATAAATAGATTTTTTTTAAATCTCTTATTAATTATCAAAATATTAATAGATCAGTATTATTATATTCAGAATAATTGTACATGAAAAGAAACAATTGTTTTATGACAAAACAAAATGTCATTATGATTTTAAATAGATAATAGTTCAAATGGATATGACTATTTGAACTTATTTGGTAAACAAATTTTTTTTTTAAATCTCAAACTTATTAATTTTTAGAATACTAATGAATTAGTGTTATTTTATTTCAAATAAATTTGTATGAATAGAAACAATTGTTTTATGACAAAACAAAAAATCATAACGATTTGAAATAAATAATTATTCCAATAGTCATTACTATTTGAACTTGTTTTTAAATCTTCTACTTATTAATATTTTTATTAAATTAGTATTATTTTATTTCAAAAAAGCTTTTATGAACAAAAATAGTTGGTTTATGACAAAACAAAATGGTCATAACGATTTGAAATAAATAATTCTTCAAATAGTCATAACTATTTGAAATTGTTCAAAAAACATATTTATTTTTTAAAATTTTACTTATTAATTTTTGGAATATTAATAAATTTAAATTATGTTATTTGAAATAAGTTTGCATGAATAGAACCAATTGTTTTATGACAAAACAAAAGGTCATAATATTTGGAAATAGATAATTATTTAGATAGTCATAATTGTTTGAACTTATTCGGTAAGCATATTCCTTTTTTTAATTCTCTTACTCATTAATTTTTGGAATATTAATGAATTCGTATTATCTTACTTCAAATAAACTTATATGAATTGAAACAAGCATTTTATTACAAAAGAAAAGGTCATAATGATTTGAAATAGATAATTATTCAAATATTCATGACTATTTGAACTTGTTTAGTAAATATATTTATGTTTTAAAATATTTTACTTATTAATTGTCAAAATATTTATAAATTAATACTATTTTAATTTGAATAAACTTGTATGAATAGAAATAATTATTTTATGACAAAACAAAAAGTCATAACAAGTTGAAATAAATAATTGCTCAAGTAGCCATAACGATTTGAACTTGTTTAGTAAATAGATTTATGTTTTAAATTTTTTACTTATTAATTGTCTTAATATTAATAAATATGTATTATTTTATTTGAAAAAAGCTTAGATGAACAGAAAAAAATTCTTTTATGAGAAAACAAAGGTTATAGCTATTTTAAATAGATAATTATTTAAACAGTCCTAATTATTTAAATTTGTTTATAAAACAGAGTCATTTTTTAAATCTCTTTATTATTAATTTTTGGATTATTAACAAATTAGTATTATTTTATTTTGAATAAGTTTATATGAATTGAAACAATTCTTTTATAACAAAGCAAAAGGTCATAATGATTTGAAATAGATAATTATTCAAATTGTCATGATTATTTGATCTAGTGTGGCAAACATATTTATTAAAATTTTTTACTTGTTAATTGTCAAAATATTAACACATTAGTATTATTTTAATCTAAATAAGCTTGTATAAATAGAAACAATTGTTTTATAATAGAACAAAAAGTCATAACGATTTGAAATAAATAATTGCTCATATAGTGATAACTTTTTGAACTAGTTTGATACATAGATTTATTTTTTAAATCACTTATTAATTTTTGAAATATTAATAGATTAGTATTACTTTATTCCAAATAAACTTATATGAACAAAAATATTTGTTTTATAACAAAACAAAAAGTAATAATGATTTGAAATATATAATTATTCAAATAGTATAACTTTTTGAACTGGTTAGGTAAATAGAATTATTTTTTAAATCTCTAACTTATTAACTTTTGAAATATTAATAAATTCATTTTATTTTATTTCAAATAAGCTAGTATGAATTGAGAAAAATTTTTTATGACAACAAAAAAGGTCATAACGATTTGAATTAGATAATTGTTCATATAGTCTTAACAATTTGAATTGGTTCGACAAACAAATTTATTTTTTAAATACCTTAGTTATTAATTTTTGGAATATTATTGGATTAGTATTGTTTTATTTCGAATAAGCTTGTATGAATAGAAATAATTGTTTTATGACAAAACAAAAGGTTATAATGATTTGAAGTATAGAATTGTTCAAATAGTCATAACTATTTGAACTAGTTCGGTAAATAAATTCATTTTTTAAACTCTTACTTATTAATTTTTGAAAGATTAATAAATTATTATTATTTTATTTCGAATAAGCTTGTATGAAAAAAAAATCATATATGACCAAACAAAAGGTGATAGCGATTTGAAATAGATAATTGTTGAAATGACCATAATTACTTGAACTAACTCGGCAAATAGATTTACTTTTTAAATCACTTATTAATTTTTGGAATATTAATAAATAAGAATATTTTATTTTGAAAAAGCTTGTATGAACTGAAACAATTATTTTTTTACAAAAAAAAGGTCATAATGATTTTAAATAGACAATTGTTCAAATAGTCGTAACTATATGAATTTGTTCGATAAACAAATTTATTTTTTTAAACTCCTGCTTATTAATTTTTTTTATTTTGGATAAGCTTTTATAAATTCAAACAATTTTTTTATGTCAAAACAAAAGGTCATAACGATTTTATAAAAATAATTGATCACATAGTCACAAGTATTTAAACTTGTTTGGTAAACAAATTTATTTTTCAAATCTTTTCCTTATTAATTTTCCAAATGTTCAAATTTTGGATTATTTTATTCTAAATAAGCATTTAAGACATGAAACAAATATTTTATGACTAAACAAAAGGTTTGAACAATTTGAAATAGATAATTATTCTAATTGTTTTAACTATTTGAATTGGTTTAGCAAACATATTTATTTTTTAAATCTCTTATTAATTTTTGAAATATTATTAAATTAGTATTATTTTTAACCGAATAGGCTTCTATGATTAGAAAAAATTATTTTATGAGTAAACAAAGATTTTAACGGTTTGAGATTGATAATTGTTTAAATAGTCATAATTACTTGAACTGGTTTGATAAACAGATTTATTGTTTAAATCTATTACCTGTTAATTTTTGAAATATTAACCAATTAATATTATTTTGTTTCTAATAAGCTTGTATGATAAAAAAACAATTGTTTTATGATAAATAAAAGGTCATAATAATTTGAAATAGATAATTATTTAAATGGCCATAATTATTTTAATTGATTTGGTAAACATATTTATTTTTTAAATTTCTTACTTATTAATTTAGGAAATATTAATAAATTAGTATTATTTTATTTCATCTAAGCTTGTATGAACTGAAACAGTTGTTTTATGACAAATTAAAAGGTTATAATGATTTTAAATAAACAATTGTTCAAATAATAATAACTATTTGAAATTTTTTAGTAAACAGATTTATTTTTTAAATCTCTTTCTTATTAATTTCTTGAATGTTAATAAATTAGTATTAATTTTTTTGAATAAGCTTGTATGAATTGAAACAATTGTTTATGACTAAAAAATGGTCAAAACAATTTGAAGTATATAATTATTCTAATAGTCTTAACCATTTGAAATGATTCAGTTGACAAATTTATTTTTTAAATCTCTTACTTATTAGTTTTTTAAATATTATGAAATTAGTATTATTTTAATATGAATAGGCTTGTACAAACAAACAATTGTTTTATGACAAAAGAAAAGGTTATAACAATTTGAAATAGATAATCATTCATATAGTTTTAACTATTTGAATTGGTTCGGTAATTAGATTTATTTGTTAATTTTCTTGGTTATTAAGTTTTGGAATATTATTAAATTTGCATTATTTTATTTCAAATAAAATAGTATAAATAGAACAATTATTTGGTGACAAAATAAAAGGTTATAATGATTTGAAATAAATAATTATTCAAATAGTCAAAACTATTTGAAATGGTTTGGCAAGCAAATTTATTTTCTAAATCTCTTGTTGATTAATTTGCTAAATATTAATAAATTAGTATTATTTTATTTTGAACAAACTTATATTAACAAAAACAATTGTTTTATGAAAAAATGAAAAGTAATAATGATTTGAAATAGATAATTGTACAAATAGTTATAATTATTTGAATTGGATTCATAAGTAGAATTATTTTCTAAATCTCTTATAAATTTTTGAAATATTAATAAATTAATTTTATTCTATTCTAAATAAGCTTCTATGAGCTTAAATAATTTTTTTATGACAAAACAAAAGGTTATAACAATTTGAAATAAATAATTTTTCATATAGTCTTAACTATTTGAACTGCTTTAGCAAATGGATTTATTTTTTAAATCTCTTAGTTATTAATTTTCAGAATATTACAAAATTGTTATAATTTTATTTTAAATAAGCTTGTATGAATAGAAACAATTGTTTTATGATAGAAAAAGGTTATAACAATTTGAAATAGATAATTGTTCAAATAGTCATAACTATTTGAACTGGATTAGTGAACAGATTTCTTTTTTAAATCTCTTATTAATTCTTAAAATATTAATAAATTAGTATTATTTTATTTAAAAAAAGCTTTTCTCTTGAAAGACAATTGTTTTATGACAAAACGAAAGGTAATAATGATTTAAAATAGATAGTTGTTTAAATGTCCATGATTATTTGAATTGATTCAGTAAATTGATTTATTTTTTAAATCTATTGTTTATTAATTTTTGAAATATTATAAAGTACTATTATTTTATTTTGGATAAGCTTTTATGAACTAGAACAAATGTTTTATGACAAAACAACTGGTCATAATAATTTTAAATAGATAATTGTTGAAATAGTCATAACTATTTGAACGTGTTCGGTAAATAGATTTAGTTTTTCAAATCTCATGCTTATTAATTTTTTGAATGTCAATAAATTAGTATTATTTTATTCCAAATAAGCTTGTGTGAACTAAAATAATTATTATATGACTAAACAAAAGGTCAAAATGATTTAAAATAGATAATTATTCTAATACTCTTAACTATTTGGACTGATTCAACAAACTCATTTATTTTTTAAATTTCTTATTAGTTATCAGAATTTTACTAAATTAGTATTATTTTTATCCAAATACGCTTGCATGATAAAAACAATTGTTTTATGAGAAAACAAAGATCATAACAATTTGAGATTAATATTTGTTTAAATAGTTATAACTATTTAAAATGGTTTAGCAAATAGCTTTAGTTTTTAAATCTCTTGCATATTAATTTTTGAAATATTAATAAAGTAGTATTATTTTATTTTAGATAAGTTTTTATGAACTGAAACAGTTGTTTTATGACAAAACAAAATGTCATAATGACTTTAAATATGTAATTGTTCAAATAGTCAAAACTATTTCAACTTGTTTGGTAAACAGATTTATTTTTTAAATCTCTTGCTCATTAGTTATTTGAATGTTAATAAATTAGAATTATTTTATTTTGAATAAGCTTGAATGAACTAAAATAATTATTTTATGACAAACAATAGGTTAAAATGATTTGTAATAAATGATTGTTCTAATAGTCTTAACTATTTGAACTAGTTCGGCAAACACATTTATCTTTTTAAATCTCTTACTTACTAATTTTTGGAGTATTATTAAATTTGTATTATTTGAATTGAATAAGCTTGTATGAAAAGAAACACTTGTTATATGATAAAATAAAGATCATAAAGATTTGAGATAGATAATTGTTCGAATAGTCATAAATATTTGAACTATTTTGGTAAATAGATTTTGTTTTTAAATCTCTTATTAATTATCAAAATGTTAATAGATCAGTATTATTTTCTTCTTAACAATTGTACATGGACAGAAACAATGGTTTTACGACAAAACAAAATGTCATTATGATTTGAAATAGATAATAGTTCAAATGGACATGACTATTTAAACTTGTTCGGTAAACAAATTTATATTTTAAATCTCAAACTTATTAATTTTTAGAATACTAATAAATTAGTATTATTTTATTTCAAATAAAATTGTATGAATAGAAACAATTGTTTTATGACAAAACAAATGATCATAACAATTTGAAATAAATAATTATTCTAATAGCCATAACTATTTGAACTTGCTCAGTGAACAGATTTATTTTTTAAATCTTTTACTTATTAAAATTTTAAATTTTAATAAATTAGTATTATTTTATTTCGAAAAAAGCTTTTATGAATAGAAACAATTGGTTTATGACAAAACAAAAGGTCATAACAATTTGAAATAGATAATTTTTCATATAGTCATAACTATTTAAAAGTGTTCAGAAAACATATTTATTTTTTAAAATTTTACTTATTAATTTTTGGAGATTAATAAATTTAAATTATTTTATTTGAAATGATCTTGCATGAATAGAACCAATTGTTTTATGACAAAACAAAAGGTCATAATGTTTTCAAATAGATAATTGTTTAGCTAGTCACAACTATTTGAACTTATTTGGTAAACATATTCTTTTTTTAATTCTCTTACTCATTAATTTTTGAAATATTAATAAATTAGTATTATCTTACTTCAAATAAGCTTTTATGAAATGAAACAAGTGTTTTATTTCAAAAGAAATGGTCATAATGATTTGAAATAGATAATTATTCAAATATTCACGACTATTTGAACTTGTTTAGTAAATATATTTATTTTTTAAATCTTTTACTTATTAATTGTCAAAATATTTATAAATTAATATTATTTTAATCTGAATAAAGTTGTATGAATAGAAATAATTGTTTTATGTCAAAACAAAAAGTCATAAGAAGTTGAAATAAATAATTGCTCAAATAGCCATAACAATTTGAACTAAACAGATTTATCTTTTAAATTTTTTACTTATTAATTGTCTTAATATTAATAAATTTGTATTATTTTATTCAAAAAAAGCTTAGATGAATAGAAAAAAAAATTCTTTTATGACAAAACAAAAGGTTATAGCTATTTCAAATAGATAATTATTTAACCAATCCTAATTATTTAAATTTGTTCAGAAAACAATCATTTTTTAAATCTCTTTGTTATTAATTTTTGGATTATTAATAAATTAGTATTATTTTATTTTGAATATGCTTATATGAACTGAAACAATTCTTTTATGACAAAGCAAAAGGTCATAACGATTTGAAATAGATAATTATTCAAATTGTCATGATTATTTGATCTAGTGTGGTAAACATATTTATTTTAAAAAATTTTTACTTATTAATTGTCAAAATATTAACACATTAGTATTATTTTAATCCAAATAAGCTTGTATAAATAGAAACAATTGTTTTATAACAAAACAAAATGTCATAATAATTTGAAATAAATAATTGCTCAAATAGTCATAACTTTTTGAACTAGTTTGATACCTAGATTTATTTTTTAAATCACTTATTAATTTTGAAATATTAATAGATTAGTATTACTTTATTTCGAATAAACTTACATGAACAAAAACATTTGTTTTATGACAAAACAAAAAGTAACAATGATTTGAAATATATAATTGTTCAAACACTATAATTTTTTGAACTAGTTAGGTAAACAGAATTATTTTTCAAATCGCTTACTTATTATTTTTTGAAATATTAATAAATTCATTTTATTTTATTTCAAATAAGCTAGTATGAATTAAGAAAATTGTTTTATGACAAGACAAAAGGTCATAACAATTTGAAATAGATAATTGTTCATATAGTCTTAACAATTGAATTGGTTCAACAAACAAATTTATTTTTTAAATCTCTTAGTTATTAATTTTTGGAATATTATTAGATTTGTATTGTTTTATTTCGAATAAGCTTCTATGAACAGAAATAATTTTTTTATGACATAACAGAAGGTTATAATGATTTGAAGTATAGAATTATTCAAATAGTCATAACTGTTTGAATTGGTTCGGTAAACAGATTCATTTTCTAAATCTCTTATTAATTTTTAAAAGATTAATAAATTATTATTAATTTATTTTGAATAATCTTGTATGATAAAAAAAAATTGTTATATGACCAAACAAAAGGTGATAACGATTTGAAATAGATAATTGTTGAAATGACCATAATTATTTGAACTAATGTGGCAAATAGATTTATTTTTTAAATCACTTACTTATTAATTTTTGGAATATTAATAAATTAGAATTATTTTATTTTGAATAAGCTTGTATGAACTGAAACAATTATTTAATGACAAAACAAAAAGTCATAATAATTTTAAATAGACAATTGTTCAAATAGTCATAACTATATGAATTTGTTCGATAAACAAATTTATTTTTTTAAACTCCTGCTTATTAAATTTTTTTTATTTTGGATAAGCTTTTATGAATTGAAACAATTGTTTTTTGTCAAAACAAAAGGTCATAACGATTTTATAAAAATAATTGATCAAATAGTCATAACTATTTAAACTTGGTTGGTAAAAAAGTTGTTTTTTCAAATCTTTTGCTTATTAATTTTCCAAATGTTCATAAATTTGGATTGTTTTATTCCAAATAAGTTTGTAAGACATGAAACAAATATTTTATGACTAAACAAAAGGTTTGAATGATTTGAAATAGATAATTATTCTAATTATTTTAATTATTTGAACTAGTTTAGCAAACATATTTATTTTTTCAATCTCTTATTGGTTTTTGAAATATTATTAAATTAATATTATTTTTAACTGAATAGGCTTCTATGATTAGAAACAATTGTTTGATGACAAAATAAAAATTTTAACGACTTGAGATTGATACTTGTTCAAATAGTGATAATTATTTGAACTGATTTGGTAAATAGATTTATTGTTTAAATCTATTACCTATTAATTTTTGAAATATTAATCAATTAGTATTATTTTATTTTGAATAAGCTTGTATGATAAAAAACAATTGTATTATGACAAATAAAAGGTCATAATGATTCGAAATAGATAATTATTCAAATGGCCATAATTATTTTAACTGATTTGGTAAACAGATTTATTTTTTTAATTTCTTATTAATTTAGAAAATATTAATAAATTAGTATTATTTTATTCCATCTAAGCTTCTATTAACTGAAACAATTTTTTTTATGACAAATTAAAAGGTTACAATGTTTTTAAATAGACAATTGTTCAAATAATAATAACTTATTATTATTTTGAATAAGCTTGTATGAATTGAAACAATTGTTTTATGACTGAAAAATGGTCAAAACAATTTGAAGTATATAATTATTCTAATAGTCTTAACCATTTGAAATGATTTGATTGACAAATTTATTTTTTAAATCTCTTATTAATTTTTAAATATTATGAAATTAGTATTACTTTAATATGAATAAACTTGTATAAACAAAACAATTGTTTTATGAAAAAGAAAAAGTTATAACAATTTGAAATAGATAATCATTTATATAGTTTTAACTATTTGAATTGGTTCGGTAATTAGATTTATTTTTTAATTTTCTTGGTTATTAAGTTTTGGAATATTTTTAAATTTGCATTATTTTATTTTGAATAAAATAGTATAAATAGAATAAATTATTTGATGACAAAATAAAAGGTTATAATGATCTGAAATAGATAATTAATCAAGTAGTCAAAACTATTTGAAATGGTTTGGCAAGCAAATTTAACTTTTTAAATCTCTTACTGATTAATTTTCTAAATATTAGTAAATTAGTATTATTTTATTTTAAACAACTTATTAACAAAAACAATTGTTTTATGACAAAACGAAAAGTAATAATGATTTGAAATAGATAATTGTGGAAATAGTTATAATTATTTGAACTGGTTTCATAACTAGAATTATTTTCTAAATCTTTTATAAAATTTTGAAATATTAATAAATGAATTTATTCTATTTCGAATAAGCTTGTATGAGCTTAAATAATTATTTTATGACAAAAGAAAAGGTTATAACAATTTGAAATAAATAATTTTTCATATAATCTTAACTATTTGAACCGATTCGACAAACAGATTTATTTTTTAATTCTCATAATTATTAATGTTCAAAATATTACTAAATTATTATTATTTTATTTTGAATAAGCTTGTATGAACATAAGCAATTATTTTATGATAGAGCAAAGGTTATAACAATTTGAAATAGATAATTGTTCAAATAATCATAACTATTTGAACTGTATCAACAAATAGATTTCTTTTTTAAATCTCTTATTAATTCTTGAAATATTAATAAATTAGTATTATTTTATTTAGAAAAATATTGTTTGTTGAAAAAGAATTGTTTTATGACAAAACGAAAGGTAATAATGATTTAAAATAGATAGTTGTTTAAATGTCCATGATTATTTGAATTGATTCAGTAAATTGATTTATTTTTTAAATCTATTGTTTATTAATTTTTGAAATATTATAAAGTACTATTATTTTATTTTGGATAAGCTTTTATGAACTAGAACAAATGTTTTATGACAAAACAACTGGTCATAATAATTTTAAATAGATAATTGTTGAAATAGTCATAACTATTTGAACGTGTTCGGTAAATAGATTTAGTTTTTCAAATCTCATGCTTATTAATTTTTTGAATGTCAATAAATTAGTATTATTTTATTCCAAATAAGCTTGTGTGAACTAAAATAATTATTATATGACTAAACAAAAGGTCAAAATGATTTAAAATAGATAATTATTCTAATACTCTTAACTATTTGGACTGATTCAACAAACTCATTTATTTTTTAAATCTCTTATTAATGATAAAAATATTATTAAATTAATATTATTTTTATTCAAATAAGCTTGTATGATAAAAAAGAATTGTTTTATGAGAAAACAAAGATCATAATGATTTGAGATTGATATTTGTTCATTTGATCTAATTCGGTAAACATATTTGTTTTTTAACTTTTACTTATCAATTGCTGAAATATTAATAAATTAGTATTATTTTAATCCAAATAAGCATGTATGAATAAAAACAATTGGCTTATAATAGAACAAAAAGTCATAGCGATTTGAAATAAATAATTGCTCAAATAGTCATAATATTTGAACTAGTTTGATAAATAGATTTATTTTTTAGATCTCTTATTAATATTTGAAATATTAATAGATTAGTATTATTTTATTCCGAACAAGCTTATATGAATAAAACTATTTATTTTATGACAAAACAAAAGGTCATAATGATTTGAAATAGATAATTGTTCAATAATCATAATTATTTGAATTGGTTAGGTAAATAGAATTATTTTTTAAATCTCTTACTTATTAATTTTTGAAATATTAATTAATTAATTTTATTTTATTTCAAATAAGCTATTATGAATTCAAAACAACTTATTTTATGACAAAACAAAAAGTCATGACGATTTGAAATAGATAATTGTTCATATAGTCTTAAATATTTAAATTGGTTCAGTAAGCAAATTTATTTTTTAATTCTCTCAGTTATTAATTTTTGAAATATTATTAGATTAGTATTATTTTACTTCAAATAAGCTTGTATAAATAAAAATAATTGTTTTATGACAAAAAAAAAGGTCATAACAATTTGAAGTTTACAATTATTGAAATAGTTATTGTTATTTGAACTAGCTTGATAAATAGATTTATTTTTTAAGTCTCTTATTAAATTTTGAAAGATTAATAAATTAGTATTATTTTATTCCGAATAAGCTTGAATGTTCAAATACAATTGTTATATGACAAAGCAAAAGGTAATAACAATTTAAAATAGATTATTGTTGACATGGACATAATTATTTGAACTAATTCGATAAACAAATTCACTTTTTAAATAACTTATTTATTATTTTTTGAAATATTAATAAATTAGTGTTATTTTATTTCAAATAAGCTTGTATGAATTGAAACAATTGTTTTATGACAAAACAAATGATCATAATGATTTCAACTAGATAATTATTCATAAAGTCTTAATTGTTTGAACTACTTTGGCAAACAAATTTATTTTTTAAATCTTTTAGTTATTAATTTTTGGAATATTATTAAATTAGTATTCTTTTATTCCAAATAAGCTTATATGATTGAAACAATTATTTTACAATAGAACAAAAGGTTATAACAATTTTAAAATAAATAATTGTTCAAATAAGATCCGATTCAGCAAACAGGTTTATTTTTTAAACCTTTTATTTATAATTTTTTGAAATTTTAATAAATTAATATTATTTTATACCAAATAGGCTTGTATGATGAAAAATAATTGTTTTATGAAAAAGCAAATGTTTGTAACGATTTGAAATAATAATTGTTTAAATGGCCATAATTATTTGAACCAATTCGATGTATTTTTTAAATCTCTAATATATCAATTTTTGAAGTATCAATAAAGTAATATTATTTTATTTCAGATAAGCTTTTATGTATTGAAACAATTGTTTTATGATAAAACAAAAGGTCATATTTATTTTAAATAGATAATTGTTTAAATAGTTATAACTATTTGAACTTGTTCGATAAACAAATTTATTTTGTAAAATTTATTGTTTATTAATTTTCTAAATGCTAATAAATTATTGTTATTTTATTTTAAATAAGCATGTCTGAACTGAAAATACTATTTTATGAGAAGCAAAAGGTCAGAATGATTTGAAATAGATAATTGTTCTAATAGTCTTAACTATTTGAACTGATTTGGCAAACACATTTATTTTTTAAATCTCTTTTTAATTTTCAAAATATTATTAATTTATCAATATTTTACTCATAATAAGCTTGTATGAACAAAAACAATTGCGTTATGACAAAACAAATATCATAATGATTTGAGATAGATAATTGTTCAAAAAATCATAATTATTTAAACTAGTTCAATATACAGATTTAATTTTTGAATTACTAATAAATTAGTATTATTTTATTTTGAATAATTTTGTACAAATAGAAACAATTGTTTTATGATAAAACAATATATCATAATGATTTGATATATATAATGGTTTAAATGGATATGACTATTTGAGCTTGTTCGGTGAACAAATTTATTTTTTAAATCTCCAACTTATTAATTTTTAGAATATTAATAAATTAGTATTATTTTATTTTGAATAAACTTGTATGAATAGAAACAATTGTTTTATGACAAAACAAATGATCATAACAATTTGAAATAAATAATTGTTCAAATAGTCAAAATGATTTGAACTCACTCTGTAAATAGATTTATTTTTTAAATCTTTTACTTATTAATTTTTGAAATTTTAATAAATAAGTATTATTTTATTTCAAATAAGCTTTTATGAACAAAAACAATTGGTTTATGGCAAAACCAAAGGTAATAACGATTTGAAATAGATAATTGTTCAAATAGTCATAACTATTTGAAAGTGTTTAGAAAATATATTTATTTTTAAATTTTTACTTATTAAGTTTTGAAATATTAATAGATTTCTATTATTTTATTCAAAATAAGCTTACATGAATAAAACCAAATGTTTTATGAGAAAACAAAATGTCATAATGTTTTAAAATAGAAAATTATTTAGATAGTCATAACTATTTGAACATGTTTGGTAACAAGATTCATTTTTTAATTCTCTTTCTCATTAATTTTTGGAATATTAATAAATTAGTATTATTTTATTTCAAATAAGCTTATATGAACTGAAACAATTGTTTTATTACAAAACAAAAGGTCACAATGATTTGAAATAGATGATTATTTAGATAGTCATAACTATTTAAACATGTTTGATAACAAGATTCCTTTTTAATTCTATTTCTCATTAATTTTTGGAATATTAATTAATTAGTATTATTTTATATAAAATAAGCTTATATGAACTGAAACAATTGTTTTATCAAAAAACAAAAGGTCACAATGATTTGGAAAGATAATTATTCATATAGTTATGACTAGTTGAACTTGTTCACAAAACATATTTATTTTTTAAATGTTCTACTTATTAATTTTCAAAATATTAATAAATTAATATTTTGTTAATTGGAATAAGCATGTATGATAGAAACAACTATTTTATGACAAAACAAAAACTCATACCAATTTGAAATAAATAATTTTTCAAATAGCCATAAAGATTTGAAATTGTTCGGTAAATAGATTTATTTTTTATTCAATAAACAAATTTATTTTTTCAAATCTCTTACTTATTAATTTTTTTAATGTTAATATATTAGGATTATTTAATTTTGAATAAGCTTGTATGATATGAAACAAATATTTTATAACTAAAAACAGGTTATAACAATTTGAAATAGATAATTATTCTTATATTTAACTATTTGAACTAGTTCGACAAACACATTTATTTTTTAAATCTCTTACTTATTAATTTTTGAAATATTAATAAATTAGTATTTTTTTATTTCAAATAAGCTTGTATGATAAAAAACAGTTGTTTTATAACAAAACAAATGGTCATAGTGATTTGAAATAGATAATTGTTCAAATTGCCATAATTATTTAACTAATTTGATAAACAAATTTATTTTTTAAATCTCCTACTTATTAATTTTAGAAATATTAATAAATTAGTATTATTTTAATTTGTATAAACTTGTATTAACTGAAACAATTGTTTTATAAAAAAAATGAAAGGTCATAGCGATTTTAAGCAGATAATTGTTCAAATAGTTATAACTATTTGAACTTGTTCAGTAAATAGATTTATTTTCTTAAATCTCTTTGTTCTTAATTTTTTAAATGTTAATAAATTAGTATTAATTTATTCTGAATAAGCTTGTATGAACTGAAACAATTACTTTATGACTAAACAAAAGGTCAAAATGATTTGAAATAGATAATTGTTCTCATAGTATTAATCATATAAATTGGTTCGATAAACAAATATATTTTTTAAATCTCTTACTTATTAATTTTTGAAATATTATTAAATTTGTATTATTTTAATCCAAATAAGCTTGTACAAACAAAAAAATTGTTTTGTGACAAAATAAATGGTCATACTGATTTAAAATAGATAATCCAAATAAGCTTGTATGAACAAAAGAATTGTTTTATGACAAAATAAATGGTCATAATGATTTAAAATAGATAATCATTCATATAGTCTTAACTATTTGAACTGGTTTGGCAATTAGATTTATCTTTTAATTTTCTTGGTTATTAACTTTCAAAATATTAATAAATTAGTATTATTTTCTTCCAAATAAAATAGTAGGAACAGAACCAATTGTTTGATGACAAAACAAAAAGTTATAACGATTTGAAATAGATAATTATTCATATAGTCAAAACTATTTAGAATGGTTTCATAAACATATTTATTTTTTAAATCTCTTCCTGATTAACTTTCTAAATATTAATAAATTAGCATTATTTTATTTCAAACAAACTTATATGAACAAAAACAATTGTTTTATGACAAAACAAAAAATAATAATGATTTGAAATAAATAATTGTTCAAATAGTTATATTTATTTTATAATTATTTGAACGGGTTCGGTAAATAGAATTATTTTTTAAATCTTTTACCTATAAAATTTTGAAATATTAACAAATTAGTTTTATTTTATTCCAAATTAACTTGTATGAGCTGAGATAATTGTTCTATGACAAAACAAAAGGTCATAATGATTTGAAATAGATAATTGTTCATGTAGTCTTAACTATTTGAATTGGTTCAGTAAATGAATTTATTTTTTAAGTCTCTTAGTTATGAATTTTTAGAATATTATTAAATTAGTATTATTTTATTCTAAATAAACTTGTATGAATAGAAATAATTATTTTATGACAGAACAAAAGGTTATAATAATTTGAATTAGATAATTGTTCAAATAGTCATAACTATTTAAATTATTTCAGTAAATAGATTTATTTTTAGATCTCTTACTAATTCTTGAAATATTAATAAATTAGTATTATTTTATTTCAAATAAGCTTGTATGTTGAAAAAGAATTGTTGTATGATACAATGAAAGGTAATAACAATTTGAAATATATAAATGTTCAAATGGCCATAATTATTTGAATCGATTCGATAAACTAATTTATTTTTTAAGTCTCTTACTTATTAATTTTCAAAATATTAATAAAGTAGTATTATTTTATTTGGATAAGCTTTTATGAATTGAAACAATTTTTTATGACAAAATAGAAGTTCATAATAATTTTAAATAGATAATTGTTCAAATAATAATAACTATTTGAGCTTGTTTGGTAAATATACTTATTTTTTCAAATCTCTTACTTATTAATTTTTTGAATGTTAATAAATTATTTTTATTTTATTCTGAATAAGCTTGTATGAATTGAAACAATTATTTCATGACTAAACAAAAGTTAGAATGATTTGAAATAGATAATTATTCTAATAGTCTTAACCATTTGAAATAATTCGGTAAACAAATTTATTTTTTAAATCTCTTACTTATTAATTTTTGAAATATTATTAAATTAGTATTATTTTAATCCAAATAAGCTTGTATGATAAGAAACAATTTTTTATGACAAAACAAAGATCATAGCAATTTGATATTGAAATTTGTTCAAATGGTTGTAACTATTTGAACTAGTTCAGAAAATAGCTTTAGTTTTTAAATCTCTTGCTTAATAACATTTTAAATAGTAATGAAGTAGTATTATTTTATTTTGGATAAATTTTTATGAACTGAAACAATTGTTTTATGACAAAACAAAAGGTCATAATGATTTTAAATGGATAATTGCTCAAATAGTCATATCTATTTGAAGTTGTTAGGTAAACATATTAATTTTTTTATATCTCTTGCTTATTAATTTTTTGAATATTAATAAATTAGTATTATTTTATTTCAAATAAGCTTGTATGAACTGAAATAATTGTTTTATGACTAAACAAAAGGTCAGAATAATTTGAAATAGATAATTGTTTTAATAGTCTTAACTATTTGAACTATTTGACACACATTTATTTTTTAAATCCTTATTAATTTTTAGAATACTATTAATTTAGCAAAATTTTTCTCCAAATAAGCTTCTATAAATAGAAATAAATGTTTTAGGATAAAATAAAGATCATACCAATTTTTGATAGATAATTGTTCAAATAGTCCTAACTATTTAAACTGATTTAGTGAAAAGATTTAGTTTTTAAATCTCTTATTAATTTTTGAAAAAGTAATAAATTAGTATTATTTTTTTATGAATAATTTTGTATGAATAGAAATAATTGTTTTATGACAAAAGAAAATATCATAACAAATTGAAATAGATAATAGTTTAAATGGACATGACTATTTGTACTTGTTCAGTAAACAGATTAATTTTTTAAATCTTCAACTTATTAATTTTTAGAACTTTAATAAATAATATTATTATATTCTGAATAAACTTGTGTGAATAGAAATGATTGTTTTATGACAAAACAAAAGATCATAATGATTTGAAATAAATAATTGTTAAAATAGTCATAACAATTTAAACTCACTTGATAAATAGATTTATTTTTAAATCTTTTAGTTATTAATTTTGGAATATTAATAAATTAGTATTATTTTATTCCAAATCAGCTTGTTTGAAAAGAAACTATTGGTTTATGACAGAACAAATGGTCATAATGATTTGAAATAGATAATTGTTCAAACAGTAATAACTACTTGAACGTGTTCAAAAAATATATTTTTTTCTAAATTTTTACTTATTAATTTTTTAGTATTAATAAATTTATATTATTTTATTTGAAATCAGCTTGCATGAACAAAACCATTTCTTTTAAGACAAAACAAAATGTCATAATGTTTTGAAATAGATAATTGTTTAGATAGTCAAAATTATTTGAACTAGTTTGGTAAACATATTAATTTTTTTAATTCTCTTACACTTTAATTTTTGGAATATTAATAAATTGGTATTATTTTATTTAAAATAAGTTTATATGAACTGAAACCATTTTTTTATTACAAAACAAAAAGTCTCAGTGATTTGAAATAGATAATTATTCAAATAATCATGATTATTTGAATTTCTTCGGCAAACAAATTTATTTTTTAAATCTTTACTTATTAATTGTCAAAATTTTAATAAATTAATATTATTTTAATTTGAATAAGCTTGTAAGAACAGAAAAAAATTGTTTTATGACAAAACAAAAAAGTCATAACAATTTGAAATAAATAATTGTTCAAATAGTATAACGATTTGAACTTATTCAGCAAATAGATTTATTTTTTAAATCTTTTACTTATTAATTATCTCAATATTAATAAATTTGTATTATTTTGTTCCAAAATAAGCTTGTATGAATAGAAAAAGTCATTTTATAACATAATAAAAGGTTATAGCGATTCCAAATAGATAATTGTTTAAATAGTCGTAATTATTTAAACTTGTTTAGCAAATAGATTCATTTTTTAAATCTTTTAACTATTAATTTTCAAAATATTAATAACACAGTATTATTTTATTTCGAATAAGTTTATATGAATTGAAATAATTTTTTTATGACAAAAAAAAGGTCATAATGATTTGAAATAGATAATTATTCAAATAGTCATGACTATTTGATGTAGTTCAGTAAACCTTTTTTAAAATTTTTTACTTATTAATTTTTAAAATATTAATAAATAAATATTATTTTAATCCAAATAAGCTTGTATGAATAGAAACTATTGTTTTATAGCAAAACAAAAAGTCATAATGATTTGAAATAAATAATTGTTTAGATAGTTATAACTATTTGAATTGGTTTGATAAACATATTCATTTTTTAAATCTCTTATTAATTTTTGAAATATTAATAGATTAGTATTATTTTGTTCTAAAGAAACTTATATGAACAAAAACCTTTGTTTTATGACAAAACAAAAGTTTACAATGATTTGAAATAGATAATTGTTCACCTAGTCATAATTATTTGAACTGATTAGGTAAGTAGAATTATTTTTTTAATCTCTTACTTAATAATTTTTTCAATATTACTAAATTCATTTTATTTTATTCTGAATAAGCCAGTATGAATTGAAAAAAAATTGTTTTATGATAAGACAAAAGGTCATAACAATTTGAAATAAATAATTATTCATATAGTCTTAACTATTTGTGCTAGTTCAGCAAACAAATTTATTTTTTAAATCTCTTAGATATTAATTTTGGGAATATTATTAGATTAGTATTATTTTATTTTGTATAAGCTTATATAAACAAAAATAATTATTTTATGATAGAACAAAAGCTTATAATGATTTGAAGTATACAATTGTTCAAATAATCATAACTATTTGAATTGGTTCGGTAAACATTTATTTTTTAAATCTCTTACTTATTAAAATTTGAAAGATCAATAAATTAGTATTATTTTATTCTAAATAAGCTTGCATGATAAAAAACAATTGTTATATGACCAAATAAAAGGTAATAACAATTTGAAATAGATAATTGTTGAAATGGCCATAATTATTTGAACTGATTCTATAAACAGATTCACTTTTTAAATCACTTATTAATTTTTGGAACATTAATAAATTAGCATTATTTTATTTCGAATAAGCTTGTATGAATTGAAACAATTGTTTTATGACAAAACAAAAGGTCATAACAATTTTAAATAGACAATAGTTCAAATAGTCATAACTATCTGAATTTGTTTAGTAAACAAATTTATTTTTTTAAGCTCTTGATTATTAATTTTTGAAATATTAAGAAATTAATATTATTTTAATTTGGATAAGCTTTAATGAATTGAAACAATTGTTTATGTTAGAACAAAAGGTCATAACGATTTTAAATAAATAATTGTTCAAATAGTCATAGCTATTTGAACTTATTCAATAAGCATATTTAGTTTTTCAAATCTTTGCTTAGTAATTTCCCAAATGTTAATAAATTTAGATTATTTTATTCCAGATAAGCTTGTAAGATATGAAACAAATATTTTATAATTACACAAAAGGTCAAAACAATTTGAAATAGACAATTATTCTAATAGTTTTGACTATTTGAACTTGTTCAACAAACACATTTATTTTTTAAATCTCTTACTTATTAATTTTTGAAATACTATTAAATTAGTATTATTTTTAATTGAATAAGCTTCTATGATTAGAAACAACTGTTTTATGACAACATAAAGGTTTTAATGATTTGAGATTGATAATTGTTCAAATAGTCATAACTATTTAAATTGGTTCAATAAATAGATTTATTGTTTAAATCTATTACTTATTAATTTTTGAAATATTAATCAATTAGTATTATTTTATTTCGAATAAGCTTGTATGATCAAAAACAATTGTTTTATGACAAAACAAAAAGGTCATAATGATTTGAAATAGATAATCATTCAAATGGCCATAATTATTTTAACTAATTTAGTAAACAGGTTTATTTTTTAAATTTCTTACTTATTAATTTAGGAAATATTAATAAATTAGCATTATTTTATTGTGTCTAAGCTTGTATTAACTTAAACAATTATTTTATGACAAATCAAAAGATTATAATGATTTTAAATAGATAATTGTTAAAATAATAATAACTATTTGAACTTGTTCAACAAGTAGATTTATTTTTTAATTCTCTTTCTTATTAAGTTTTCAAATGTTAATAAATTAGTATTAATTTATTCTAAAAGATTATAATGATTTTAAATAGATAATTGTTAAAATAATAATAACTATTTGAACTTGTTCAACAAGTAGATTTATTTTTTAATTCTCTTTCTTATTAAGTTTTCAAATGTTAATAAATTAGTATTAATTTATTCTAAATAAGCTTGTATGTACTGAAACAATTGTTTTATGACTTAACAAAAGGTCATAATGTCAAAATTTATGACTATTTGAACAATTATTTATTTTAAATTGTTATGACTTTTTGTTTTGTCGTAAAGCAATTGTTTTTGTTCATACAAGCTTATTTGGATTAAAATAATATTAATTTATTAATATTTTGACAAATAATAAGTAAAAGATTTTAAAAATAAATATGTTTACCAAACAAGTCCAAATAGTCATAACTATTTGAATATTTATCTATTTCAAATCGTTATGACTTTTTGTTTTATAATAAAACAATTGTATTAGTTCATATAGGCTTATTCAAAATAAAATAATACTAATTTATTAATATTCTGAAAATTAATGAGTAAAGGATTTAAAAAATGAATCATTTACCAAACAAGTTCAAATAGTTATGACTATTTGAATAATTATCTTGTTCAAATCATTTTGACCTTTTGTTTTGTCATAAAACAATTGTTTTTATTGATACAAGCTTATTTCAAATAAAATAATATAAATTTATTAATATTTCAAAATTTAATAAGTAGAAATTTAAAAAATAAATTTATTTTCTAACTACATTCAAATAGTTATAACTATTTAAACAATTTTCTATTTGAAATAGTTATGACCTTTTATTTTGTCATAAACCAATTATTTCTATTCATACAAACTTATTCGAAATAAAATAATATTGATTTATTAATATTTCAAAAATTAATAAGTAAAAGAATTAAAAATTAAATCTGTTTACTAAGCAAACTCTAATAGTTATGACTATTTAAATAATTATTTATTTCAAATGGTTATGATCTTTTGTTTTGTGATCAAACAATTGTTTCTATTCATACAAGTTTATTCAGAATAAAATAATACTAATTTATTAATATTCTAAAAATTAATAGGTAGGAGATTTAAAAAATAAACATGTTTACCAAACAAGTTCAAATACTCATGTCCATTTGAATAATTATCTATTTCAATTCATTATGACTTTTTGTTTTGTTGTAAAACAATTGTTTTTGTTCATACATAATTATTTAGAATAAAATAATACTGATTTATTAATATTTTGAAATTAATAAGAGATTTAAAATCTAAATCTATTTACTAAACTAGTTCAATTTTTTATAACTTTTTGAACAATTATCTATCTCAAATCATTGTAATCTTTATTTTGTCATAGAACAATTGTTTCTTTTCATATTAGCTTATTTGGATTAAGATAATATTAATTTAATAATAAAAAATAAATGTATTTTGCTGAACTAGTTCAAATAGTTAAGACCATTAGAACAATTATCTATTTTGAATTGTTCTAACCTTTTGTTTAGTCATTAAACAATTATTTCAATTCATACAAGCTTATTCGAAATAAAATAATACTAATTTATTAACATTCAAAAAATTAATAAGCAAGAGATTTAAAAAAAAATAAATATGTTTACCAAACAAACTCAAATAAATATGAATATTTGAGCAATGAACTATTTAAAATTGTTATGACCTTTTGTTTTGTCATAAAATAATTGTTTCAGTTTAAAAATTTATCTGAAATAAAGTAGTACTACTTTATTAATATTTCAAAAATTATTAAGCAAGAGATTTAAAAATTAAAGCTATTTTTCGAACCAATTTAAATAGTTATGATCATTTGAACAAATATCAATCTCAATCGCTATGACCTTTATTTTATCATAAAAAAATTGTTTTTCAAAAATTATTAAGCAAGAGATTTAAAAATTAAAACTATTTTTTGAACCAATTTAAATAGTTATGATAATTTGATCAAATATCAATCTCAAATCGCTATGACCTTTATTTTATCATAAAAAAACTGTTTTTCAAAAATTATTAAGCAAGAGATTTAAAAATTAAAGTTGTTTATCAAACCAATTTAAATAGTTATGATCATTTGAACAAATATCAATCTCAAATTGCTCTGACCTTTATTTTATTATAAAAAAATTGTTTATGATCATATAAGCTTATTCGGATAAAAATAATACTAATTTAATAATATTTCAAAAATTAGTAAGAGATTTAAAAAAATAAATGTATTCACTAAATTAGTTTAAATGTTTAAGACTATTAGAATAATTATCTATTTCAAATCATTCTAAGATTTTGTTTTATCATAAAATAATTATTTCAATTCATACAAGCTTGTTCAAAATAAAATAATATTAATTTATTAACATTCAAAAAATTAATAAGCAAGAGATGTGAAAAAATAAATCTGTTTACTGAACAAGTTTAAATAGTTATGATTATTTGAACAATTATCTATTTAAAATAATTACGAAATTTTGTTTTGTCATAAAACAATTGTTTCAGTTCATAAAAGCTTACCCAAAATAAAATAATATTATTTTATTAATATTTCAAAAATTAATAAGTAAGAGATTTAAAAAATAAATTAGTTTATTGAATCAGTTCAAATAATTATGGCCATTTGAACAATTATATATTTCAAATCATTATTAGCTTTCATTTTGTCATAAAACAATTGTTTCTCAACATACAAGCTTATTTAAAATAAAATGATACTAATTTGTGACTATTTCAAGAATTAGTAAGAGATTTAAAAAATAAATCTATTTATCAAACCAATTTAAATGTTATGACAATTTGAACAATTATCTATTTCAAATTGTTATAACCTTTTGTTCTATCATAAATCAATTATTTTCGTTCATATAAGTTTATTCGAAATAAAATAATATTAATTTAATAATATTATAAAAATTCATAACTAAGAGAATTAAAAAATAAATCTGTTTCCTAAACCAAGTCAAATAGTTTAGATAATAGAACAATTATCTATTTCAAATCGTTATGACCTTTTGTTTTGTCATAAAATAATTATTTCAGCTCATACAAGTTTATGTGGTATAAAATAAACTAATTTGTTAATATTTAAAAATTTTATAAGAGGTTTAAAAAATAATTATATTTATTGAACTAGGTCAAATAATTATAACTATTTAAAAATATAAATTTCAAATCATTAAAAATCATAATGATTTGAAAAAAATATTTGTTCAAATAGTCATAACTATTTGAACTTATGTAGTTAACAGATTTATTTTTTAAATCTTTTACTTATTAATTGTATAAATGGTAATAAATTTGTATTATTTTAATTGAAATAAGCTTGTAGGAATAGAAAAAATTATTTGATGACAAAACAAAAGGTTATGGGGATTTGAAATAGGTAATTGTTCAAATAGTCATAACTATTTGAACTTGTTTGATAAACAAATTTAGTTTTTAAATCTCTTATTTATTAATTTTGGGAATATTAATAAATTAGAATTATGTTATTCCTAATAAGCTTGTATGAACAGAAACAATTGTTTTGTGACAAAATTAAAGGTCATAACAATTTGAAATAAATAATTGTTCAAACAGTGATAATTATTTGCACTAGTTAGGCTAACAAATTTATTTTTTAAATCTATTACTTATTAATGTTTAGAGTATTAATAAATTAGCATTACTTTATTCTTAATAAGACTATATCAATAGAAATAATTGTTTTAAAATAAAGCAAATGGTCATAAAATATATAAAATAAATAATTTTTTAAATTGTTATAACCAATTAAACTGGATTGGTAAACAAATTTATTTTTTAAATCTCTTATTAATTTTTAAAATATTAATAAATTAATACTGTTTTATTTTGAACAAACTTATATGAACAAAAACATTTGTTTTACAACAAAACAAAAGGACATAACAATTTGAAATAGATAATTATTCATATAGCCTTAACTATTTGAACTGGTACAACAAACAAATTTATTTTTCAAATCTCTTAATTATTAATTATAATAATATTATTAGATTAGTATTATTTTATTTCAAATAAACTTGTATGAATATAAATAATTGTTTTATGACCAAACAAAAGGTTATAATAACTTGAAATATATAATTGTTCAAATAGTATAATTATTTGAACTAGTTTAGTAAACAGATAATCTCCTACTTATTAATTTTTGAAATATTAATAAGTTAGTATTATTTTATTTTGAGTAGGCTTGTATGATGAAAAACAATTGTTTGATGATAAAAAAAAAAGTTCAAAATAATTTGAAATAGATAATTGTTCAAATGGCCATAACTATTTGAACTGATTCGATAAATTAATTTATGTTTTTAATCTCCAACTTCTCAATTTTTGAAATATTAATAAAGTAGTATTATTTTTCAATTTGTGGAATATTAATAAAGTAATATTATTTTATTTTGGATAAGCTTTTATGAAATGAAACAATTGGTTTATCATAAAACAAAAGGTCATAACGATTTTAAAATGATAATTGTTCAAATAGTCATAACTATTTGAACTTGTTTGGTAAATATATTTATTTTTTTAAATTCCTGGCTTATTAATTTTTTGAATGTTAATAAAATAGTATTATTTTATTTTGATAAGCATGTATGAACTAAAACAATTATTTTATGATTAAACAAAAGGTCAGAACGATTTGAAATAGATAACTATTCTAATAGTCTTAACTATTTGAACTAGTTCAGCAAATACATTTATTTTTTAAATCTCTTATAAATTTTTAGAATATTATTAGTTTAGCAATATTTTACTTCAAATTAGTTTGTATAGACAGAAACAATTGTTTTCTGACAAAACAAAGATCATACCAATTTGAGATAGATAATTGTTCAAACCCTCATAACTATTTGAATTGTTCCAATAAACAGATTTAGTTTTTAAATCTCTTATTAATTTTTAAAATACTAATAAATTAGTATTATTTTATTCTGAATAATTTTGTGTGAATAAAAACAATTGTTTTATGACAAAACAAAAGATCATAATGATTTGAAATAAATAATTATTTAAATAGTCATAACTATTTGAACTCACTCGATAAACAGATTTATTTTTTAAATCTTTTACTTACTAATATTTGGAATTTGAATAAATTAGTATTATTTTATTTTGAATAAGTTTTTATGAATAGAAGCAATTGGTTTATGACAAAACAAAATGTCATAACGATTTGAAATAGATAATTGTTCAAATAGTCATAATTGTTTGAATGTGTTCAAAAAATATTTTTATTTTTTAAATTTTTACTTATTAATCTTTGGAATATTAGTAAATTTACATTATTTTATTCAAAATAAGCTTGTATGAATAGAAATAATTGTTTTATGACAAAACAAAAGGTCATAACGATTTGAAATAGATAATTATTCAAATAGTTATTACTATTTAAACTTGTTCGGTAAACATGTTTATTTTTTAAATCTTTTACTTATTAATTGTCAAAATATTAATAAATTAATATTATTTTAATCCGAATAAGCTAGTATGAACAAAAATAATTGTTTTATGACAAAACAAAAGGTCATAACGATTTGAAATAAATAATTTTTCAAATAGTCATATCGATTTGAAATTATTCAGTAAACAAATTTGAAATAAGCTTGTATGAATAGAAAAAAATTGTTTTATGACAACACAAAAGGTTATAGATAATTGTTTAAATAGCCATAACTATTTGAACTTGTTCTGTAAACAGATTCATTTTTTAAATCTCTTACTAATTAATTTTTGGAATATTAATAAATTAGAATTATGTTATTTTGAATAGGCTTGTATGAACAGAAACAATTGTTTTGTGACAAAACAAAAAGGTCATAAAGATTTGAAATAGATAATTATTCAAATAGTCATAATTGTTTGCAGTAGTCAAGCCAATAGATACATTTTCTAAATCCATTACTTATTAATTTTTAGAATATTAATAAATTAGCATTACTTTATTCTGAATAAGTTGTATGAACAGAAACAATTGTTTTATGATAAAACAAATAGTTAGAACGATTTGAAATAAATAAATGTTTAAATAGTTATAACTAATTGAACTAATTTGGTAAAGAGATTTATTTTTAAATCTCTTACGTATTAAATTTTTGAAATATTAATAAATTAATATTATTTCATTTCTAACAAACTTATATGAACAAAAAAATTTGTTTTAAGACAAAACAAAAGGTAATAATGATTTGAAATAGATAATTATTCAAATTGTCATAATTATTTGAAATAGTTCTACAAATAGAATTGTTATGACTTGTTATTTTGTCATAAAATAATTGTTTCTATTCATACAAGCTTATTTGGATTAAAATAACATTAATTTATTAATATTTCAACAATTAATATAAAAAGATTTAGAAAATAAATATATTTACTAAACAAGTTCAAATAATCTTAACTATTTGAATAATTATCTATTTCAAATCATTGTGACCTTCTATTTTGTAATAAAACAATTGTTTCAATGAATATAAGCTTATTTGAAACAAAATAATTCTAATTTATTAATATACCAAAAATTAATGAGTAAGAGAATTAAAACAATTGAATCTATTTATCAAATAAGTTCATATAGTTATGAATATCTAAATAATTATCTATTTCAAAACATTATGACCATTTGTTTTGTCATAAAATAATTAGTTTTGCTCATGCAAGCTTATTTTGAATAAAATAATAATAAATTTATTAAAATTCCAAAAATTAATAAGTAAAAATTTTAAAAATAAATATATTTTCTGAACACGTTCCAATAGTTATGACTATTTGAATAATTTTCTATTTCAAATCATTATGACAATTTGTTTTTCCATAAACCAATATTTCTATTCATACAAGCTTATTCGAAATAAAATAATATTAATTTATTAATATTTCTAAAATTAATAAGTAAAAGATTTAAATAGTAAATCTGTTTATCGAGCAAGTTCAAATAGTTATGACTATTTGAATAGTTATATATTTCAAATCATTCTGATCTTTTGTTTTGTCATAAAACAATTGTTTCTATTCATTCAAGTTTATTTTGAATAAAATAATACTAATTTATTATTATTCTAAAAATTAATAAGTTAGAGATTTAAAAAATAAATTTGTTTACCAAACAAGTTCAAATAATCATGTCCATTTGAATTATTATCTATTTCAAATCATTATGACATTTTATATTGTCATAAAATAATTGTTTCTATTCATAAAAAATTATTTAGAATAAAATAATACCAATTTATTACTATTTCAAAAATTAATAAGGATTTAAAAATAAATGTGTTTTTTGAATAAGTTCAAATAGTTAAGACTATTAGAACAATTATCTATTCCAAATTGTTATGATCTTTTGTTTACTCAAAAAATAATTATTTCAGTTCATACATGATTATTCAAAATATAATAATACAAATTTATTAACATTGAGAAAATTAATAAGTAAGAAATTTAAAAACAAAGTTTATTTATCGAATAAGTTCAAATATTTATGTCTATTTGAACAATTATCTATTTAAAATTGTTATGACCTTTTATTTTATCATAAAACAACTATTTTAGTACATAAACATTTATCTGAAATAAAATAATATTACTTTATTAATATTTCAAAAATTGATAACTTAGAGATTTAAAAACTAAATCAGTTTATCAAATTAGTTCGAGTAATTATAGCTATTAGAACAATTATCTATTTCAAATTGTTATGAACTTTTGTTTTGTTATAAAACAAATGTTTTTCATCATACAAGCCTATTTGGAACAAAATAATACTAATTTACTAATATTTCAAAAATTAATAAGTAAGAGATTTAAAAAGTTAATCTGTTCACCAAACCAGTTCAAATAGTTATGACTATTTGAATAATTATATATTTCAAATTCTTATAACCTTTTGTTATCTCATAAAACAATTATTTTTGTTCACACAAGTTTATTTGGAATAAAATAATACTAATATAATAATATTTTGAAAATTAATAACTAAAAGATTTAAAAAATAAATTTGTTTGTTAAACTAGTTCAAATAGTTAAGGTTATATGACCAATTCTTTGTTTCAAATCATTATGATCTTTTGTTTTGTCGTAAAATAATTTTTTCAATTCTTAGTAACTTATTCAAAATAAAATAAAACAAATTTATTAATATTTCAAAATTTAATAAGTAAGAGATTTGAAAAACAATTCTATTTGCCTAACTAGTTTAAACAATTATGAGTATTTGAACAATTATCTATTTCAAATCATTATGACCTTTTGTTTTGTCATAAAACAAATGTTTTTGTTCATATAAGTTTGTTTGAAATAAAATAATATTAATTTATTAATATTTTGAAAATTAAGAAGTAAGAAATTTAAAAAATAAATCTGTTTGCTAAACCAGTTCATTAGTTATAACTATTTGAAAAACTATTTATTTCAAATCATTATGACCATTTGTTTTATCATAAAGCAATTATTTCTATTCATATAATCTTATTTAGAATAAAGTAATGGATTTAAAATGAATCTGTTTGCCTGACTAGTAAAAATAGTTATGACTATTTGAACAATTTTCTATTTCAAATCGTTATGACATTTTTTTTGTCAAAAAACAATTGTTTTTATTCGTACAAGCTTATTTGAAATAACATAATTATATTTTATTAATATTCTAAAAATTAATAAGTAAGAGATTTAAAAAATGAATCTGTTTACCAAACAAGTACAAATAATTATGACTATTTGAACAATTATCTATTTCAAATCACTATAACCTTTTATTTTGTCATAAAACAAAATTTTCTATTCATACAAGCTTATTTCGAATAAAATTATACAAATTTATTAATATTCAGACAACTAATAAGTAAAAGATTAAAAAAATAAATCTATTTATCGAATAAGTTCAAATAGTTATGACTTTTTGTTTTGTTATGACACAATTGTTTTTCTTCATACAAGCCTATTCAGATTAAAATAATATTAATTTATTAATATTTTAAAAATTAATAAATAAAATATTTTAAAATAAATATGTTTATTGAACAAGTTCAAATAGTCATAACTATTTGAATAATTATGTATTTCAAATCGTTATGACCTATTGCTTTGTCATAAAACAATTGTATCACTTCATATAGGCTTATTCAAAATAAAATATAACTAATTTATTAATATTCTAAAAATTAATGAGTAAGAGATTTAAAAAAATGAAACTACTTACTGAACAAGTTTAAATAGTTATGATTGTTTGAACAATTATCTATTCAAATCGTTATAACCTTTTGTTTTATCATAAAACAATTGTTTCTATTCATACAATCTTATTCTGAATAAAATAATTAAATTTATTCATATTCCAAAATTTAATAAGTAAAAATTTAAAAAATAAATTTCTTTTACAACATGTTCAAATAATTCTAACTATTTGAATAAATATCTATTTGAAGTAGTTATAACCTTTTGTTTTGTGATGAACCAATTTTTTCTATCCATATAAGCTTATTAAAAATAAAATAATACTAATTTATTAATATTTCAAAAATTAATCAGTAAAAGATTTAAAAAATAAATTTTTTTACCAAGTAAGCTCAAATAGTTATGACTGTTTTAACAATTTTTTATTTCAAATAGTTATGATATTTTATTTTGTCATAAAACAATTATTTCTATTCATACAAGTTTAATTGGAATAAAATAATATTACTTTATTAATATTCTTTAAATTAATGGTAGGAGATTAAAAAATAAATATGTTTACCAAACAAGTTCAAATAGTCATGTCCATTTGAGTAATTATCTATTTCAAATCATTATGACCTTTATTTTTGTCATAAACAATTGTTTTTGTTCATACAGAATTATTCAAATAAAATAATACTAATTTATTAATATTTTGAAAATTAATAAGAGATTTAAAAACTAAATTTGTTTACTAAACTAGTTCAAATAATTATGACTACTTGAACAATTATCCTTCTCAAATCATAATGATCTTTATTTTGTCATACAACAATTGTTTCTTTTCATACAAGCTTATTCAAATTAAAATGATACTAATTTAATAATATTTCAAAAATTAATAAGTAAGAGATTTAAAAAATAAAACCAATTCAAATAGTTAAAACTATTAGAACAATTATCTATTTCAAATCGTTCTAACCTTTTGTTTAGTCATAAAATAATTATTTTAGTTCATACAAGCTAATTCTGAATAAAATAACACTAATTTATTAACATTGAAAAAATTAATAGGCAAGAGATTTAAAAAAATAAATATGTTTACTGAACAATTTCAAATAGATATGACTATTTGAATAATTATCTATTTAAAATTGTTTTAACCTTTTGTTTTGTTATAAAACAATTGTTTCAGTTAAAAAAAACTTATCATAATAAAATAACACTACTGTTTAGTAGTTCAAAAATTATTAAGCAAGAGATTTGAAAAATAAAGTTGTTTTCCAAAGCAGTTCTAATAGTTATGATTATTTAAACAAATTTCAATCTCAAATCATCATGATCTTTGTTTTGTCATTAAACAATTGTTTCTGATCATACAAGCTGATTTGAATAAAATTAATACTAATTTAATAATATTTTGAAAATTAATAAGTAAGAGATTTAAAAAATAAACGTGTTTATGAATCAGTTCAAAAAGTTAAGATTATTAGAATAATTATCTATTTCAAATCATTCTGACCATTTGTTTAGTCATAAAATAATTGTTTCAATTCATACAAGCTTATTCAAAAGAAAATAATAATAATTTATTAACTTTCAAAAAATTAATAAGCAAAAGATTTGAAAAAATAAATTTGTTTACCGAACAAGTTCAAATCGTTATGACTATTTGAATAATTATCTATTTAAAATTGTTATGAACTTTTGTTTTGTCATAAAATAATTGTTTCAGTTCGCAAAAGTTTAAATAAAATAATATTACTTTATTAATTTTTGAAAATTAATAAGTAAGAGATTTAAAAAATAAATTAGTTTATTAAATCAGTTCAAATAATTATGGCAATTTGAACAATTATCTATTTCAAATTGTTATTACCTTTCATTTTGTCATAAAACAATTGTTTTTCAACATACAAGCTTATTTGAAATAAAGTCGTTAGTATCTTTCATTTTGTCATAAAACAATTATTTTTGAACATACAAGTTTATTTGAAATAAAATATACTAATTTATTAAAATTTTAAGAATTAGTATGAGATTCAAAAAATAAATCTATTTACCAAATAAGTTCAAATAGTTATGACTATTTCAATAATTATCTATTTCAAATTGTTATAACCATTTGTTCTATCATAAAAAAATTATTTCTATTTATATAAATTTATTCAAAATAAAATAATACTAAATTATCAATATTTTAAAAATTCATAACTAAGAGATTTAAAAAATAAATTTGTTTGTCAAACTAGTTCAAATAGTTAAGACTACATGAATAATTATCTATTTCTAATCACTATGACCTTTTGTTTTGTTATACAACAATTCTTTCAGCTCATCTAAGTTTATTTGTAATAAAATAAAACTAATTTATTAATATTTCAAAAATTTATATGTGATTTAAAAATAATTTTTTATCGAATCAGTTCAAATAATTATAACTATTTGAACAATTATATAGTTCAAATTGTTATAACCTTTTGTTCTATCATAAAACAATTATTTCTATTCATACAAGCTTATCTAGAATAAAATAATACTAATCTAATAATTTTGACAATTAATAACTAAGAGATTTAAAAAATAAAATTGTTTGCAAAACCATTTCAAATAGTTAAGGTTATATGAACAATTATATATTTCAAATAGTTATGACATTTTATTTTATTGCAAAACAATTTGTTCAGCTTTTACTAACTTATTCAGAATAAAATAAATAAAATTTATTAATATTTAAAAAATTAATAAGTAAAAGATTTTAAAAAATAATTTTATTAGCCGAGCCAGTTCAAATAATTATGAATATTTGAACGATTATCTATTTTAAATAATTTTTACCTTTTGTTTTGTCATAAAAAAATGTTTTTGTTCATATAAATTTGTTCAAAATAAAATAATATTAATTTTTAATATCTTGAAAATTAATAAGTAAGATATTTAAAAAATAAATCTATTTGCAAAACTAGCTCAATTAGTTATAACTATTTGAGCAATTATTTATTTCAAATTGTTATGACCATTTGTTTATCATAAAACAATTGTTTCTGTTCACACAACCTTATTTAGAATAAAGTAATGCTCATTTAAAATTAATAAGTAATGGATGTAAAAAATGTATCTATTAGCCCGACTAGTACAAACAATTATGACTATTTGAATAATCATCTATTTCAAATCATTATGACATTTTGTTTTGTCACAAAACAATTGTTTTTGTTCGTAAAAGCTTATTCAGAATAACATAATTCTAATTTATTAATATTCCAAAAATTAATGAATCATTTACCGATCAAGTTCAAACAGTTATGACTATTTGAACAATTATCTATTTCAAATTACTATAACCTTTTGTTTTGTCATAAAACAAAATTTCCTATTCATTCAAGCTTATTTCAAATCTGTTTATTGAATAAGTTCAAACAGTTATCACTATTTGAACAATTATTTATATCAAATTGCTATGACCTTTTGTTTAGTCATAAAACAATTATTTTTGTTCATAAAGGCTTATTCGAATTAAAATAATATTAATTTATTAATACTTCAACAATTAATAAGTAAAAGATTCAAAAAATAAATATGTTTATGGAATAAGTTCAAATAGTAATAACTATTGGAATAATAGTCTATTTCAAATCATTATGATCTTTTGTTTCGTCATAAAAAATTTCATCAATTCATACATGCTTATTCGAAATAAAATAATAATAACTTATTAATATTCCAAAAATTAATGAGTAAGACATTTAAAAAATAAAATTGTTTACCAAACAAGTTTAAATAGTTATAACAATTTGAATAGTTATCCATTTTAAATCGTTATGACCTTTTGTTTTGTCATAAAACAATTGTTTATGTTCATACAAGCTTATTTTGAATAAAATAATATAAATTTACTAATATTTCAAAGATTAATAAGTAAAAATTTAAAAATTAAATTTGTTTTCTAAACATGTTCAAGTAGTATGACTATTGGAACAATTATCTATTTCAAATCATTATGACCTTTTTTCTTATCATAAACCAATTGTTTCTATTCATAAAGGCTTATTTAGAATAAAATAATACTAATTTATTAAAATTTCAAAAATTAATAACTAAAAGATTTAAAAGATAAATCTAGTTATCGAGCAAGTTCAAATAGTTATAACTATTTAAATAATTATTTATTTCAAACATTATGATCTTTTGCTTTGTCATAAAACAATAGTTTCTATTCACACAAGTTTACTCAAAATAAGATAATACTAATTTATTAATATTCCAAAAATTAATAAATTGGAGATTTAAAAAATAAATATGTTTACGAAATAAGTTCAAATAGTCATGTCCTTTTGAACTATTATCTATTTCAAATCGTTATGACATTTTATTTTGTCATAAAACAATTGTTTCTATTCATACAAAATTATTCAAAATAGAACAATAATATTTTATTAATATTTTGAAAATTAATAAGAGATTTAAAAACTAAATTTGATTACTGAACCAGCTCAAATAGTTATGATTATTTGAACAATTATCTATTTCAAATTTGTATGATCTTTGTTTTGTCATAAAACAATTGTTTCTATTCATATAAACTTATTCGAAGTAAAATATTTCTAAATTAATAATATTCTAAAAATTAATAATTAAGAGATTTAAAAAATAAATGTATTTGCCGAACTAGTCAAACAGTTAAAACTATTAAAACAATTATCTATTCAAATCATTCTAACCTTTTGTTTAGTCATAAAATAATTGTTTAAGTTCATACATACTTATTTGAAATAAAATAATAAAATTTTATTAACATTCAAAAAAGTAATAAGTAAGGAATTTTAAAAAATAAATCTGTTTACCAAATAAGTTTAAACAATTATGACCATTTGAACAATTATCTATTTAAAATCATTATGACCTTTTGTTTTATCATAAAACAATTGTTTCATTTCATAAAAGTTTTTCTAAAATAAGATAATATTACTTTATTAATATTTCAAAATTTGAGAAGTTGAAGATTTAAAAAAGTAAATCAATTTATCGAATCAGTTGAAATAGTTATGGCCATTTGAACAATTATCGATTTCAAATCATTATGAACTTTTGTTTTGTCATAAAACAATTGTTTTTCATCATACAAGCCAATTCGAAATAAAATAGTACTAATTTATTAATATTTCAAAAATTATTAAGTAGAAGATTATTTGTTTATTGAACCAATTCAAATAATTGTGACTATTTGAACAATTATATATTTGAAGTCATTATAATCTTTTGTTTTGTTATAAAACAGTTATTTATGTTCATACATGCTTGTTCGAAATAAAATAATGCTATCTAACAATATCATGAAAATTAATAACTAAGAGATTTAAAAAAAAATTTTTTTTGTCAAACCAATTCAAATAGTTAAGGCTACATAAATAATTATATAATTAAAATCATTATGTCATTTTGTTTTTTCACAATCAACTAATGTTTCAAAATTAATATGAGACTTAAAAATTAAATCTAATTATTAAACTAGTTTAAATAGTTATGACTTTTTGTTTTGTTATAAAACAATAGAATATCTTCATACAAGCTTATTCAAATTAAAATAATACTAATTTATTAAAATTTCAACAATTAATAAGTTAAAATTTTAAAAATAAATATGTTTACCAAAATAGATCAAATAGTCATGACTATTTGAATAAATATCTATTTCAAATTATTATGACCTTTTGTTTTGTCATAAAAAAATTATTTCAATTAATCTAAAATTATTCAAAATAAAATAATTCTAAGCTATTAATATTCCAAAAATTAATAATTAAGAAATTTATAAAATGAATCTGTTTACCGAACAAGTTTTAATAATTATGACTATTTGAACATTAGCTATTTGAAATTGCTATAACCTGTTGTCTTGTCATAAAATGATTTTTTTTGTTCATACAAGCTTATTTCAAATAAAATAATATAGATTAATTAATATGAAGATGATTAATAAGTAAAAGATTTAACAAATAAATATGCTTACCAAACAAGTTCAAATCTTTATGACTATTTGAACAGTTATTTATTTTAAATTATTATGACTTTTTGTTTTGTCATAAAACAATTGTTTATGTTCATACAAGCTTATTTGGATTAAAATAACATTAATTTCTTAATATTTCTACAAATAATAAGTAAAAAATTAAAAAATATATGTTTACTAAACAAGTTCAAATAGTCATGACTATTTGAATAATTATCTATTTCAAATCACTATGACCTTTTGTTTTATAATAAAACAACAGTTTTCGTTCATATAAGCTTATTTGAAATAAAATAATACTAATTTATTAATATTTTGAAAATTAATGAGTAAGAGAATTAAAAAATGAATCTGTTTACCGAATATATTCAAATAGTTATGACTATCTGAACAATTATCTATTTCTAAACATTATGACCATTTGTTTTGTCATAAAACAATTGGTTTTGTTCAAGCAAGCTTATTTCAAATAAAATAATTAAATTAATTAATATTCAAAAAATTAATAACTAAAAATTTTAAAAATAAATATGTTTTCTAAACACGCTCAAATAGTTATGACTATTTGAACAATTATCTATTTCAGTTCATTATAACTTTTTGTTTTGTCATAAACCAGTTGTTTCTATTCATAAAAGCTTATTTGGAATAAAATAATACTAATTTATTAATATTGTAAAAATTAATAAGTTGGAGATTTTAAAAAAAATTTATTTACCGAACAAGTTCAAATAGTCTTGTCCATTTTAGCTATTGTCTATTTCAAATCGTTATGACCATTTGTTTTGTCATAAAAAAATTGTTTCTATTCATGAAAAATTATTCAGATTAAAATAATATTGATGTATTAATATTTTAAAAATTAATAAGAGATTTAAAAACTAAATCTTTTTTCTAAAATAGTTTAACTAGTTTTGACTATTTGAAGGATTATCTATCTTAAAATGTTATGATCTTTATTTTGTCATAAAATAATTGTTCCTTTTCATATGAGCTTATTTGAATTAAAACAATACTAATTTAATAATATTCCAAAAATTAATAAGTAAGAGATTTAAAAAATAAATGTGTTTGCTGAACTAGTTCGAATAGTTAAAACTATTAGAATAACTATCTATTTCAAATCATTTTGACCTTTTGTTTAGTCATAAAACAATTATTTTAATTCATAGAAGCTTATTCAAAATAAAATAATACTAATTTATTAACATTCAAAAAATTAATGAGCAAGAGATTTAAAAAAGTAAATCTATTTATTGAAAAAGTTTAAAAAGATTTGACTTTTTAAATGATCATTCTAACTATTTAAAGTTGTTATGAGCTTTTTTTTTTTGTCATAAAACAATTGTTTCAGTTCATAAAATCTTATTTGAATTAAAATAATGCTACTTTATTAATATTTTGAAAATTAATAAGCAAGAGATTCAAAAACTAAAACTATTTTTTGAACCAATTCAAATAGTTTTGACTATTTGAACAAATATCAATCTCAAATCATTATGATCTTTATTTTCTCATATAACAATTATTTCTGATCATCTAAGCTTATTCGGATAAAAATAATACTAATTTAATAATATTCTGAAAATTAATAGGAGATTTAAAAAATAAATGTGCTTGCTAAACCAATTCAAATAGTTAAGACTATTAGAATAATTATGTATTTCAAATCGTTTTGACCTTTTGTTTAGTCATACAATAATTGTTTCAGTTCATACAAGCTTATTTGAAATAAAATAATACTAATTTATTAACATTTATTTATTTCAAATTGTTATAACCTTTTGTTCAAATAGTTAAGACTGTACAAACAATTATTTTATTTCAAATTGCTATGACTTTTTGCTTTGTCATAAAATAATTATTTCAGCTCATACAAGCATATTTGAAATAGGATAAAACTAATTTATTAATATTTCTAAAATTTATAAGAGATTTAGAAAATAATTCTATTTACCGAACTGTTTAAATAATTATAACTATTTGAACAATTATCTATTTCAAACCATTATTACATTTTGTTTTGTCATAAACCAATTGTTTTTGTTAAGATAAGTTTGTTTGAAATAAAATAATACTAATTTATTAATATTTAAAAAATTAATTAGTAAGAGACATAAAAAGTAAATATGTTTACCAAACCATTTCAAATAATTTTTACTATTTGAATAATTATCTATTTCAAATCGTTATAACCTTTTATTTTGTCATCAAACAATTGGTTCTATTCATACTATTTTATTTGAAATAAAATAATAATAATTTAATAATATTCTAAAACTTAATAACCAAGAAAATTAAAAACTAAATCTAATTGCCGAATCAGTTCAAATAGTTAAGAATATATGAATGATTATCTATTTTAAATCGTTATGACCTTTTCTTTTGTTGTAAAATAATTGTTTTGTTCATACAAGCTTATTTCGATTAAAATAATAGTAATTTAATAATATTTTAAAAATTAATAAGTAAGAGATTTAAAAAATAAATTTGTTTACCAAATCAGTTCAAATGGTTAAGACCATTTGAACAATCATCTATTTGAAATTGTTTTGACATTTTATTTAGTTATGAAACAATAGCTTAAGTTCACACAAGCTTATTTAGAATAAATTAATAATAATTTATTTGCATACTAAAAATTAATGAGAAAGAGATTTAAAAAAAATAAATATGTTTACCATTTGAACAACTGTCTATTTAAAATTGTTATAACCTTTTGATTTGTCATAAAACAATTGTTTAAGTTCATACAAGCTTAGATGGAATAAAATAATACTAATTTATTAACATTTCCTAAATTAACAAGCAAGAAATTTAAAAAATAAATTTATTTATCAAATCAACTAAAATAATTTTGGCCATTTGAATGATTAGCTATTTCAAATCGTTATGACCTTTTCTTTTGTCATAAAATAATTGTTTTTGTTCATACAAGCTTATTCATAATAAAAGAATACTAATTTTTTAATATTTCAAAAATTAATAAGTAAGAAATTTAAAAAATAAATATGTTTATCAAACCGGTTCAAATAGTTATGACTATTTGAACAATTATCGTTTCAAATCGTTAAGATCTTCGTTTTATTGTTAAACAATTATTTCTGATCATAGAAGCTTATTCGGTTAAAAATAATACTAATTTAATAATATTTCAAAAATTAATAATAGATTTAAAAAATAATTTTATTTGCTAAACCTGTTCAAATAGTTAAAACTATTAGAATAATTATCTATTTCAAATAGTTCTAACCTTTTGTTTAGTCATAAAATATTTGTTTCATATCTTACATTCTTATTTGGCAAAAAATAATCTGAATTTATTAACATTCAAAAAATTAATAAGCAAAAGATTTGAACAAATAAATCCGTTTACTAAATAAATTCAAATAGTTATAATAATTTGAACAATTAATTATTTAAAATCATTATGACCTTTTGTTTTGACATAAAACAATTATTTTATTTCATAAAAGCTTATCCAAAATAATATAATACTAATTTCTTAATATTTCAAAAATTAATAAACAAGAGTTTAAAAAAATAAATTTTTTTACTGATCAAATTCAAATAGTTAAGACTATTTGAACAATTGTCTATTGAAAATCATTATGACTTTTTGTTTTGTCACAAAACAATTGTTTCAATTCATACAAGTTTATTCAAAATAAAATAATACTAATTTATTAATATTCTGAAAAATAATAATTAAGTGATTTAAAAAGTGAACCTGTTTACCAAATTAATTCAAATAATTATGGCCATTTCAATAGTTATCTATTTCAAATTGGTATTAACTTTTGTTTGGTCATATAACAATTGTTTTTGATCATACAAGTTTATTAAAAATAAAATAATACTAATTTATTAATCTTTCAAAAATTAATAAGTAAGAGATTTACAAACTAAATCTATTTACTGAATTAGTTTAAATAGTTATAACTATTTGAACAATTGTATACTTCAACTCATTATAACCTTTTATTCTATCATAAAACAATTATTTCTGTTCATACAAGCTTATTCAAAATAAAATAATACTAATATAATAATACTCCAAAAATTAATAACTGAAAGATGTAAAAAATAGATTTATCCGTTGAACTAGTTCAAATAGCTAAGACTATATGAATAATTATCTACTTTAAATTATTTTTGTTTTGCCATAAAACAATTGTTTCAGTTTGCAAAAGTTTAAAATAAAATAATATTACTTTATTAATATTTTGAAAATTAAAAAGTAAGAGATTTAAAAAATAAATCAGTTTACTAAATTAACTCAAATAATTATGGCCATTTGAACTATTATCTATTTCAAATCGTTATTACCTTTCATTTTGTCAAAAAACAATTGTTTTCCAACATACAAGCTTATTTGAAATAAAATTGTTAATGTCTTTCGTTTTGTTATAAAACAATTGTTTTAAACATATAAGTTTTTTTAAAATAAAATAATACTAATTTATTAATATTTTAAGAATTAGTATTAGATTCAAAAAATAAATCTATTTACCAAACAAGTTCAAATAGTTATGACTATTTGAACAATTACCTATTTCAAATTGTTATAACCTTTTGTTCTAGAACTATTATTTCTATTTATATAAATTTATTCGAAATAAAATAATACTAAATTATCAATATTCTAAAAATTCATAACTAAGAGATTTAAAAAATAAATTTGTTTGTCGAACTAGTTCAAACAGTTAAGACTACATGAATAATTATCTATTTCAAATCGCTATAGCCTTTTGTTTTGTCATAAAATAATTATTTCAGATCATCCAAGTTTATTCGTAATAAAATAAAACTAATTTATTAATATTTCAAAAATTTATAAGAGATTTAAAAAATATTTTTTATCAAACCAGTTCAAATAATTATAACTATTTGAACAATTATATAGTTTAAATTGTTATAACCTTTTGTTTTATCATAAAACAATTATTTATGTTCATACAAGCTTATCCAGAATAAAATATTACTAATCTAATAATATTTTGACAATTAATAACTAAGAGATTTAAAAAATAAAATTGTTTGCCAAACCACTTCAAATAGAAATATAGTTAAGGCTATATGAACAATTATCTATTTCAAATAGTTACGACATTTTATTTTATTGTAAAACAATTTTTTTAGCTCTTACTAACTTATTCTGAATAAAATAAATAGAATTTATTAATATTTCAAAAATTAATAAGTAAGAGATTTAAAAAATAATTTTATTAGCCAAACTAGTTCAAATAGTTATGAATATTTGAATGATTATCTATTTTAAATCATTATTACCTTTTGTTTTGTCATAAAACAAATGTTTTTGTTCATACAAATTTGTTTAGAATAAAATAATATTAATTTCTAATATCTTGAAAATTAATAAGTAAGAGATCTAAAAAATAAATCTATTTGTAAAATCAGTTCAATTAGTCATAACTATTTGAACAATTATATATTTCAAATTGTTATGATCATTTATTTTATCATAAAATAATTGTTTCTGTTCACACAATCTTACTTAGAATAAAGTAATGCTAATTTAAAATTAATAAGTAATGGATTTAGAAAATGTATCTATTGGCTTGACTAGTACAAACAATTATGACTATTTGAATAATCATCTATTTCAAACCATTATGACTTTTGTTTTGTCACAAAACAATTATTTCTATTCATACAAGCTTATTCGGAATAACATAATTCTAATTTATTAATATTTAAAAAATTAATGAATCTATTTACTGATCGAGTTCAAATAGTTATGGCTATTTAAACAATTATCTATTTCAAATTACTATAACTTTTTGTTTTGTCATAAAATAATTTTTTCTATTCATACAAGCTTATTTCAAATCTATTTATTGAATAAGTTCAAATGTTATCACTATTTGAAAAATTATTTATATCAAATTGTTATGACCTTTTGTTTTGTCATAACATAATTATTTTTGTTCATAAAGGCTTATTCGGATTAAAATAATATTAATTTATTAATATTTCAACAATTAATAAGTAAAATATTTAAAAAAATAATATATGTTTATCGAACAAGTTCAAATAGCAAAAACTACTTAAATAATTATCGATTTCAAATCGTTATGATCTTTTGTTTCATCATAAAAATTTTTATCAATTCATATATGCTTATTCGAAAAAAAAAATAATAGTAACTTATTAATATTCAAAAAATTAATGAGTAAAAGATTTAAAAAATGAATTTGTTTAATGAACAAGTTCAAATAGTTATGACTATTTGAATAGTTATCTATTTTAAATCATTATGATCATTTGTTTTGTCATAAAACACTCGAGAGTTAGTTACGTGTGAAAAAATATTAGCACTTGCACAATAACCAGGGAATTGGTACCAATTAATTATGCTATATTTGTAATTTTGGATAAAAATGGTTTTTTATATGAAATTTAATTATAATTCCTTTTGTTTGTAAGAAATAAAATTAGTTTAAAAAAATCTTTTATTTAGGAACATTATGAAAATCTTTAAATTAAAGAAATACTTTTAAAGTCTTCAACATAAAGGTAAAATTCGAAAATAGTCTTTCCATTTAAGATTTATAATAATATTCCTTCTAAAATAACAAAATAACACTCTTTGTAAATAATAATAATTGATGAATCTCCAACATCTAGGCAGAATACTAACAATTATATTTCACAAAATCCTATTTTAATTTTATTTGTTCAAAACTAAAGAATTTTAAAAAAACTTTTCGTGTAGTAAAAAAAAAATATACTTAATATTAAACATCCATAATTAGAGCAAACATATATATATGTATGCATTATAAATGATGACATTAATCTAAAAATGAAACGTATGCAAATGATGATCAAATACAAATTTAAAAATTAGATTTTCAAATATAAATAGACCACCTGGACTCTCTAACATCTAAATAGAGTTTGGGTGCAAATTTTTATATTTAAAATCCCATCCTATTATTTTTATTATTTTGTATTTTTATAATCGTGGTTTTAACGAAAGGAATTTATTTTGAGTTGTGAAAATATATGAAAATTCTTAATGAAATAAAATTTCCTAAATACCACAACATCTAGGTGGCATTCAGGAATAGATTATTCATAAAAAGTTTTCATGCAAATCCTTAAAAATTTAAAATAGATCTAGGGTTTTATGAAATTATGCATGCGACAAGAACAAATTACATAAATGCCATTACTGAATGCATGATAAAAGCATAACAAAAAAAAAAAGAAACTAATTACAAGCCTATGCATTTACAAAACTAAATTATAAACAAGTTTCGTATGAAAATTTAAGAGAAAAAAATGGATCAAATGTAACAAACTTTTGAAATTGATTTGAATGTTCCACCATTTTGTTCTTCAAAAATCTAACCAAACAAACATAAAAATCAACCAAAAAACTCACTCAACTATCATTTTTCCATTAAAGATATAATTCAACACATTGCATATTTAATAAACATGACAAACACAAAAACCAAATAATAAGAACAAGCAACATTTGGCCACAAATGGATGAGCAAGTTTTGTCCAAGCAAGGAAACTACCTTGGCTAAATACTCTAAGGCATTTCCCTTAGCAATTAACATTTCAATTCACTCAAATATCCATTGGACATCATAATTTCCATCATATGAAGGCATATACAATATATGAGGAATTTGAACAAGCATATGACGAACTAAGAAAAGAAGAAAACACAGAGTCAACATTTAAAGCCAAACAACATCTTCATATCACATTCTAGCTAAAATTTATGTAAACAATAAATAAACTTACCATTTAATCATCACAAATAATCTTCAAAAGAAAGGAAAATATCAATGGAGGACCAAAAGAGGTTTGGCCAAAATGGTGGATTGGAAATTCTTTATTACTTGGTTTTCTTGTTTCAATCCAAACTATTAACTAGTTGGATGTAAGTTGATCCAAGCTTAGTAAAACAAATCAATGAAGAACCATTACTTTCTTAAAAAAAAAAAAAAACAAAAAATTAAAAAAAGTAAATAATATGGAAGATATGATGAATGTTATGAAATAGAAAAAAAAAAGAATTCTACATAGTCCAAGCTTCCATAACTTTATTTTTCCTTTATTTTTCCTTCATGTTCTCTTTTCACCAACTGCCCTTCCTTCTCCAAAAATGCAAAAAACCACCTACCCTTTTGAAGAAAATGAAGACAAAATTTCCATCCAAGATTGAATTATAGCCATTAGATCAAATCTCATCCAAGGGCCAAAGTTCCTCTTTTTTTTTTCTTCAAGGAGCAATCTTTAGCCATTGGATCAAGAATCAACAAGAGATCTAATAGTCCACATTATTCACTGCAAATATTAGAATTTTATAACCCCCTAAACCAAATGTAAAGATCATTTTACCTTTAGTATAAAATTTTTGGTATTTAGGTCACTTTCTTAGACATCAATATTCCCTTTCTCATTTAAAAAAATGATGAAATATTATAAAATTGAGATCTAAAAATTTTCACAAAAATTCGAGCTCAAAAAGGTCAAATTATGTAAAATCCCTATGGTGTACTTTCATAATTTCACCTCTCGAGGTACTGTTGTATTTTCAAATGCATGAAAAATCATGAGATATTAAAAAATTAAGATTTGAAAAGTTTAATGAAAATCCAAGCTTGAGAAAATCAAATTATGAAAATACCCTTAAAGGGTATTTTCGTAATTTTACACCTTTCAAGGAATTGCTGTGTTTTCAAATAAACCAAAAATCATGAAATATTATGAAATTAAGATCTTAAAAGTTTCATAAAAATCTAAGCTTGTGAAGGTCAAAATATAAAAATACCACTAAGAGGTATTTTAGTAGTTTTGTAATTTCCTAAGTGCAATAAAAATTTAAGTGCTTTAAAAATCACCAATTTTAACTTTTGAACATTATTGATTCCAATTAGATTGTGAATTTTGAGGATTGACCCAAGTTCTATCCATTTTGACCAAATTTTGTGTAATTTGACTTTGTTTGACTAATTTCAAACTTATTGACCAAGTTTGATCAAATTTGACCTGAGTTGACTTTGGTTCTCTAAATGGGCTAATTGTGGGCTCTTTATGGGTTGTAAATGGTCCTCCTAAATGGTTTACGTAATGGTTCTATATTAGTGGTTTCGGCTCATATTCACAAATGAGCCCGGGTCAATCTTGTTTGTCATAACGTAATAATTTTAGGGATCATTAGATGAATTTAAAGAAAACAAAAGATGGAGTCGTCACCAATCTTTTTTAGCTAGGTGTGATTGGCCACCTATTAAAACTTACATTCTTAATAAAATTTTAAAATTAATTAAAATTTATTAAAAAGATAATTTAGGTCTATGAAAATAGTTTAGATTCAGGAGTCGGTTACGCATGAGTAATGATTAGCACCCCCACAACACTTATTTAAAATAGTATTAATTAATTATGTGTTATCGTTTAATATTGACTAAAATGGTCCTAATATTGGTATTTAAAATTTAATTTCTTTAATTTTCTTTAAAAACATATTTTTAATTTTTTACTAAGCTTGAAAAAAAAATAAGAACCTTATATTGAAAAATTCCTAAAAATATTCCAATACTGTGGCAATATTAAAAAGAACCATCTCACCTAAGGAACTTTTAAGAATCACTACTCAAAATTCTCAAAAATCCTATCTCAGTGGTTCATATTTATTTTCAATATTTATGTAAAAAAATAAAATATCATATCTATACTTTTAAAACAAATAGTATTTTCTAAAACTCATTTCTAAAAAAAATGAGAAATCTTTATCAAAAATTAATCTACATTCTCCAATACATTGGCAGCATTTTAGATAGATTTGCTTACCTAAAAGATTCCTAAAGAATCACTACTCATTTTTTTAGGATCTTATCTTCAGATATTTTTTGTTTGTTTTTAAAAATGATTAAACGTCATATAATAATATAATTATCTACAAATACATTTATTTCCTAAAAACATACTTTTATTTATTAAGAAAACTTGTTCAAATAAAATAATCATAAAATGAACATTTTTTGCATTGAAAAGAACTTCTAAATATTCCAATTCTTGGTAATTTTTAGAAAACTTTTCTCACTTAGGAAATTCTCGAGAATCATTACTCGAATTTCTCGAAATCCCATCATCAAAAATTTCATTTGTATTTAAAACTATGTAATGCAAACAATAAAGTAGAATATGCATACGAAAATATGACACTTATTACATTTTAATCCTCTTTAATTATTTTCCAATTATCAATAAAAAATCGAAAGAAACAAAGTAAATACAAATTTTATTAAAAATTTTCTAGATATCCTAATACTTTAGTAGTATTTTAGAAAAATTTTCTCATTAGAGATTTCTTAGGAATCTCTATTAGGACTTCCTTAAAATCCCATCTTTGGAAATTTCATTCAATTTTTCCTTTCTTACTTAATTAATACTCTAATTCTAATCTTTAGTTTTGATTAAAATTTGTAATAAAATTAGTTAATCGCAATATTAATCATCATTTTATTTTTCTCAATGTACAATAATCTTAGAAAAATAGATAAATGAAAAATTTTTCATATTAAATATTTTCTTAGATACTCCATTACTTTAATAGTATTTTCAGAAAAATATTTTCATCTAGAGACTTTAAAGAATCAGTTTTTGTAATTCCTTAATATCTCATCATCGGATAAAAAATTTTCTTTATTTTTACTATTTTTATGTTCCATGAACAATCATTAAGTAATAAGCATGAAAACCTTGCATTTTTCTTCATCCATAAGTACATTTTAATCAACAATTATGGACCTTCAAGAACAAACATAAAATGCAAGGTAACTTACTACAAAAAAACTAAACAAAATGGCATGGAAATAGCCCCGTTCCAAAATTGCACATTCATAAGGAGGATAAAAGGAAAGTAAATGAAATACAAGTGATGTAAAAAGAAGGTCCTAAGCTATCATGAAACCATAGTAAAATAACATGAAACTAAATTAAAATAACAAGTAAATAGTAACCAAAACAAGCTCAATAAATAATATAAACAAGGGCTAGGCAAAAAATAAAATCAAGAAGAACCATTATTAAATAGCAAAGAAAAGAGTCAAGCATTCAAGAGTCAAGCTATTTTGATGGCCAATGATGGACAAAAGTCCATCTAGCCTTCAAACACCATCCTTCTCAATAAGAAACAAGCTCAAAGCAAAATAATTTAAACTTAGAAAAATAAAAGAAACTAAGCTAAACCGAAATAGAAAACTTCATTGATTAGGGTATAATGAACAAAGGTTAAATGAAGAACAATATGCAAGTGCTAGAAAATAACATAAAGCTAGAATTAAAAGCAACAAAATGAAGAAGAAAACAGCTAAAATGGAGCCAAGAAACCAAAGCAAAGCCAGCAAGAATGCTGCTTGCTATGGTGTCATTTACAAAAAAAAAAAAAATGTGAGAATGAAGAAGATTATCACAAGTTTTGGTTTTCTTTTGTTTGAAAAATCCCTCTCTTTTTTTTTGTTATTCCCTCTTCTTTCCACAAGCCCCTTTTTTCTTCTTTAGCAATAGGTAGACCTTCTTCCTACAAACTTCTCTCATTTTTTCATTTTTTTCCTCCTCTATTCGGCTTTTCTTATTTTAGCTACCTCTTTCTCTTTTTTTTTTTTTATGTGTTTTTGCTCCACTTTCTTCCAGCCTTCCTCCTAACTTCACACACCTTCCAGCCTTTTATCCCATTCGGTAAACCCCTCCCAAAAAGGATCTCATTTTTGGTCAATATGGACCTTTGGATGAAATCTCATCCAGAGGTCAAAGTTTCTCTTTTTTTGTTTTTTTCAAGGAACCATCTTTGCCCATTAGATCAAGATCAATAAAAGATCCAATGGTCTACATTATTCACAACAGAGGTTGGATTTTATTGCCTCTAAACCCATGAAAAGACCATTTTACCCCAAGTACAAAGTTTTTGATATTAGGTCATTTTCTTAGAAATCAATGTTTTGATGCTCATTTTTCAGAATTTAAAGCATCAAAAATCATGAAATATTATAAAATTGAGATTTGAAATTTTTTGTGAAAATTGGAGCTCGGGAAGGCCAAATTACAAAAATATCCCTATAAGGGTATTTTGGTAATTTCATACTTTTTGGGGTACTGCTATGATTTTGAATACACTAAAAATCATAAAATATTATGAAATTGAGATCTAGAAAGTTTTGCAAAAATTTGAGCTTAAGAAGATCAAATTATGAAAATACCCCTATAAGGGTATTTTGGTAATTTTACACTTTTTTGGGTACTGGTGTGATTTTGAATGCACAAAAAATCATTAAATATTATGAAATTAAGATCTTGAAAGTTTCACAAAAATCTAAGCTCAAGAAGGTCAAATCACAAAAATACCCCTATAGGGTATTTTGGTAATTTTATGCTTCTCGGGATGCTGATGCGATTTCAATTGCACCAAAAATCATGAAATCTTATGAAATTGACATCTAAAAAGTTTTACAAAAGTTCAAGCTCGAAAAGGTCAAATTACAAAATACCCTTATAAGGGTATTTTGGTAATTTCATGCGTCTGAAGGTACTGGTGAATGCATAAAAAATCATGAAATATTATAAAATTGAGATTTGAAATGTTTCATGAAAATCTGAGCTTAAGAAGGTCAAATTATGAAAATACTCTTAGAAGGGTATTTTGGTAATTTTTCCCTACCCAATGTACAATAAAAACTTTAGTATTTCAAAAAATCCCAAATTTAATTTTAAGCCACATTGATTTCAATTAGGCTTTGAACTTTGAAGATTAACCCCAGTCTATTCATTTTGATCAAGTTTATGCAATTTTGACATGAGTTGACTATGGGGTTTACTCATTTCATTTATTCTTTATGTTTTATACATCCACATGAAAATGTATCATCCATATAAATCCTATGTGAAAGAGTTTGACAATAATCATATGGGTCTCTTTTTTCTTTGTTTAATAGGCCTAAATATCGATGCATTTTTATAAGCTCTTTAAGGGGCCTTTTGGCTTTAAATGGGCTTTGTTCAACTATGTTAAAATATTTCAGACAAAATTCAGTGTTTACAGTTGCCCTTCTTTGCATATTTCTGAGAATTAGAAATAATGCAAAGACATAAATAACAATTTTGTTCGGATGATGCTTTTAAAATTTTTTTTTGTTTGAAAATTGCTCCCCCCAAACAGAGGCTTTGAAACTTTGAAAATCTAAAATGGTTTGCCCAGAAGTCTTAGAGGTTATACCCAAAGGTCTTACAAATCTTGCATCTTCGAATGCTTCTTCCAATCAAAGGCATTGAGACTTTAAAAATTTAAAATGATTTGCTTAGAGGTCTTTTAGATTATACCTAGAGGTCTTACAAATCTTGACATCTTCGAATGCTCCTCCCAATCAGAGGCATTAAGACTTTAAAATTTAAAATAGTTTGTTCGGAGGTCTTGAAGATTATGCTTGAAGATATTACAAATCTTGACATCTTTGAATGCTCTTCCCAATCAGAGGCATTGAGACTTTAAATTTTAAAATGGTTTGTCTAGAGATCTTGGAGATTATGCCTGAAGGTCTTACAAATCTTGACATCTTTGAATGCTCCACCTAATTAGAGGCATTGAGATTCTATAAATTTAAAATGGTTATGGGTTCCCCCTAATCAGAGGTTTGAAACTCTAAAGGTCTTGTTTGAAAAGGGCTTTTCCTAAACAAAGGCTTTCAAATTTTGTTTGAAAATAATTCCCCTTCAATAGAGGTTTCAAAACTTTAAAATCTCATTTTTCTTTTCTCTTTCTCTTTCTTTTTTGATTTTGAAACTAGTTTGAAAATGACTCATGATGTTATGGCTCGAAAGTTTCACAAGTTATGATTGTTTCAAAATTATTTTTTTATACTTTAGTCTTTTATTTGAATGATTCATCTTAAAAAGAAAGTTCAAATTTTTTTAAAGAATATATTAAATGTAATTCATGAATGCAATGAATGTAATGCAATTATTATTAGAAACCAATATGATGCATCTGAATTATGGTAACAAGGTTCTTTGCATCAATCTTTTTTTTTTTAAAAAATAACCTTTTTCAATCTTGGTTTGCATATTCTAGGAACTACTTTCTTGTGAACTACGATGATCATTGCTGACATTCTTATCCAACACTACTTTCAACAAGTTTTTACTTTGATTTGATGAATAGGTGCTTTTCCAAATCTTTCCCTTTTTTTTGTATTTTGCTTTGTTATCTTTGATTTTCACAAAATAATGTAAAATATTTTATGAATATTATCAATCATCTATCACATTCCAAATTTCATGAATAGTGTAATGAATTAGTGTTTCCTCTATTTGAGAAAATGAAGATTATCAGAAAGTAAGGTAAATTAAAGAAAGGTGAATATTTATTAAAGGAAGGTACAAAGATGTGTCGAGCGAGAAGCATGAACACTAGTTTAAACAAGAGAATTGTATTCAAACAATGAATATTCCAAAATTTTTCCTCTTAAAAACCCATTCCATTAATACACCTAATCCTTTTAAGTTCATTGGATTGGACATTGCCCTCTATACTTGGATATTTTATTTGCATCTAAGCCGTCTTTTTAGGTTTTCAACTTAGATTTTTTCTTTTGACTTAAACTACCCTTTTTGGGTTTTTAGTTATGAGTCTTCCTTCATTTTTTATTCATTTTTTCTATCTTTTTTTCTATCTCCTTTTTAGGTAAACTACTTTTTTACAACATTTGAATTTATTGTGTTTGGCAAGTCCTCCTCATCCATTTCTGCCAAGATTAGTGCTCCACTCAAAAAAAACTTTTTAACTACATATGGACCATCCCAACTAGGCATCTATTTTCCTCAATTTTCATGTTGATTAAGAAGAATTTTCTTTAAAACTAATTATCCCTTATGGAAATGCCTACATCAAACTCTTTTTTCATGTGCTTGCATCATTTTTTTTGGTACAACTAACCATGGCAAAGAGTCATAAGCCTTTTCTCTTCAATGAGATTCAGTTGTTCATAGTGATTTCAAATCCATTTCGCTTCCTCTATATTTACTTCCGTGAAGATCATTAAAAAAGGAATCTCTACCTTGATTGGTAGCACAGCTTCCATCCCATATATAAGCAAACAAAGAGTGGCCCCAGTAGATGTGCGCACTGATATCTTATAAGCATGCAATGTGAAAGGCAACTTTTCATGCTAGTCTTTACAAGTATCAGTCATTTTTCTACTATTCTCTTGATATTTTTATTGGTAGCTTCTACGACTCCATTCACCTTTGGTCAATAGAGCTAAATTGTGATGCTTCACTTTAAACTAAGCACAAACATCCGCTAACATCTTATTATTCAAATTGTGAGCATTATTAGAAATGATTTTTTCTAGAAGGCCATATTAACATATTATCTCCCTTTTTATAAAACTTGCATACCATTGCCCTTATCACATTAGCATAAGAAGTTGCTTCAACCCATTTTGTGAAATAGTCAATTACTACAAAGATAAATCGATGCCCATTTAAAGTTTTTAGAGTGGAGGGTCCACTTACATCCATTCCCCACATGAAGAAAGGCCATGGAGGTACAAGAACATGTAAAGGGATTGAAGGAGCATGAATTTATCCGCATAAATCTAGCATTTATGGCATTTTTGGCATAGTTGATACAGTTACTCTCCATTGTCAACCAATAATAACTTACCTTCATGATTTGTCTAGCCATCATATGACCATTTGCATATGCTGCATAAGTACCTTTATACACTTCTTGCAATATTTTCTTGGCCTTAACAACATTTACGCATCTTAATAACATTTGATCGTGACTTTTCTTGTATAAAATTTCTCTATCAAGGAGAAATCCTATAGCCAATCTTTTGATAATTCATTTGTCATTTTTTGATGCATGTTTTTGGTATTGTTGTTCTCAACATATTGCATGATATCACAGTACCAAGGTTGGCCATCAATCTCTTCTTCAACAGTCGAACAATATGCTAGTGATCCTTCCACATTTAACTAGATAGGTTGGATTTCCATCTTAGCACTCAATTTAAACATTACAGCCAATGTAGCCAGAGCATTAGCCATTTGATTATCTTCTCAAGGTTTGTGACAAAATTGAACCTTTTCAAATTGTTTGATCAAATCTATCACATACTTTTGGTAACGTACCAACTTTAAATCTCTTGTTTCCCATTCACCACATAGTTGATAGATTACCAAGGCCAAGTCTCCATAGTCTTATAACATTTAAATGTTCCTTTCAATTGCCATTTGCAGGCCCATTATGCATGCTTTGTATTCTGTTACATTATTGGTGCAATCAAAATCCAACCTTATAGTGCTTGGATAATAATTTCCATTAAGGGATACCAAAATTGCTCCAATCACAAGCCCCAAAACATTCGAAGCTCCATCAAAGAATATTTTCCATGGCTTTTCAATTGGTTCCTTTTTTTCCTCTTGGGATATGGTCATTAAATCTTTGTCAGGAAAGTTTAATTTCATAGGCTCATAATCATCATTTGCATACTCTACAAAGAATTCAGCTATCACACTTCCTTTGATCACCTCTTATGACACATACATAATATCATATTTAAAGAGCATGACTTACCATTTTGCTGACCTTCCTAACAATGATGGTTTTTTAAAAATATACTTAAAAGGATCCAACTTTGGTATTAACCAAGTAGTATGGTATAGCATATATTGCCTGAGTCTGTGGGTTGTCCAAGCCAATGCACATCACATATTTTCCAATTGGGAATACTTGGACTCATATTCAGTGAACTTCTTACTTAAGTAATAAACGGCTTTCTCTTTCTTGCTCATTTCATCTTGTTACCCCAACATACATCTCATAGAATGGTCATACACCATGAGATATAAAATCAATGGTTTCCCCTTAACAGGTGGTACTAACATCGGAGGATTTGATAGGTGCTCTTTAATCTTTCCAAAGGTATACTGACAGTCTTTATCTCAATTTTTGAGATCATGTTTCTAAAGCAACTTGAAAATTGGGTCACATTTAGAAGTAAGTTGAGAAATAAAGTGGGAAATTTAATTCAACCTTCCTAGAAAACCCCTTACTTCCTTTTGCATATATGAGGGAGATAAGTTTTGGATGGTGAGTATCTTAGTTGGATCAACTTCAATGCCCCTCTCACTAACCATAAATCTTAACAATTTTCTTGACTTAACACTGAATGTGCACTTTGCTGGGTTTAGCTTGAGTTGGTACTTCCACAATTTGTCAAATAGTTTCTTGAGATTGGTAACATGGTCATTTCTTTGACAAGATTTTACAATCATATCATCTACATGCACCTCTATTTCTTTATGCATCATGTCATGGAAAGAGGTTACCATAGCTCTATGATAAGTAGCTCATGCATTTTTCAACCTAAAAAGCATAACTTTATAATAGAATGTGCCTTACATGGTAACAAATGTAGTTTTTTTTTTTATATTAGCAGGGGCCATTTTAATTTGGTTATATCCAAAAAACCATCCCTAAAAGAGAATGTGGAACGCTTTGTGGTGTTATCCATAAGAGTGTCAATGTAAGGCAAAGGAAAATTGTCTTTCGGGCTGGCTCTATTCAAATTTCTATAGTTTATGCACATCCAAACTTTTTCATCCTTCTTGGGAACCGAGACCACATTAGCTACCCATTTTGGGTATTTGGCTACTTCCAAAAAGCCTACATCAAATTGCTTTTTAGTTCTTTTTTTATTTTTAACAACATGTTCGACTTCATACGCCTCAATATCTGCTATATCGGCTTACATTTTGGCTTCAATGGCAATCGGTGTTCTACAATATCTAAACTGAGTCATGGCATATCTTGGTATGACCATGTAAACACATTAATGACCTCACGAAGCAATTCTTCCAACCTCTTTCTTTTTGTGTATGAAAGGGATGTGCCCATATTAACCTTTTTCTTATTTTTCTCATCACCTAAATTAACTATGCATGTAGCTTTTGCATGAGGTTCAATTTGTTTCATTCTTGTTCCATTAGTTTTAATAAATTAAGAGGCAAATTGTCCTCATTTGAATCTTTTTCATTATCAAGTTCATCAATGTGAATAAGTTTTCAAAGTCAAAACTTGGATTGTCATCATTGTTATCTTTGTATTCACAATTTGAAAACCTAAAAATGGGTGAAATTGAAAAGATGTAGGCTTATGTGTAGGAAAAGAAAAAGAAAAGGAAATTGTAACTTTGAATGAATGAAATAATAGATGAAACGCCAATGTAAAACACTAGTCATTTTATTGAAATGATAAAGGAAAGATTAGCTCATACAAAACTCTTCCAAATGCTCTTAGGCATAAGCATTGGGGAAATTTTAAATTACTACAATACTTTGTGAAAGATTTAAGGATAACTAGCAACTTCATTTATTTTTAATTATTCAGCTCTTCACCAAGAGGACATGGATAAACAAGAGGCTGATCTTCCTGAATAGTTGTTGTTACATCTCTCACTATATAGATATGGAGTTTGAAAAAGGCTTTTTCTATGTTCAGCATAAGTTTCCTTCATGTGTCCTCTAGCAGATTGGGGTGGATATGTTTGCCTGCACAAAATGTATCATACAGGTAAGGGATGATCATTTTTTCATTTTTTGGTTCATGTCCCTTAAGTCGTACCAATCTTTTTTCCCTCCTTTCAACCATGGCTCTTTTCTTTCTGTCTTAGTGACTTTAAATCCCAATCCAAACTTTTTCTTGTTTTCAAACACCTTTGTTGGCTCCGAGATTCCTTGCAAATTCCTTCCAAGTTCATATCCAACATTCCATCATTTACCTAGTGTTTGTTTGACAACTATCTCAATTGCACTTCATACACATGGAGTGCACACCTTCGATGCCTTCTTCACATAATGTGTGTTAAAGAATTCAAAGGCTTTAGAAAACACTCCAATGCCTCCTCTGTAGCTTCCACATATGGAGTAGTCATGGGCTTGGCTACCAACAAGTCCACTTTTCCAGCAATACTAATTAATTGATCTTTAACTATAAACTTTACTTTTTGATGCAAAGATGACAGGACATCTCCTACCATATGAATCTATAGTCATCCCAGTAGGCAGCTATAAGATGGCTAAATGTTTATGACTTGGAATTCTACAAAGAAAGTGCATGGCCCTATTTGTATTGGCATTTCATTATCTCCTAACACTTCTCTTCGAGACCCATCAGAAGCTCTCACTATCATATGATTGGTCTTCATATGTGATATATCATGGGTAATTTAGTTAGGGTAATCATAAGTATGACATTGATTGAAGAGACATTGTCAATAAGTACTTTAGCTATGAAATGGCCTTTGCACATAATAGTGATATGAAAGGCAAACCTTGGTATTGCCCCATCTTTCTAGTGGAATTTCATCATCATTGAAAGTTATGAAATTCGGAGCCATAATACTCCCTACAATATGGTCAACGCTCTCAACAGAGATATTACAGTCCACATGTGCTTGATTCAACACTCTCAGTAGGGTATTTTGATGCGATTCAGAATTCAATAATAGTGACAACAAAGAAATTTGAGCAAGCATCTTATTTAACTACTCTATTATGCTATATTCATTGTGTTTGATCAATTTTAAGAACTCACAGGCTTTTTTTTCATTAATAGATTCTTTATATTATACATCTTGAGCCACTATAAGATGAGTCTTATCTTTTTCTCCCAACATCTTTTTTTCTTTTTTAGCTTTTCCTTTTTGAGCTTACTCTATCATTTTAGGAATATAACATCTCCCACTCCTTGTCATTCCACTTACCCTAATTATATTTGTAGTACTGGTGGCATTTGGGTCATTTACATCCTGACAGTGATTTGATTCTTATGCCATGACATTACAATCATGCTTCCATGGCACTGCCTTATTACTTTGATAAAGGAATGGGCTAGGGACTCAAATTGTTATAGGTTTCATAGGAAAGGAAATAGGCTATTCTTTCACCTAGCTTAGTTTTGGGTTGCAGAAGATAGTTATTGGTTTAGGCATAAAATTGGAGAACATGCTTTTTGAAGATCTTCTTTCTACTTCATTCATCAAGGTTTGCCCTTGCATGCCACTTGGTTTTTCATTACAATAAATCGTCATTAGCTTAAGCATAAACTTAGAGGGCATACTCTTTGAAGATCTTCCTTTTATTGCATTCACTATGTTTTGATCATCTTTTTTTTTTAAATTGTACCAAGGACAAATCCATCATTTTTGCAGCATCTGGCAAAACACACCACAATTTTGAATTAAGTGTCCTACCATTTTCATATGATAGATGCATGTTTGGGCTGGATCATAGTTTTCATGATGGATCTCCTATTTTAACGAAATTGGATGAAGCATGTCAACTTTGATCATGTTTTTGAACACTTGACCCATCGAGGTTTTTACTTCGTCAACATTTCTCTTTACACACCTTACCAAACCGCCATCTATTGCATTGATCTTTGGCCCAGCATGGTTTGGTAAAAGATTTTCATTAACATTTGGCTTCCTACTGGTGTCAAAATTTATGTATCCTTTCTTGATCAAATTCTACATTCTATACTTAAGAGCTATGTAGTTTTACAGAATGGCCTACAACCCCATCATGATAATCACATTGAGCATTTAGATTATACCATATAGGGTATAAAGGCTTCAATGGTTCTTTTTAGTAAGGTGTAATAAGATGGTTTTCTACTAATTAGGGGAATAAATTAGTTTAAGACATAGGAATGAGATCAAAGAGAGTTTTCTCTTGAATGGCCTTTAGGTATGGACCTTAGGAAATGTTATGTGTAGGGGTGTAATAAAGTGTGTAGGGGTGATATAGGACAAAATTTTTGGGTGGTTTATTCCCATAGGCCACAGCACGTGCCTTTCCATATTTCTTCTTAGCTTGCATTACTTTTTTGGAACTGAAGGTGTCACTTATCTTGATCTTACCACTCTTGATGGCACTTTTTATCATTTCACAAGAAATTACCATATTTGTAAAATTCTTCATTGCATTGCCAACAATTTTATCATAATACGGTGCCTTGAGAGTATTAATGAAAAGCATTGTTTTCTTTTTTTTAGTCAAAGGCGGTTGTACTTGAGTGGCAAGATCTTTTCATCTATGGGCATGCTTCGTAAAAGTTTCACTGGCTATCTTTTCCATGTTTTGCAATGACAACCTATTAAGAGCCATGTCTAATACATGCTTGTATTGGCCAAGAAAAGCTTTAGTGAGGCCTTTCTAAGAATGTATATGACTCCTATCTAGTTAGACATACCACATACCAACAGTCCTAGTGAAGCTATCTTGAAAATAGTGAATCAAAAGCTTATCATTATCAGTATGACCTGTCATCGTATGACAAAACATAGTGAGATAGGTCGAAAGGCACTTAGTTCTATCATTCAAATCTGTCATACCCTTAATTTCTCTTATTCTTTGGGATCATCTAAATTAGGAATGAGAATTGGATCAATTGGATTACATCCTAGGTTATACTCAAATTGCCCCTGATTTAGTTATTGGTTAGCCACAAAAGGATATGGTGGTCTACACATAGGAAATGGATACATCACTTGAGCAACTTGAGCAGGGGTGGTGTATACCTAGGTTAGTAAAGTAGCTTTTCTTTGACATTGTTGTTTTATTGGAGTCAATTTTTCTCTTTTGCAGTATAGGCCTCAGATACACCTTTCCCTTTGGCCATGCTCCCCATTAACTCTCTCAACCCCATCATTTGTCTTTGCATCTCCTCTTACATCTCAGCCATCCAATCTCACATATCTTCATAAGCTTTTTCCATTCTCACTATCTTGGCTGCTTGCTCATTTTCCATAAGTCTGACTTGTAACCATGTATGATATGGGTGGTAAGTAGATTAGTTTCAAACTTTTGATGGTTGAGCTATCCTTAAACTTTTATTACCACAATTTGAACAATTAGGACATTATATTATTTTCATGAAAGCAAAACAATTTTTATTTTAATTTTAAAACATCATTTTAATAAGGTAAAATATTAAGGAAAAGAAAGATAAAGTGCACAATGTATGAATTGAAGCATTAAGAGGTATTTATTTTAAGGCATATCTCAAACATTTGAGCTTTTCATTAATTCCAACAAGTTTCTGATTACAGAGAGTTTATTATTTTGGCATTGTAGCCATAGAAACATTTTATTTGCTCATAGTAATCCTTGGCTTCAACTAAAAAGCTCACTAAACATTGCCCATAACTTCAAGTTAGGTTGATTTCCTATATTAATGCTTCTACTCTCTCAACCATCTCCCTTACTTTCCTTACTGCCTTGCAAATATGACTAGCTAGATGCTCTATGTATTGTTGCCTTTCCAAGCTCTCTACCTTCCATTTCATATAAGCATCCACTTTGAGATTGTAAGTATATCTCTAATCTTTTTCTCTATTTTGCCATTCTTTGATGACTGTGGAAATATGGTCTTTGTGGCCTTGTAATTGTTGTTCCATCCTTTAAATTACTTGGCAGAGCGATTCTTTCTCCTTTTTCATTTTATAGTGTTTTCTTTTTTCATCTTTGATTTACACCTTCAATTTAGCATTATCCTTTTGATATTCCATCAATCTTGCTGAAGCTATTGAATACAAATCTTTCCACTCTTACCGTTTTCTAGAAATCCTGATGGCTTTTTCCTCATTTTCCTTGGCTTTGTCCTTCTAATGTTGTATCTCTTCTTAAAGTTCAATCATTTTCCTTTGCAGCTTAACATCAAATTTAGCACTTTTCCTCTCATTTAATTGGGTTCGTATTTTCTTGTTTTCTTCATACAAATCTTTCAGATAATTTTGGGCCACATCTTAGTCTTGCATTGCCTTTTTTAGTCTACTTTTCTGACCTTCTACTTCATATTTCAATTGTCCCATCTCTTCTTGGAGTTTCAAATTTTCTTTTCTCAATTTCTCTTTTTCTACTTCAAGTTTTGCTTAACAAGCTCAACTTCAGACAATGGTTCTTTTGCCTATGGGTTCACTTGTTGGAATGAGACATCATCTGGAGGGAGCACAATATCTCTAAAACATTTTGCTTTCCAAAATCAAGTAATCAGGGGTGACTTTGTCAAGAATGGGTCCTAATCTTAGCGTTTATGTTTTCTTCCATACTTGAATTAACTACTCCATTATTATTGATAGGCCTACTTCTTCATAAGCAAATTCTTCTAAGGTGAGTTCATGCATGGCAAGGAAAAACTGCTTCCCACCAAATTGCCTTAACACCACTAGTGAAGCATATCTTATCACTCCGTACAATCCCAAAAGCAATACCCATGGATCATCTCCACCCTGATATAACATTGGCACATAAGGCATCCAAGGTGCCATCCATTTGACCTAATCACTTGTAAGCCTTTGAAAGAATGCTACCTACTCTTTTTTGGATTTCAATGTTGGCCACTGACTTTTGCAAAATTCTTTGACTGAGGCTCTATTTCAAATATAAGGCTTGGAAAAAGCACTTTTCTTGCATTTGAAATGGCTTTTTATCCAAATAAATAGTAACTGTGCATTCCTTATGAAACATCCACCATTCCGATGACAAAAGTTTAATGATCTGATTGTCTTAGCTATGATGGCTGGAATGAGATTAATCGCCTGACTTTCAATTTGCTCAAACAGATTAACTACTACCAATTCGATAAATCCTAAAGTTTTCAAAAAGATCATTATACTATAAATTGCTAAAGCAAACACTGCCATGCCTTGGTCATCTTTTAAATGTCCTAAGATGAGATCATGAAAGAAATGCCAAGGTAAGCTGACACCTTTACCTTTGTCTTTAATCAAAGCATCCACGGCCTCTACCTTTTTTCTCGTCAATTTAGCTATTTTCTTACGGTATCCTGATTTTGGTTTTCTAGCATATATCTTATTAGGGTATTGTAATTCTAATCCTATCAAAAATGAATATTCTTTAATGGTCGGTATCAAATCCACTTCATTAAATGGGAAACATTTGTATGATGGCCCCAAAATTGAACAACTGCTCTAATCAAATGTTTCTCAATCACTACTAAGATAAAAGATGCAATCTGCTTATATTTTTCACAAAACTTTTCCTTCTTAGCTTCACCCATCTGATTCCATCTGGTAGCCAAATCTTCCAAATTATTCTAGGTAAGACTCAAATGCACTTTTTCTGGTAACCCTGACATTGAAACCAACAAGTAAACAATCTCATTAGTTTTGCTAAGTTCTTGTAGACCATTCATGCACCTTATATACGATTCACATGGGGTAGTCATAGAAGAAGAGCAAAACTATAATACTGTGGGATCCATGAAAAGAACTTTGCTGAAAAATGTTTCAGAGCAAATACCTCACTATGTTATTATGTCATGCCAAAGTAATATATGCAGGAAAAAAAAAAGAAAAAAAGTCATTGGTACAAAAGAGAGAGAAAAAGAAAAATAAAAGGAAAAATGAAAGGAAAAATTTTTTTTCTTAGAACAAAAAATGAGACAAAGATCTTATTGTATTTTTTTAGAAAATCAAAACAAGCATTTATGCCTACATTTATAATTTTCTTTAAAAAAAACACAATATAAATGTTCCCCATTTTATTCTAATTTATAGAGACGGTTTACGAAAAGGGTAGATATGACTCTACCTCGGGTCAACTTTTAAGGCTTACTATATGTTGGTTTCAAATCGATTCACATCTAAAGGTCCTAAACTGTTCCTCATTTGCATCCACTCTGGACTAGTAAGGCACTCCCATCCTCACCCATTATAGGCTACAAACGAAAATGGTTCAATTTGAGTGGGAGTATTTCACTTACCATTATGAAGGTTATCACCTCACGAGAACATAGGTACTTTACTCCCTTTTAAGAAGGTTGGAACTCGGGTATAGTATCCATGCATGATATGAATGTGTCATGTGTGAATAAAGGAACAAAGTATTATAATTCTTATTCTAAACACTTCATAATAACAATAATAGTACATACGAAGCGTAAAATAAAAGAGCAAATAGTAAATAAATGATATGGGTAAAATGCAATTTTTCGTTTCTCTTTTATTATTAATGCTATTATTATTATTATTATTATTATTATTATTACTACTACTATTATTAGAAAGAATAAAAATTACTACTATTATTAGAAAGAATAAAAATTAAGAAAATTAAAGTTAAATACCAATTAAGACCATTAACACATTATTAATTTTTGGCCTGACTTTTTAGAAAACTTACATCTCCAGTGAAGTCACCAAGCTATTATAACGTAATGGTTTTAGAAACTGCTAGACGAATTTAAAGAAAACAAAAGAAGGAATTACCACCAATCTCTTTTTGGCTAGGTGTGATTGGCTACCTATTAAAACTTACCTTCATAGTAAAATTTTAAAATTAATTAAAATTTATTAAAAAGATAATTTGGGTCTACGAAAGTAGTTTAGGTTCGAGAGTCGATTACGTGTTGGGAATGATTAGCACTCCCACAACGCTCGTTTAAAGCGGTACCAATTAATTATGTGTTATATTCTAATATTGACTAAAATGGTCTTAATTTTGGTATTTAAAATTTAATTTCTTTAATTTTCTTTAAAAACATATTTTTAATTTTTTAGTAAGCTTGAAAAATAAATAAGCACCTTATATTGAAAAATTCCTAAAAATATTCCAATATTCTGGCAATATTAAAATGAACCATCTTACCTAAGGAATTTTTAAGAATCGTTACTCGAAATTCTAAAAAATCCTATCCTCAGTGGTTCATATTAATTTTTAGTATTTATGTAAAAAAACATAAAATATATTATCTATACTTTTAAAACAAATATTATTTTCTAAAAACTCATTTCTAGAAAAAATGAAAAATCTTTATCAAAAATTAATCTAAATGCTCCAATACATTAACGGTATTTTAGATAGATTTTCTTACCTAAAGATTCCTAAAGAATCACTACTCAGATTTCTTTAAGATCTCATCTTCAGAGATTTTTCATTTGTTTTTAAAAATTATTAGAAGTCATGAAATAGTATAATTATCTAGAAATACATTTATTTCCTAAAAACACATTTTTATTTATTAAGAAAAACTATTCAAATAAAATAAATCATAAAATGAAAATTTTTCGTATTGAAAAAAACTTCTAAATATTCCAATTCTTCGGCAATTTTTAGAAGACTTTTCTGACCTAGAATTCTCGAGAATCACTACTTGAATTTCTCGAAATACCATCACCGAAAATTTCTTTTGAATTTAAAACTATGTAAAGCAAACAATAAAGTAAAATATGCATACAAAAATATGACGCTTATTTTATTTTAATCCTTTTTAATTATTTTCCAATTATCATTAAAAATTCAAAAGAAACAAAGTAAATAAAAATTTTATTGAAAATTTTCCTAGATACCCTGATACTTTGGTAGTATTTTAGAAAAAATTTTCTCACTAAGGATTTCTTTGGAATCTCTACTCAGATTCTTTAAAATCCCATCTTCAAAAATTTCATTCGCTTTTTCCTTTTTTAATTAATACTTTAATTCTAATCTTTAGTCTTGATTAAAATTTGTAGTAAAATTAGTTGATCACAATATTAATCATCATATATTATTCTCAATGTACAATAATCTTTGAAAAATAAGTAAACAAAATTTTTTCATGTTAAATATTTTTTAAAATTCTCCATTACTTTGGTAGTAGTTTTAGAAAAATATTTTCACGAAGAGACTTTAAAGAATAACTACTTGAAATTCCTTAATATCTCATCATCGGATAAAAATTTCCTTTATCTTTACTATTTTCATGTTCCATGAACAACCACTAAGTAATAAGCATGAAAACCTTGCATTTTTCTTCATCCATGAGTACATTTTAATCAACAACCATGGACCCTCGAGAACAAACATAAAATGCAAGGTAACTTACTACAAAAAAACTGAACAAAATGACATGGAAACAACTCCTCATAAAATCACACATTCATATGGTGGGTGAAAGAAAAGTAAATGAAATATAAGTGATGTAAAAGGAAGGTCGTAAACTATCATGAAAGTATAGTAAAATAATATGAAACTAAATTAAAATAACAAGCAAATAGTAACAACAACAAGCTCAATAAACAATATAAACAAGGGTTGGGCAAAAAATAAAATCAAATAGAACCGTGTTAAATAGCAAAGAAAAGGGTCATGTATTCAAGAGTCAAGCTATTTTGATGCCAAATGATGAAAAAAAGTCCATCTAGCCATCAAAATCCATCATTCTTAACAAGAAACAAGGTTAAAACAAAGTAATTTAAACTTGGAAAAGTAAAAGAAACTAAGCTGAATCAAAACAAAAAACTTCTTTGATTAAGATATAATGAACAAAACTTAAATGAAGAACAATATGCAAGTGTTGATAAGCAACAAAATGAAGAAGAAAACAACTGAAATGGAGCCAAGAAACTAGAGCAAAGTCAGCAAGAATGTTGCCTGCTATGGTGTCGTTTGCAAAGAAAAACAAAAAATGCAAGGATGAAAAAGGTTACCATAAGTTTCAATTCTCCTTTGTTTGACAAATCCCTCTCTTTTTTTTCATTCTTCCCTTTCCTCTCCAGTAGCCTTCTCCCTCTTCTTTAACAATCAGTAGACCTTTTCCTTGTAAACTCCTTTTTTTTTTTTCTTTTTTTTTCCTCCTATATTTGGCTTTCCTTATTTTGGCCACCTCTTTCTCTTTTTTTTTAACGTGTTGTTGCTTCACTTTCTTCCAACCTTCCTCCTAACTTCCAACACCTTCCAGTCTTTTATCCCATTCGGCAGACCCTTCCCAAAAAAAAAAAAAATTACATTCTTGGTCAGTATGGACCCTTGGATAAAGGTTAAAGTTTCTTTTTTTTCTTTTTCTCAAGGAACCACTTTTGGCCATTAGATCTAGATTAATAAAAGATCCAATGGTCCACATTATTCACTACAAAGGTTGGATTTTTATTGCCTTTAAACCTATGAAAAGACCATTTTACCCCTATTACAAAGTCTTTAGTATTTAGGCCATTTTCTTATAAATCAATGTTTCCATGCTCATTTTTAGGAATTTAAAAGCATAAAAATCAAGAAATATTATAAAATTGAGATCTAGAAAATTTCATGAAAATTTGAGCTCGGGAAGGTCGAATTATGAAAATCGGGGTATTTTCATAATTTCATACTTTTCAAGGTACCGCTGTGATTTTGAATGTACTAAAAATCTTAAAATATTATGAAATTGAGATCTAAAAAGTTTTACAAAATTCAAGCTCAAGAAAGTTAAATTACAAAAATACCCCTATAAGAGTAATTTGGTAATTTTATGCTGGCCGGGGTACTAGTGTGATTTTGAATGCACCAAAAATCTTGAAATATTATAAAATTAATATCTGAAAATTTTCATGAAAATTCGAGCTCGAGAAGGTTAAATTATGAAAATACTCTTATATACTCTTATAAGAGTATCTTGGTAATTTTGCCCTTCCTGGGGTACAATAAAAACTTTAGTGTTTCAAAAAATCTCAAATTTAATTTTAGCCACATTGATTCCAATTAGGCTTTGAACTTTGAAGATTAATCCTACTTCTATTCATTTAGACCAAGTTTTGTGCAATTTTGACATGAGTTGACTTTGGGGTTTACTCGTTTCATTTATTCTTTATTTTTTAGGTATCTATGTGAAAAGGTATCATCCATATAAATCCCATGCAAAAGAGTTTGACAGTAATCATAAAGGTATTCTTTTTCCTTGTTTAATAGGCCTAAATGTCAATGTATTTTATGGGCTCTTTAAGGGGCCTTTTTAAAGGCTTCAAATGTTCTTTGTTCAACCATGTTAAAATGTTCCTAACAAAATTTAGTGTCTACAATGTTAAAAATGTCCCGGACAAAATTCGGTGTCTACAGCTACCCTTCTTTGTATAATTTTGAAAATAAAAAATAATATAAAGGCATAGATGATAATTTTGTCTGGATGATACTTCCTAGTGAGAAAGAGACCCTTGTTCCCCTCTTTCCCTCTTTTTTGTTTTGTTTGTTTATTTGTTTGTTTGTTTGTTTGTTTTGTTTTGTTTTTGTTTTATTCTCTTTTTTTTTTGGAAAATAAAGAACAACTGGGATATCATTATAAATCAAAAAAATAAAGATGACTATGACAACACATAGGTTAAAAACAAATATAATTAGGACAACACTGCAAGTCGAAAGAAAAAGATGAACGAGACAGTACTAATGGTTGAGAAAGCAAATATGACTAGGATGATATTGTAGGTTAGAAAATAAAAATGGCCAAGACAACATCATAGGTCAGAAAATAAAGATGACCAAGACGACACTAATGGTCAAAAAAATAAAAATGGATGGGACAACATCGTAAATTAGAAAAAATAAAGATGACTGAGACAATCATTGCAGGTTAGAAAAATAAAGATGATTAAAACAACATCTCAATCGAAAAATAAAGATGATTGGGACAACACTAAAGGTTGAAAAAATAAAAATGAAAGGGACAACATTGTAAGTCAAAAAATAAAGATAACCGACACAACATAAATAGTTAGGAAAACAAAGATGATTGGGACAAACCATAGGTAGAAAAATAAAGATGATCGAGATAACACCAATGGTTGAGAAAACAAATATGACAAGGACAACATCGTAGGTTGAAAAAATAAAGATCACTGAAACAACACTAATGATCAGAAAAGCAAATATGACCAAGCCAACACCATAGGTCAAAAAATAAAAATGATTGGGACAACACCATAGGTCAAAAAAATAAAGATAACCAAGTCGACACTATAAATAAAAATAAAAAAAGAATGAATGAGACAACACTAATGGTTAGAAAAATAAAGATAACCAGGACAACACCATAAATAAAAAAAAATAAAGATGATTAGGATAACACCAATGGTTGGGAAAATAAATATGATAAAAAAAACATCATAAGTCTGAAAATAAAAATGATAGGGACAACACCACAAGTTAAAAATAAAGATGATTGGGACAATCATCACAGGTAAGAAAAATAAAAATGACCATGGCAATACTACAAGTTGAAAAATAAAGATGATCGGGACGACATTATAAGTTGAAAAAATAAAGATGATTGAGACAACACCAACAGTTGAGAAAACAAATATGTTTAGGACAACACTGCAAGTTGAAAAATAAAGATGATTAGGACAACATTGTAGTTCAAAAAAATAAAGATGACTGAGATAACACTAATAGTTAGGAAAACAAAAATGATTGAGATAACACCGTAGGTTGAAAAAATAAAAATGACCAGAGCAACATTGCAAGTCAAAAAGTAAAGATGATCGAGACAACACCATAGCTCAAAAAATAAAACTGACTAGGACAACACCAATGGTTGGAAAACCAAATATGACTGGGACAACACCATAAGTCAAAAAATAAGGATGATCGAGACAATCACTATAGGTTAAAAAAATAGAGATGACCGGGACAACACCATTAGTTGAAAAGTAAAGATGATTGGAACAATACTGCAGGTTGAAAAAATAAAGGTGACTTGGACAACACTGCAAGTTAGAAAAATAAAGATGATTGGGATAACACCAACGGTCAAGAAAACAAATATGATCGAGACAACACTGCAAGTTAAAAAATAAAGATGGTCGAGACAACATTATAAGTTAAAAAAATAAAAATGGCTGAGATAACTTCACAAGCAAAAAATAAAGATGATTGAGACAATACTGCATGTTGAAAAAATAAAGATGACTGAGACAACATCAACGGTTGAGAAAACAAATATGACCAAGACAACACCGCAAGTAAAAAAAAAAAGATGACAATGACAACATTGTAGATCATAAAAAATAAAGATGACAGAGACAACACTATAGGTCATAAAGATGACCAGGACAACTCCAATAGTTGAGAATACAAAGATGATTAGGACAACACCCTGATCAAAAAAATAAAGATGATCGAGCAAGTCAAGAAATAAAGATGATCAGGATAACACTACAGGTCAAAAAATAAAGATGACTGAGACAATACTAATGATTAAAAAAATAAATATGACTGGGACAACATCACAAGTTAAAAAATAAAGATGATCAAAATAACACCGTAGGTTGAAAAAATAAAGAATAAAGTTTCTTCTTAATGTAAGGAAAAGCCAAGGAAAAACACTCTTATATCACTTAATATCTTTTTATGAAAATCTTTAACATCATTTATCAAAAGAAATGTATGCAATACATATGATTACTAAAATGAGGTTGAACGATAAATATGCAATCAATAGTTTATACCATGCATTTCTTGATCATGTCAATTTTAAGTTCAAGATTAGCTCTACTCTTTCAAACCCTGAAAGTTACCTTAATGCAAGTGCCAATGTTCTTTTCATGTAGATGCCTTTACAAACACTTCTTATGATGTGGACAAATGTAAATACCTTTCTTATGATGCAAGTGTGAATGTCTCAGTTATAATACAGATGTTGTAAATACGAATGTCTTTTGCAAGTGATGCAACTATGAATGTCTTTTTCATGATATATATGTGAATACAAATATCTTCCTCATGATACACATGCAAATGTAAATGCAAGTAATGCAAATGCAAATATCACCCCTTTCATGTAAATGCCCATACAAAAACTTCTTATGATATGGATGAAATGATGCAAATCTATATGTTTCTCTATTTTTTTTTTGTAGCATGAAGATCCAATGCAAATGTGATCACAAGTGATGCGAATGAAAAGATTTTTTTTTTTTGCAAATGCAGATCAAATGTTTTTTTCTAATGATGCACATGTAAGCACAAGCGATGTAAATGTGAAGACTCCTTTTGTTTTTACAACATGCAAATCAAATGTCTTTCTTATGATGTAAATGTAATTGATGCAAATATGATTTTTTTTCTTTTTTCGTTTTTCTTTTTGAAAGATCTCTGTTCAAATTTTCAATGTTTATTTTTTACCAAAAATAATCTTAATATCTTGTACAAAATGTTTAACTAATCTCCAAACTTTTCCAAAGTAATCATAAAATTACCACACATAAAGTGTTTCCATAATCAATAAGAAAAGTTAAAAACAAATAACTTTCAAATCTCTTACAAATTGATGACTACTATTTAGAGAGCTTGTGGATGGTGTGATTAAAAATTCAATTTTTTCACTAGTGGGCATATTTCAAGAAAGACTTAATGATTATAATTTGGAATGCTTGTGGATGGGATGATTGTCAATTCAATTTTTCATTGGTGGCCATATTTCAAGAAAGGCTCAATGAGGGTTGCAAGGATTTTTGTTGGGCTTACAAAAGACAATTTTTTTAAAACACTTTTCTTTTATTAAAGATATGATACTTCAATGTGTGTCAAAACTAAACATTATTTTTCAAAAAAGATTTGGGAAGAGAAAAAGGTCAATTTTTTATTTGCACGCTTTGGTGAGATGAAAAGTTTTAATGGGTACCGATCCTTCAAAAGGTTATGTATCGTGACCTTTTATTCTAGATAAAACCTTGGAACTCTATTAGCTCAAAAATTTGGAATAAACCAAAATGGAGGGTGAATTGGTTTTAATGAATTTTTCCAAAACAATATTCAATAAGCACAAATTTTGCTAAACAATTAAACACAATAATTGAAAGTAAATGAGAGATAGGGATAAAAAATATAACACCGAGATTTATAAAGGTTCGATCCTTTCTTAGGCACCTACGTCCTTTCTCTTAGCCTCTCTTACTAAAGAGTTTAATCCACTATAAGTGTTGAAGATTACAACCAAGCTTCTCCAAGCTTTACAAACTCAACACAATATACTCTTAAGGGTTATCCTCCCCCTTAAGCTCACAAACTCACAATATAAAGATATAAAGTTTTTTGCAAACTCTAAGAACCTCTGAAAGGTTGTGTGTTTGCTAATTTGAAGTACACAGTGGTATAGACAACAAAATAGAGAAAAATTGATATGAATTCTGCATTTTTCTAACTTGGAACAGCTTTGAATGCTTGAGTAAATTGGTAGGTGAATGGCAATAAGTTTCCTTGGCTCTAGTTGCACTTGGTCTACAGTAGAATGTTTGATTTATAGTTAGAAAGTAGTTGAGAGCTGTTGGATTGCATTTAATGCTTTAAACCTGTAAAAATTTAGACAAAAAAATAGCTATTGGGAGTTGTTAGCCTTTAGGGGATCGATCCCTTGTCATAGGGGATCGATTGGTTCATATTGGAGAAGGCTTAATTTTGTACCTGATTTGCCTTACCCGATCATCCCTTTAAGAGGGGATCGATCCCTTTTCTGGGTTTTTGAACTGGGGAACATTTTGTCTGAGCAACTGATTGATCCCTTTTAAGAGGGGATCGATCCCTTTTCTGGGTTTTTGAACTTGGGAAACATTCTATCTGAGTAACCGATCGATCTTTTTAAGAGGGGATCAATCTCTTGCCTTAGGTGATTGATCCTTTATGAGATTGGATCGATCCATTTTCTAAAAAATTGCATGATACAAACCCTCTATATGAAAAAATAATTGATCCCTTGAATGAGGGGATCAATCCGTTCAACTTGAAACCCCAACCAATCGATCTTTACAGGGAGGGGATCGATTGGTTTTTGCCAAATCTTAAGAACTTTTGATTCTGGTTGAAAATATAATCGATCTTTTTTGCTAAAGGATCAATCCCTTCTATCAAAACTTACATAAATCATGTTTTGTTTAAAGAATTTGAGTTGTTTTGTTTCGAGAATTTGAGTTGTTTTGGTTCTTAAATAAGTTTTGGCAAGATAGAAAGGTGGAAAAATGTTCAATTTAAGCTTAGATAAGATTGAAACAAGTTTGGCAAAATTTTATTTTGTCAAATCAAAACTCTTAATCAATTTAAGGCCAACAAACTCTAAAATTCTTTTGGGGTTTCAATAGTGGCTTTAGCTCTAAACTGCCATTTTTAGGTTTTTATCTTAAAGCTATATTTTCTAACAATGAAGAACTTAGTAAAATCTTGCCAAATAATGGGTATATACAAATTTTCAAGGATAATGCTATTCAATTCAAGTGTCCATATTTGATCATAATCAACTTTTCAAGGTATGTAATGCAGGCCAAGGTTAAGCTTATGAAAAAATGGACAAATAAGCTCAAAATATATTATTTGGAGTAATTAAGCCAAGGACCTTATGGAGCATTGTCTGGATGAAAAGCCATGTGTCTTTCTTTCTTTGCTCTTTCTTTTTTTGGATGCATTTGACTCCAACTTTAGCATTCTTCTTTCTTGAATTCTAATTCCTTTATGGCTTGGGATTCTAACTAAAATTTTATTCACTTTTTTCCTTAAACTCTCATCTCCAAGGTGCATGTCTTTCTTCTTTTGTTCTTTCTTTTTTTTTTTAAAACATTTGACTTTAACTTTCTTCTTTCTTGAATTCTACTCCCTTTTTACTTAGGCTGAAGCCTTATTCACTTGTTGCCTTGGACTATCATTTCTGAGGTGTATGTCTTTCTTTCTTTATTCTTTTTTTTTTTATTTTCTTTTGGAAACATTCATTCTTGAATTCTATCTCCCTTTTTTACTTGGGATTTTAACTGAAACCTTATTTACTTTTTACCTCGAACTCACATCTCTAAAGTGCATGTCTTTTCTTCTTTGTTTTTTCAATTTTTTTGCAAACATTCACTCTTGAATTCTATCTCTCTTTTTTTACTTAGGATTCTAATTGAAGCTTTATTCATTTTTTACCTTGGACTCTTATCTCCGAGGTGCATGTCTTTTCTTTTTTGTTCTTTCTTTTTTTTTGGGAAATATTTATTCTTGAATTCTATTTCCCTTTTATACTTGGGATTTTAACTAAAGCCTTATTCACTTTCACCCTAAGCTCTAATTTCTGAGATACATGTCTTTCTTTCTTTGCTTATTTTTTCTTTGTTTTTTTTTGTTTTTTTTTGGAAACATTCATTCTTGAATTCTATCTTCCCTTTTACTTGGGACTCTAATTGAAGCCTTATTCACTTTTCATCCCAGACTCTTATCTTTGAGATTCATGTCTTTTTTTCTTTGCCTTTTTTTAATGAAGGAATTGTATTTAGACAATGAATATTCAGACAATCATGACCAACATTATAAAATTTTCTCTCTTAAAAACTTATTCCATTGATGCTTTTGATCTTTCTGAGTTCCTTGTATTGAGCATTGCCCCTATAAATTGGTATTCTTTTGCATCTAAGCTATCTTTTTAGGTTTTTAACTTAGATCCTTCATTTAACTCAAAATGCCCTTTTTAGATTTTCAGTTATGAGTTCTCTTTCATTTTTTTATTCATCTTTTTTTTTTTTTGGAAGTATTTGACTTCAATTTTCTTCTTTCTTGAATTATGTCTTCTTGAGATTCTAACTATTGCTCTATTCACTTTTTGCCCCAGGCTTTCATCTCTGAAGAGCATGTTAGATGCTCTCAATATCAAACATTTTCCTTAAAGTTGGGCTCTTGAAGATATCTTTATTTTGCTCCTAGCGTAATAGATGATCCTTGGTTGAGGTTTATTTTGAAATAAGAAATTTAATAGGCTCAAATGGGTAAAAAGTGGATAATTTTTCTCTATGTGAAGGATAGAGAAAGATCATTTCAAACATGATCACTTAATTAGAAGAGTAAATTATTTGAAGAAAGAGATAAAGGGTTTTTTTTCTTTTATGTTATAACCATTAATTGTTTTTGTGTGATTGATGTCCCATCTTGTTTTTTGCTTAAGCTTATTATGATGGTGAAAATTATGCTATGTAGGACATCCCAAATTTGAACACACAGGTCACAAAAAGGCTCATTTTAGTTCCAAACTATCTGGCATTTTTGGTAAAATGAGGGAAAAGGTATTCATGCATGAAACAAATTATCTTAGGCAAGAAGAAATTTTGCTTCTTTTGGTCAATATGCCTTAAGACGTGGAACAGAAGTTACTTGATAGAAAAGGTTCAAGTATTTTTTACGTCTATGCTTGTTGAAAGAATTTGGATGGTTCAATCATATTAGCAAAATTTGACGCACATTGAGTTACCAATTAAAAATTTGCAAGTGTATCTTGCTTGGTTTTCAAAATTCAAAATGAATTTTCAAAATTGGCCTTTTTTGTTCATTGACCATTTAGAAACTCATCTTTCAAGTACGATGAAAATTTAGTTTCTGAGTCTTAGACTCATGCCTCTCAAAATAATGGATCAAAAAGTGATTGGCAAAAAAAATGATTTTTGAATTAAATATGTTCCAATGATGATTACAAATTGTTTGAAAACTCGTAAGACAATTTTTGGCCTTATTCTCATAATCCAGAAATCAAATTAATATTAAATAGAACATGCATATGATGCATGAATGTATGAATACAACAGACGTGCTTGTAGGGTACCTAATACTTGTAAAAGATTTCAAGCTAAGCTTTGAACCACATTATGACAAATTTAGTTTTACAACATTTTATTGTTGAAAACTTTCTACTTCAACATTGAGTTCACTACACTATACTCACTATGCTTGATGACTTTGAGAAACTTGTAAACCTCTTTTTTGACATAGGCTTTTTATATTAGACCTTTGGTTATTGATCATAAATTAGCATGCTTGGTATAATTGTTGTTGTCATTGCTACCATTAATATTGTTATTAATTATTAATGTAATGAATGTAATGCAATGAATGTAATGCAATGAATGTAATGCAATGCAAAAGAAGTATTGCTTTGGATCAATCTAAGCAAAGAAAATATTCATTAACCATAAAAATCCTTGTACATTATCCAATCATTATCACATTGAAACCATAAAAACATCTAATTTGAGCATATTGCTCCCCAGCTTCTCATAAGAAACTTAACAAGTGTTAACTGCCATGCTAGTTGGTATGACCTTTTGTTCTAGTTTTTCAGCTCTCTCTATCATTCCATCGGCTTTTTGCACTGCCTTGTAGATTTGTAAAGTTAAATGCTCTATATGCTATTACCTTCCTAAACTCTTAGCTATCCACATTTCTCATGTATCCACCTCTATGTTACAAGTATGGGCCCAATAATCCTCCATCTCTTGCCATTCAGTCAAAATCTTATCTATGTGATTCTAATTGTTGACTAACTAAAGCTCCAAGCTCATTAATTCCTATTCTTAAACCTTTTTCTCATTTTGCAAATTAGAGTTCCTATTCTGTTCCTTCTTTAATTTAGTCTTTAGCTTTTTTCTTTTCTTTTCGACACTTAGCTACCTTTGCAGAGACTCTTAAAAACTTTTTTTCCATGAATGTTGTTCTTTGGTGAGTGCAAAGATCACTTCCTTGTTTTCTCGAGCTTTATTCTTCCTATACCCTATCATCTTTCTTAATTATTACATATCCTTCTCGGATCTCTTCAAAGGTCTAATGTCCAACCCCAATCTCTTATTTTCTTGATTAAGATCTTCTAAATCTTCTTTTGAAACCTTTTGTTCCTTGATCAACTTTTGTATTGCATCATCTTTCATCATCAAATCATACCTTAATTAGTTAACCTAATTTATCATTGTCATCTTCTCTTTCTCTAACTTCTTTCTTTCAATCTTGAACTTTCGTTGGGTGATCTCAAGAGTCGACAATATCGGCCCTAAAATAGAAGTGGCCAACTTATCTGAAACATCAACTAGTAAAGGCCTAACTTCATTAATCTTTTTCATTCTCCATGCAAGGTACCTTTCTACAATATTATCTACAAATCTGACTATGCTCATCCGATTAACCTGTTCCATGCCTTGATGACTTCATGGACCTTTTTCAAATAACTAAGTGCCCTATAATCAAATTTAAGTGAACTAAGTCAATGAGTCATAGGGATGAAATGACATGAGCTATATTGTCTCTGAACCATAAGAGATGCATAACTCACTTCCACGTATATTCCTAACAAGGGTACGTATGACTCGTCTCTACAACTATACAAAATGGTCATAGAAAGCATCTATGGTGCCCTCCATATTACATCCTCACTAGTAGGCTTTAGAAATAATGACATCCATTGACCTTTTATCCAATCCCTCCGCCATTCATTGGTGACAAACTCCTTGATGGGAATTAAATGAATGGAGAATGGCTAAAATGATATCTTTTCTTTTTTTAAAAAATGACTTCTAAACTAAATAAAAAGCAACTAAGCACATCCTATGAATCGCCCCTCACCCATCATTTGACAAAAATTAAGTGATCTAATGGTCTCTACTAAAATAGTTAGTGAAAGATTTATACTTTTATCCAATTGCTTAAAAAAGTCGACCACAGATGCTTCTACATGTCCTAATACCTCGGGCAATATCATCAACCCATACATGATCAAAACAAACACAACCAACCCCTAATCAATATTAATATACTTCTTTATATGCTCAAACATAAAAGTTGATAGAATACTCTCAACCCCATTTTTTTCCTTCTTATGCTTGTTCATCTCTTCAACCCCTATTTACATAATTTTGGCTAACTTCTTTCTATATCTGGTAGTTTTCTACTCTTTCTAATAGATCTTGTCTTGATTAGTAGATTCTATTCGGAGTAAAGATGAATATTCTTCAATTGTGGGGGCCAAGTCCTATTGGTTAAATATGAAACACTAATAAGATGGATCTCAAAACTATATTGTAGCCTTAACTAGTGCCTCATCAATATTTACTAATATGAGCAATGCCACATCCCCATATTTTTTTAAAAAAAGACTCATTCTTTTCTACTCCCCATTTCTGCCATATAAATTCCAACTCAGCTACATCATTTTAACTCAAATCCATGTGCACCAATTGTGGAAGTGTAGACATATAACTAAACCCTAAGCATTCTCTTTCTTTTCCTTGGGTGCTTTTTGATTGGTTTTTTACTTCCAAATAATTCTTACTAAGGGCTTATGCTACTATGGCTTCATGAGTGCTTCCTTTACTATTAATTGATCCAAAAAAATACCTCCTCTAAGAAATATGATGCCTATATGATACATGCAGCAAGATTAGAGGCAACAAAAAATTAAACAAGTTAGTAATGTTAATAAATAAATAAATAAATAATCAAGCATAGCATATAATAGAGTATAATATACATAATGTCCTAGCTTTAGGTAATTTTTTTCTAAAAGAATGGCATGGCTCGATCCTAGGCTAGATCTTTAGGGCTCACAATATGCTAGGTTAGGATTTATTTATCTAAAGGTCCCTAGACTATTCGTTACATCATTGCCCATCATAGACTAGTAAGACTCTTTGATTCTTACCTATTATAGGCTACTAACGGAAAAGGTTCAATTTGAGTAAAAGTGTTTCACTAGCAAATATAGAGGTCATCATCTCATGAGAGCGTAGCTACTTCACTTTCTCATAATAAAGACGGAGCCCAAGTCTAGAGCTCATGCATGTAAGTGAATCTGCAAAGATGTACAAAATGATATATTAATCAAAATAACATAAATAAATCATAAACACCAAATCATAACAAAGAAATAACTAGCATACAATTTATTTCATTTATTAACTTTTGTGCATATATATAATTTTTTTTAGGAATTAAAATAAAGGGAAATAAATTAAATATCAATTAAAACCAATTGAATCCAAAATTTTTAAAAGCACATGATTAAAATTTTTGGCTTGACTCATAAAATTTTCTTTATGGATTTGCCAAGCTGTCATAACATATCGATCTGGGGACTCGATCACTAGACGTAAAAATTTAAAAATCATGATAAACACGGGGAGTCACCACCAATAATTTTTTAGGTTGTAATTGGCCACCCAAAAATTTTAACTTTTAATAAAACAATAAAATAGGTTTGAAGCTTTATTAAAAAGATAATTTTAGTCTACGAAAACAGATTGGGTTTGAGAGTCGGTTATGTATGGGGAAGGATTAGCACCCCCACAATGCTTATAGAATTAGTACTAATTAATTATGTGTTATTTGTAATTCTGGATAAAAATGGTTTTTGTATGAAATTTAATTCAATTCCCTTTTGTTTGTAAGAAATAAAATTAGTTTTAAAATATCCTTTATTTAGGCATATTATGAAAATCTTCAAATTAAAGAAATACTTTCAAAGTCTCATATATAAAGGAAAATTTTCAAGATAGTCTTTCCATTAAAGATTTATCATAACATTCCTTCTAAAATAATAAAATAATACTCTTTGTAAATGATAATCATTGATGACTCTCTAACATCTAGGGAAAAATGATATAGGCCATCTTTGGATCAATTGAGCCTTTCGAGCTATCCTTGATATAATATTTCCATAGTCACCCCATTTGAGCCTTATGATTCCTTTTTCTTTGTTTTAAAACCACATTACAAGCCCATAGCCTTATTTTGATATTTCCTATCTTTTTAGTTCCTTGCCCTATATGCATTAAGACATTCATGTACATTTATGAGCTATGCATTATTAAGGAGGAAGTGTGGAGCTTAGAAAAAAAATGGGAAATTGAAAAAAAAATTGAAAAAGAAAAAAAATCACAAAAACAAAAAGAAAAAAAACAAAAACAATAAAGTGGTGAAAAAAAAATAAAGAAAAAAAGAAAAGATAGAAAAATGGGCAAAATCAAAGTTCGAGGGTGATTCTTTAGGAAAGCTTACCTTTTTTACCTTGAGAGCTCAATGATGAATGATCCTTGACATGTGATGCATTGTTAGGATACTTTAGCCAAAATGCCTTTTATCATACCTTGACCCTAGCCTTTCATTACAAGCTTATTAAAGTCCTAAATGATCCTTAGTCATGTGTTTATCTACATTAGTGGAGACAGATGTGATAACTAAAAATATGAAACATGAGCATGCTTTATTGATCATTATTATAATGTCTCATGAGTTGTATAACATTATTAGATTTCATGCAAGAAGATAAGACAAGTGTTTATTGCTTGTGAAACCCTAGTTAGGAATGCTCTCAACCTTGGTAAATTCTTGTGTAATAACATTAATTCATGATTTTACTTTAGTTATATTTACTAATCAATCCATGAGGCTATAGTGTTGAATGAAGTATTGGAAGTATAATGTGATTCTTGCTAATTCTTGTTTTGCTTGAGGACAAGTTTGGGGGTTTGATTGCATTAAAAATTTTAGCTTCTTAGTACTTAATTTTTGTGCAATTTGACTATTATTTTATCTTGTTCTTTAGCATTTCTTAGCAAAAATACTCCTAAAATCACAATTATCTTATGTGTAGGTAAAAATGGAGAAAATAAAGAATTTTGGTCAATTTAGATACATTTTGGAGGATTTTGGTGCAAATTGTGAAAATGGCCTAAACCTAGTGTCATTAAGTTAGATTACTTTTTAGGGAGTTTTCTTGAACCTTTCTTTCATGAATTTTTTTAGCATTAGTTCCAACATTTTTCTAATGATTTTATTATTAAATTTTCTCATGGAATACATGAATATTTTTTGTAGTAAAAAATGAAAATATACATGCATGCAAAAGGCTTAACAATGAAAATATGGTGCATTAGTGGCATGGAATGCAACCTTCCTTTGCATGAGAATTAGGAATCAGATTTTGACATTCAAAGGAAGACTTCAAGAGGTGAAGACATGGCCTATTAGAGAGCTTTCATTAGTCATAACTTGGACTTTTTGGAAGTGCTAAAACGCATGAGGAAGGCTTGCAATTGAAGAAGAGTTTTAAAGCCAAAAAGCCATGCATCAAGCGCAAAAGCAAGGAGGAAAGAAGTTTCTAGAAGCTCACCTCATTATAGATATTTTAGAAAGATTTTTTAGGGCTCCATTCACCACTCACCTACCTACAAATAGGAGTGGAGTCAGCCATTTTATGGAGACATTTTAGCTTAGGATTTTGTTTTTCTTATTCTTTAATTTATGCATTTTCCTTTACTATATTTTATTTTCTTAGCAACCAAATTGCCCTTGATCTTCATGTTTTTCTATTGATTTTGATTGCACTTTTATATTTCCTCAAGTATTTTTCAGTCTTCTTTATGATTTGGCAATGAAACTTGCAAATTTTATTAATTTCTAGCTCAAATCTACTAATTTTCATTGATATTCAAATTTTTTTTTAAATCTGCCAGTTCTTACCTACCTATGATTTTTTTATGATATCTTATTCAAATCTTACTTGTTTTGTTCAATTTTTTTTATCATTTGCTAGGTCAATTAGCTACAAATATTAAAAGTTCAGCCTTAAACTTGAACCACAGTGCTCCAAATCAAGGTTGGAAGATTCATTTAGATGCAAGTGATAGGTGCAGGTCAGATGTGATCAATCAAGTTTAGCATGGAACTACTCTTACTTTGGCAAGTTGTTTGCCTTTTTTTCACTTTAAATCCTTAATTTTACTTGTTTACTTGTTGATTCTTGCTTGATCTAGTTTATTTGTTTACATTTCATTGCCATTTCATTACATTTCTAATACATGCTCCATTTTTTGTGTTTTATAGTGCTATTTAGTTTGCTAGCTGGTTGAGCCATTTTTCCTTTATTTTGCTACAATTTTTTTGTTGAAATCTGTAGTAAACTTGTTCTTTGATCTTGCTTTAGTTTAGTTTAAGCTCATGTTCATTAAAAATTTTTAAATTTTCATTTTTAGTTTATGAATTGTTAAAATTCCATTTTAACATAGTAGCTATATGGTTAAATGTTTAGTTCCTTTATGTGACTTTCTAAAATTTTTTATTTTCTCTTTAGTTTCTCATCTTGTTCCTTAGTCAAATTTGAAATTTCCACCTCATGTTAACTTGAGTTTGCATTATTTAGAGCTAGAATGGTAGCTTCAAATTCAATTTCTAGATTTTGCTACACTTTCATTTTTTATGTTCTAGCTTAGATTTTGCAATTTTTTTATTGCTTGCATTTCAAACATGTTTTTACTTTAAATCATGTTTAGCTAATTGCATTTCAATTTACCTACTATTTTTGCATCTATTTTAACTTAGTTTATACGTTACAAATTTACACCATACTGTAGTTATGTTACATGTTTTGGTTGATTTTATTTTTTAAGCTAGTTTAATAGCATTTTTTTTCTTTGTTTGATTGAGCCAACTTTAGAAGGGTATGGTGATAATAGGTACTTAGCTCAGGAATATCTTTAACTAATTCTCGTGGGATCAACATTTATACTTTTATAGTTTCTATTATTACTTGAATAGCCTATGTGCTTACAAAGTTTTCCCAATTAGTTCCTCTCTAGGGGATGTATTTTTTTTTCTTGTGTTTTGGTTGCCTAGTTTTTTTTTTTTTTGGCTATGGTTTTGTCTTGGTTTAGATGATTTTTTGTTTGAATTTTTATGGTTGTAAAGGGTTTCAGCTAGGCTTTTTCTGTGTTTTTTTTTTTAGGTTTTTTTTTTTTGTATGGATGGTAGAAATGATGGATGGTTGTTGTTTCTATATGATGAATGATGGCAGCTTGGTAGCTTGTGGATGTCGTGGGTGGTATGTGTGTGCTAGTGACAACTTAAGGATAGTTTAGGGACTGTAGTGATGTTTTGGGATAGTTCAGGGGGTTGTAGCCTTTAGCAAGAGGGTTTGGTTCTTACCTTTAGGATTTTTTTGGGTTAATGGTTCACGGTGTCTGTAGCATGCAATTTTTTTTTTTTTTTATGTTTTTGCTTCCTTGTTTCCTCTATATTTGGGCTGGTGGTAGTATTGATTTAGAGTTGTAGCTAATGTTGGTGGATGTGGTGGCTTGTAAAGGGGTGGATGGTCAAATGGGTGGCTTGGTGTCTGTCTAGGTTATCGGTAACATAGGATTTAGGTTTTCTTACTTCTCTATTTGAATTGGTGTTAGTCTTCCCCCTATTGTGAAATGTGCTTTCTTGATAGCAATTGCTTTTAGGAGAGTTGGTAGTGCTTGAAGTCCTAAAAGTGGTATCAAAGCCAAGGTCACGAGTTTGAGTCCTAGTGCTATTGGTAAAGAGAGATTTTTGGCAAATTGGAGGTTGGCCATATCCATCAACTCCATATGCTTGAACACCATGGGTGCTTGTGTGTGCTAAATGCATTATAAGGCTAGGGTATGCACCTTTCTAATGGCAATTGCTTTTAGAAGAGTTGGTAGCACCAATTGTTAGCTTTTTAGGTGAGATGGTGATTCAAGAGGGAGCTAAATTGGATTTCTCCAAATTCTATCCTAAAAATAGATTTTAATATAATTGAATGGAAATTAAAAGTAGTATCAAAATATGATACAAATAACAATAAATTGATGAATGAAGCAAATATAAACTATAATTAAAATAAAGCAATAGGGATAGAGAAATTAAACACAAGTATTTATAGAGTTTCGGTCTTTCTCTACAAGGTACCTACGTCCTCGCTTTTGGTTGTCCACACCAAGGTTTCAATCGCCGATCTTGAATTAAAATACAACCCTATCTGTTTTTTCCTAATGTTAAGATAGAACTTCTACCCTTACATAATTAAGAGGATACCTTATCTATTACTTATAAGATAACCTAAATGATTTTTGCAAACTAAAATACCTATCAAGGTTGAGTGTTTGTCTAACAAAGTACAAAGAAAATGGTGAATGAAACACAACAATATTTTGGATACAAGAAATACAAAGGATATTGAAGTTAAGCTCTAAAACTATTGATTTCTTTGAGCGAATCAAAATATGACTTGTTTGATCTTGCTCTCTTAATTCATCAACCTTTTTGGTGTATTAGAATGCCCAATTTATAGAAGAATTGAGGAAATAACCGTTGGGAATGCTTGGGAAATGAAAAACCATGTTTCCTTCCTTTGAAACTAGCCGTTGGAGCTTGTTTGGGACAAATGGATCAATTAGTATTGATAGGGGATTCATTGGTTCTTAAATTTCACTCAATTTTTGATGGTTTTGGTACCTAATTGATTGGGTCAGCCAAATTTTGGATATTGAATGATTTTAGATGAACAGTGTTGTAGGTTGTCTCATATTTTGCACTCTCTCTAATTTGATCATATCTTGAGTTATATAATTTCAAATCAAAAACTGTTTAAATATTTAGAAACTAGACTTCAAGGGCTTTCTATCCATATAAACTTCATCATCTAATTTATTATATTCAAATTATAGTGAATTTTCAAATCTACCCCCTATGCAGTTTTTAGACACTTGCATAGTGTCTAGTAAAAATTCAAAATCTTTTCTTAGAAAATTTAGACTTAGATTTTGTTTAATCCATTAGAAAGTAGACTTAAAGAAATTTCCAACCACATAAAATTTAAATATTAAAACTTTTGTGAATTAATACAGAAAAATAAAATAAGTTCAATGTTGGAAAACTTTATTCTTGTAAAACAACTTTCTTAAGTTAATCTATTTCTCAAAATCAATATTATCAAAATTATATTAAGTTCAAAATGAATAAGCTCACTATAAAAACAACAATTAGACTTTCAGTTAAGCTCAAATAAATAATGTTTAAAAATAGTTTTGATTTGAGAAATAAAAAAAAATATAAAGAAAAGTTTGTTTAAACTTTGAAAATCATATTATTTATTTAGTACCAAAAAATAACACTTAAGAACATGTACTAAATAAATCTTTTTCAAAATCTAGATCAAGCTTATTTAGTTTAATATTTTCTCATTTAAAAATAAGAATCAATTAAAGACTAACAAAAGGTATGCACCTAGAAGAAGGCAAGGCTTTAGTAGAGAAAGTTGGCTACCATAACAAGCCAAGCTTTAGGATTCAGGCATTTCTTTTTTGTAATTTATCAGTTAATAAAAATACTTAAATCTAAAAAATAAATAAATAAATAAAATTGGGCTTTAAAATAAAATTAATCCTAAAAGTAATAAATTTAGGCTCAAAATCAAAATTTGGATTTTAGACTTTGTAGACACCCAATCTGTCCAGGGTCTACTTTTTGATTAATTAAAAAAATAAAAATGAAAAAATGGATAAAAGTTGGTTGAATTGGTGTAAAAATGGGCTAAGGAGTTTGAGGCAGATTGGAAGAGGTTGAATAGGACTAAAGTCCAGAGGAAATTAGGATTTCTATTCGGCTTTGGAGTTTGTGGCTTTAAAGCACTATAAATAGACCAACAGATCAAGTTAGAAGCCAGGAAATATAGAAAACAGAAGCCAAAAAAGGGTTATGGAGAGTATAAACAATTTAGATTTTTTTAGAAATTTTCAAGGATTTCTTTTTCTAGAAATTTTCTAGATTCTAATCAAGTTTTTGGCACCATTTAAATTTTTCAGCGTATTTTTCTAGTTCTTGGAATATTTTCCTAGTTTTTGGTAGAACATTCAACTGGATTCTGGGATTTTTTAGAGAGAGGATGAGAGAAAAAAGGGGAAGAGAGAGAAGAAAAAAGAGAACTCTAGTGAAAAAAAACCGATTTTAGCCTTTTATACCCCTACAAAATGACACCATTTTAGCGTTAAAAAACCCCCAAGATCCGTGCATTCTTATTCGGACTAACCCGACCTAAGCACAACCTGCTTTTGGCCAACCCATGTTCCAGCCAACCCTCAACCGAGTCGAGCCAAGCCACGTTCCCTAAGCCGCACCTCCGAGCCGATCTCTGTGCTTGTAGCTGAGCTAGATTCCAGCCCCAAGCCGAGCTATTCTTTGGTATTTGTTTTATTTTATTTATTTATTTTATGTGTTTATTTTTTTTAGTATTTTTTTGCATGATTAAATTTAAAAAAAATAACAAATAAAGATAATAAATTTTGAGGATAAATATTAATTATCCAATGATAGAATTTATAAAAATTTTAAATGGTAAATTTCTATAAAATTCTTAGGTGAGAGATTTTGTCTAAATTTGTCCCAAATGGTGAATAATTTAGACAAAGTTTCAATAACAATAATTAATATTTATTTTCAAACAAAAATATAAAAATATAAAAATTTTTGGAATTAAATTCCAATTACCTAGGGATGAGATTCTTAGAAATTTCAAATGGTAAATTTTCTAAAAAATCTCTAGGTGAGAAATTTTCTCTAAATTTGGCCCAAATGGTGAAATAATTTAAATGAAATTTCAATACAAGTAATTGTATTCTTTTCCAAATAAATATTTGGGTTGAAAATATTTGATAATTACCCAAGGATGCGATTCTTAGAAATTTCAAATGGTAAATTTCTAAGAAATCTCTAGGTGAGAAAAGTTTCTCTAAATTTGTCCCAAATGGTGGAATAATTTAGATGAAATTTCAATAAAAATAATTGTCATATTATTTTCTTTCCAAGAAAAAAAAAAGGGAATTTCTAAATAGGCCCAAATGGTGAAAAATTTAGAAATTTCAAAAAAAAAATTTCTAATTTGGCCTAAATGGTGGAATAATTAGATATATTTTCAATGAAAAAATACAAAAAATAAAAATTAATAAAAATTAAATCTATTTCCGAAGATGGAGCCTTTTCAAGAAATCAAATGGGATTCTCAAATACTCTTGAGGTGAGTAAATATTTTTAAGAATTCTACCAAATTGATGGAAGAATCTTATGAATTATTTCCAATATTTTGACATAAAAATTTCAAACCATTAGAACCAAGACCCTAGGATGAATTTAAAATAATAAGGTACCATCCTATGGAGGGGCATGTGAGGGTGCTATAACCTTCCCCACATGTAACCGAACTTTCAAGCCCTATTCTGGTTTGTAGACCCAAACCTATTCTTTTAGGGACCCTTAGTCAAGCTTAGGTTCTCCTTAAAAGGATAGATTCCTTAGGTGGCCAATCACACCTAGTTAAAAAAGATTGGTGATGACTCTTCAATTTATCTCTAGCTATAGATTTACAGATCTATATGTTATGATAGATTGGTAACTCCACTGGGGACCAGCCATAGAGAGTCAAGCTATAATTTTTTAATTTATTTTATCATTTGGTCTAATGGTTTTAATGATTTGTGTTATCTGTTTACTAACATTTTGTTTTGTTTTGTCTTGCCTTTTTATTTTTGGGGCATGAAACCTATATGTTCCTTCACACACACTATCACATGCATTTGCATTACATGAGCTCTATACCTGGGCTTCGTCCTTTTTACGAGGGAGTAAAGTACCTATGCTTTCGTGAGATGATAATCTCCACAATGGCTAGCGAAATACTCCCACTCAAATTGAATCCTTTTCGTTGGTAGCCAGTGATGGGTGAGGATTGGACTGCCTTACTAGTCTGTGATGGACGATGATGTAAAAAACAATTTGGGAACCTTTTAATGGTTAAAATCTCCTAATCCTGCATATAGTTCACCCCTAAAAGGCCAACCTTAAGATAAAGCCCTTTCTACCATTAATAGATATAACCCAAAATTAGGACGCAAGAAGGAACAATTTGTTATCTAACTATTTTGTTTGATTTTGTGCATCACAACATTATCATTTCATTCTATGCATCATTTTCATTATCATGTTTAACATTATCATTTGCATCATTCTCATATAAGAAATGTTTGCCACATATCAGTTATTGATAAATCAGATCTCCCACTTACATCCATGAAAAGCCAAATGTAATTTAAGTCTACATCAGTCCATTATAAGTCTACTCATCAATTAAAAATCAAGTCAGAAGAAGGTAAAAAAAATAAGGAAATTGCTTGCCTGAGGGTTTTATCTCATCATTACCGAAAGAGTTCATCTTGAGCTACAGCAAAACGATCTAGCTGACTTAAGTAGTGTCTAAGGATGCATGAGTAGAACAAGGCAAGAGGCATTTGAGAACAAATATGGAGACATAGCTTTACTGCTTTAGGTGGATATGGATAATAATCTTATTAGCGCCATCATTCAGTTCTAGGATCCTTCTTATAGATGTTTTGTCTTTAATGAACTAGATATGTTGCCCACAATTGAAGAGTATATGGTCCTACTTTCTTTTGACTTGCCAAACCCAAACAAGATCTACTAGTCAAATAAGGTGGGCTATCATAAAAGGCTAGTGCAAATGCTTGGACTTAGCTTGCCTCAAGTCAATGCATGTATCAAGACAAAAGGTGAAAGTAAGGCTATCCCATGGAGTTTTTTGTGAGATTTCATCTAGGGGCATATAAATGAGGATCAGGGGTTAATGGCTATGGCTATAGCTCTATATGGGCTGGTGATCTTGCTAAAAGTCATCGGGTATGTTGATGTCGCAGTGATAGACTTCGTTGATCAGTTAGCATACCAAGTCAATACAACACCAACCATTTTAGCAGAAACAATTCGTTCTCTAAATTTTTATCATCGAAATGGTAAAAGTCGATTCAATGGTTGCTACAGCTATTTTATGTATGGATGAAGAGTCATATTGAAGGTAAAGAAAGTCAATTCTGCAAACCATACCTTCATTCCAGCATCCCAATCAAAGAGTTTTATTACAGTACATGGCCTCAAGCAAAGTCAAAAGAAGAATGGGTTTCCTACTTTCGAGCCCTTGATAGTCAAGGGATAGTTTGGAAAGCACCTTGGATACATCATAATACGGTGTTATACAGTTATAGAGATCAGCCATGGGTGGTCTTATTAGGCCTATGGAGTGTTGTTACTTATACCCCAACTTTGGTGAGAAGACAATCTGGATGTGAACAATTCATTCCAGAAATGTATGGACTTAACCAGTGGAAATTCTCATTCACTGATAAAGGGGCATATGGAATGGTTGAAAGGATAAAAAAGGCATGGAAACAAACCATCAGGGTTAACCAAGGAAGGCTTACTTATGATGTCACCCCAAAATATAGTGTGTGGCATACAATGAGGGGTAAAGACATTGTGCTTCCTAGTGAACAAATAGGTCACTCCCCAAAGCCCATTCTTTAAGATCCTTTGCTTAAAGTGGAAACAACTAAGAGAAAACTCCAATCTAAGAAAAATGAGTTGGAACAAGAAAATAAGCGATTGAGGCTAGAAATGGAAGAGAGTTCAAGGCTTCAAGAGCTAAAAATCCAAAGCCTCATGGAGCAAAAAGATCAGTGGAGAGCCTTATTTAATGATCTAGACATGACACATTTATCAGTCACACCCGAGCTTGCCTAACTCTTAAAGGAAAATGAATTACTAAAAGCAAAGGTGAAGGAAGAACAAAAGGCCATTGCTAGGGCACACAGACATAGCCAGATGCTATAAAAGATAGTGGATCGATGCACAGCATAAATAAAAGCCTTGTTTGATGAATCCAGGAGACAAGCTCAACAGAGTGAGCTATGGAAAGATATGTGAACAGAAAAACAAAGGCATCTAAGGCATTTTTTCGATTAGCTATGCATTACTGTAGATAGAGCATCAAAAATGGAAGAAAAAGTAAAAGATTTGAAGGCTCTGGTGCAACCAGTGGGAGCTAATGGATGATAATTACTTGATTTCCTAGATGAGGCACAAAATCATTACCAGCAAGCTAGGAAATTTATAAGGAGGCATTAGAAACAAATGATGATGTTTAGGACTTTAGAATATTGCTTTGACTTTATTAGGATGAAATTTTGAAATTTTATTAAAGTTTCAAATAAAGATTTCTTTTATCAATGATGGTGATGTAGCAAATATTAGTACATTTCATGCATGCATTTGCATATAGCACATAATTTCTAATAATCATATAATTGTGCTACTTAAGATTCAAGGATAGCTCCATCCAGCAGAAACCCTACTCATTGATACAACACAAGGGCTAGAGCTAGACAAATGGAACAAGAAAATTCCAATTGTCTTAAAAGGATAGAAAAGCCCAAGAAAAGCTTGAAGGGGAATTGAATAGGATTCTGGAGGCTTTGAATAAGCTAAACAAAGGGAAGAATGTAGAGGAGAATACCAATCAATAGGACCATCCATTACAAAAAGTGGCTGACCCTTTATATCCATCTAATTTTGGTTCACCTCAAGCCTAGTCTACATAAGAGGTCCCACCATAACAATTCACATATCCTACATATCCTAGAATGCCATCAGCCTCTAATCCAAGGTATTACCATAGCTATGTGAATCTTGTCTTTAGTAAAAAGGTAATAGAACCGATTCAAGTTCTTGATTTGGATGAATAAAAAGAAAAAGAGAAATAAAAGGCAAAAGTGGTGGAATCTCAGGAAGACTCGAAGATTAGTATATTAGAACAAATGTTACAAGCTATGAAAGGACTTGGGTTTTATGGTTTTGTCAATGCAGCTGGACTTTGCTTAGTCCCGAATATGGTTATTCCTTTAAAGTTCAAAGTACCAAATTTTAAGAAATATGATGGTATGAAGTGCCCAAAGACTCATATTACCATGTACTATCGGAATATGGTAGTCCATGCTCACAATTAAAAGCTATTAATGCATGTTTTTCAAGATAGCCTTACGAGCTCTACCGTTAGGTGGTATGTCCAGTTGGACAGAACCCGCATCCATTCCTAGAGTGATATGGCCCATGATTTTATCAATCAATATCGACATATCATAGATTTGCCTTTTGATCATTTGTCCTTACAGAACATGGAAAAAAAGGCAAATGAGTCATTTAAGGAATATGCCCAGAAGTTGAGGTATGTAGCCTCTCAAGTGTAACCTCCTCTAACTGAAAAAGAAACTATAGTGTTGTTTGTCAACACTCTAAAATCTCCCTATTATGAAAAGATGATAGGGAATACAATAAAAAATTTCATCGACATGATGATCTCTAGCAAAACATTGAGAGCACCATCAAGAATGGCAAGTTAGAAGAAGGGGAGGCATCCATTAAAATAGCCCAAAGAAGAAGGAGACTGAAGCTTAAGTTGTGAACTTTGATAGACAATAGTTTAGAGGTCACCAGCCCTACACACCACATGGTTACTCTCCAAATTATTCCATTATGAATAACATTTCTCTATACCCATACCAACCAAATCCACAGCCATCCTACCCTTAGACTTATCAACCCTTTTTTAGGCCTCTAGCTACCACATACAATTCTAATGTTCAACCTTCCTCGAGACCTCAAATTCATCCTGTTAGCCTAATTGGTGGTTCGTGAGAGCAACGAACTACTCATAAAAAACTCGTATTTGATCCAATCCCCATGACTTATACGGAGTTATACCGAAAGCTTTACAATAATCACTTGATTGCTCCTAGTCAAGTGGAACCACTCAAGCCACCCTACCCTAAGTGGTATGATCCTACAACCCATTGTGACTATCACTATAGGATTTCTAGCCATTCTACTGAGAACTGTACTACCCTAAAGCATAAAGTACAATGATTGATCAAGGATTGAATGATCAATTTTGATACAAGAAGGATAACTGCACCAAACATTAGTGGTAATCTTTTACCTAATCATCATATGAATGCTCTGAGTGAGGAATGAAAGCATCATCTAAAGAGGAAAGTGGCAGAAATCAAGACCTCTCTCAGTCAGCTATTTGATACTTTATGGAAGGCTGATATAATACAGCCAGTGACTCCATATACTTATCATGGTGCATATGTAATAGGTGAAATCTATATATATCATAGTAGGGCATCTTGCCATTCTATCGAAACCTATGAGCAATTTCACCAGGAGGTACAAAGGCTCAAGGATTCTTTCCAGATTGAATTCTAAGAGGAAAGGGATGATTCAAAGAATGTTGAAGTGTCTATGATCAACCAACCACCCAAACTATTTCCCAGGCCATTAACAATTTACTGTGGGGATAATCCAAGGTCAACCATAGACAAGCACGTTCCCAAGCCTATAACCTTTAAAGTCCCTGCTCTATTCCCTTATAAGAGCAATAGGTCTATACCATAGAAATATGGTTGTGATACAATAGCCCAGGGGCAAGATGTCTCTAAGTTTGATGCCACTAATATAACTGGTGTGGGGGGCATCACCCGAAGTGGAAGATGCTACACTTTAGAAATGCTAGAAAAGGCTAGAAAAGAAAAAGCTAAGAAAGGTAAAGAAAGAAATAACCTAAAAGTGGTACCTGAAAAGGATTACCTAAAATCGATTTTAAAAAAAGAGGCTTGTGGATTCTTGAAACTAATAAAACATAGTGAATACTTAGTGGTGGAATAGTTAAATAAAATGCCAACATGAATCTCATTGTTATCACTATTACTAAATTCATAACCACACCAGAATGCCTTGCTAAAAGTGCTGAACCAGGCATATGCGACACATAATGTGTTTGTTGAATATGTAAACCACTTAGCTGGAAACCTAGTCATGCCAAATTATATATCCTTTAGTGATGATGAGATTCCTCTAAAAGAAAAAGAAAGCACTAAGGCTCTGCATATCACTATCAAGTGCAAGAGCCATATTATAGCCACGGTCTTCATCGATAATGGTTATGTTATTAACGTCATGCCTATTTCAACTTTAGCAAGGCTACCTATTGATTACTCACATATGAAGGATAGCTGAATTGTTGTCTGAGCATTTAATGGGACCAGGTGAGAAGTTCTGAGAGATGTAGATATACCTTTACAAATTGGACCGTGCACTTTCAATGTAAAATTTCAAGTAATGGATATCTCTCCATCTTATAGTTGTCTACTAGAAAGGCCATAGATTCACATGGTAGGGCCTGTCTTTTTTACCTTGCACCAAAAGATTAAGTTCAATGTGGAAAGTCAATTGATGGTAGTGTTTGAGGAAAAAGACATGTTGGTAACCCAGCTATTGAATGCTCCATGTGTGGAAGTTGTTGAAGAAGTGATGAAATGTTCTTATCGATCCTTTAAGTTAGTTAACTCTATAGGTAAAGGATCCAAAAGCCAACAATGTTCAAAGATAGTGATGTGTCAGGTTATTAATAAAGACTGGTATCCTAGAGTAAGATTGGGTAAAAACTTACAAGAGATAAGGAAGCCTCCGACAATGATGGATAATAGGGAAAGACTGGGTCTTGGTTATGAACTGAAGACTAGGAAATTAGGGAAAGACAAGCCAATAAGACAACAATGATCATCCCACACTTATATGAGACCTTCAGGCTTGAAGGATTCACGTACTCAGATGTAGAAGAAGATTTTGAGCTAAGCATGGATAAGACATTTGCTGAGTTGTCTATCCATGCGATCGGAGATAAAAGTGGGTATAAACAGGAAATGTGGGTTCATCCTTGTCCCCCAGATTACGAGCTGAATAATTAGAGCATTATTGAAATGCTTACTATCCTTGATACCGATTCAATGAATTGAACATCCTAATAGCTTATGCCCAAGGCCTTGGGGTGGTCTTTCTTGTTTGGGTCATTTATCTATTATTATTGTAATAAAATTAGAAATGAAGCATTTTCATTCATTTTTTTTTGTTTTTCCATTTTCCCATACATTTCGCCAACATATCCCATTTCATTCAATTTTAGGTCCTTAAATGAATAAGAAAATAATCATGATAACGATCAAGGGGTTAATTTTGAAAAATCAATTAACACTGATGCACTTGATAATGAACATAATTATGAAGAATATGCTATTCCTCTAGACCTAATGAGATTGATTGAGCAAGAAAGTAAACCAATTGAGCCTCATCAGGAGATAACTGAATTAGTGAATTTAAGAGATGAGGAGAATAAGAAAGAGGTTAAAATTGGCACATCACTCTCATTGACAAACAAACAATGATTGGAAAATCTACTTCGAGAATTCGTAGATATGTTTGCTTGGTCTTATTAGGATATGCTTGGGCTCAGTACAAAAATAGTAGAGCATATATTACCTTTGAAGCTAGAATGTAAAAGTCTATAAAAAATTAAGGCAAATGAAACTTGAAATGCTATTAAAGATCAAAGAAGAGGTGAAAAAGTAGTTTGATATAGGTTTTTTACAAGTGGCCACGTATCCAAAATGGGTAGCCAATATAGTACCAATTCCTAAGAAGGATGGAAAAGTGTGAATGTGTGTAGATTATCATGATTTGAATAAGGCTAGCCTAAAGGATAACTTTCCTTTACCTCATATTGATACACTAGTAGATAACACGGCTAAGCATTTGATGTTCTCTTTTATGGATGGGTTCTTAGGGTATAACCAAATAAAGATGGCTGAAAATAACATGAAAAAGACCACTTTCATGACCATGTGAGGAATGTTTTACTATAAAGTCATGCCTTTTGGTCTAAAGAATGCTGGGGCAACATACCAAAAAGCCATGGTGACGCTCTTTCATGACATGATGCACAAAGAGATTGAGGTGTATGTAGATGATATGATTGCAAAATCTAGATAAGGTAAAGATCATGTCACCAACCTCAAAAAGCTATTTGAGAGGTTGAGAAAATTTCAACTCAAGTTGAACCAAACTAAGTGCATCTTCAAAGTAAGGTCAGAGAAATTGCTAGGCTTTTTTGTCAGTGAAAGATGGATTGAGGTCGATCCAGATAAAATATGAGCCATTTAAAATTTGTCACCTCCAAGCACACTAAAAGAAGTTTGAGGTTTTTTGGGAAGATTGAACTATATTTCTTGATTCATATCTCAGCTTACCTACAAATGTGATCCCATATTTAAGCTTCTTCATAAGAATAACCCTAAAGAATGGAATAAGGAATGTTAAATGGCTTTTGATAAAATTAAACAATACTTGTCAAATCCTTCAATGTTGGTGCTACTTGTTCCAATAAGACCTTTAATTTTATATCTAATGGTGTGCGAGAATTCAATGGGATGTGTGCTAGGGCAGCAAGATGAGTTTAACCGAAAGGAAAAGCTATTTACTATCTGAGTAAAAAATTCATAGAATACGTGTCCAAGTATTCCTCTTTGGAAAAAATGTGTTGTGCATTAGCTTGGACCACCAAAAGACTCAAATAATATATGCTCTATCATACCACATGGCTCATAGCAAAATTGGATCCAATTAAATACATCTTCGAGAAACCCTCTTTGTCTGGAAAAATTGCTAGATGGCAAGTAATGCTTTCAAAGTATGATATCATATATGTAAGCCAAAAAGCAATAAAAGGGAGTGCCATAGCTAAGTTTTTCATCGATCGTGTTACTGAGGATTATGAGCCAATGAGATTGGAATTTTCTAATAAAGATTTGATAACTGTTTCCCTACTGAAAAAGGAAGGGTATGAAAGGAACCATTAGAAAATGTATTTTAATGGAACTACCAATGCCTTAGGACGTGGAATTGGGGCAATCTTGATTTCTCCAGAAGAATAATATTATCCTATAAAGGTGAGGTTGAATTTCAATTGCACAAATAACATTGCTGAATATGAGGCATGTGTCATGGGTTTGCAAGTTGCTATAGACATAAATGTTAAAGCATTAAAAATGTTTTGAGACTCAGCTCTAGTTATATATCAATTGAAAGAAGAATGGGAGACGAGAGATTCAAAACTCATTCTATATCATAAGTATATCTTAAAGATGATCAAGCAGTTTAAAGATATTCAATTTGATCATTTACCTCAAAAGAAGAATCTAATTGTTGATGCTTTAGCTACTTTAGCAGCAATAGTTCGAATTAATGATAACATTGACATTCAGCTTATCAGGTTAGATGTCAAGGATATGTCGGCTCACTGCACTAATGTAGAAGAGGAAGAGGATGAGAAGCCTTAGTATTATGATATTTTACAATACATTAAAAACCAGCAATACCTAGTCCAACCAACTGAAAATGATAAAAGGGTCATCCGAAGACTAGTTATGAGTTTCTTTTTGGATGGAGATGTTCTTTACAAAAAAAGCCATGACCAAGTATTATTGAGGTGTGTAAATAAGGTCGAGGCTAAGAAAATTATTGAAGAGCTGCATGATGAAATATGTGGGGCACATGCCAATGGACATATGATGGCAAGACAAATCATAAGAGTAGGGTACTATTGGTTGATAATAGAGAGTGATTGCATTGACTATGCTCGAAAATGTCATAAGTGCCAAATCTATGCTGATAAGATTCATGCGCCGCCATTTATTTGACATGTTTTGCACCATCCTAAGCATTCTCTATGTGGGGCATGGATGTCATTGGTCCTATTACCCCAAAAGCTTATAATGGGCATAAGTTCATTTTCATGATGATAGATTACTTCATGAAATAGGTGGAGATAACATCATTTAGAGGTGTGATATGATCTATAGTCTATAAGTTGATAAAGAGAGAAATCATTTATAGATACAAACTTTTGGATAGAATCATTTTAGACAATGCTAAGAATCTAAATAGTAAGATAATGCAAGAAGTATATGCCCAATACAAGATCAAGCATCATAATTTGATGCCATACCATCCAAAAATGAATGGGACAATCGAGGCAGCTAATAAGAATATAAAAAGAATTCTTAAGAAGATGATTGAAACTTAAAAAGATTGGCATGAGAACTTACCATTTGCACTACATGTATATCAAATGTCAGTGAGCACTTCTACTGGAACAACCTCATTTTCTTTAGTTTATGGGATGAAAGCTAACTACCAGTAGAAGTAGAGATCCCATCTTTAAGGATTTTAAAAGAAGTTAAACTAGAAGAGGCTAAATGTATTTGAAAGCACTATGGACAGTTGAATTTCATTGAAGAAAAGAGATTGATAGCATTGTGCCATGGTCAGCTATATCAAAGAAGAATGATGAGGGCTTATGATAAAAAGTTTCGACTTCATTGTTTCTAGGAAAGAAAGTTGGTCTTGAAAGGAATTCCTCCAAATCAGCATGATAATAGAGGAAAATGGACTCCGAATTGGAAAGGGCCATATGTCATGAAATGAGCTTTCTTAGGTAGAGCATTAATATTAGCTGAGATGGATGGAGATGATTGACCTCATCCTATAAATTCTGATGCCGTGAAAGTACTATGCTTGAAAGAAAAAAAATGAAAAACAAAAAAAAAGAGAAAAACAAAAAAAATGAAAAAAAGAAAAAAAAAAGGGAAGACTCAAGGCGAAAACCCCAAAAGGGTAGTTTGAGTCAAAAGGGGGTTTACCTAAGTTAAAAACCTAAAAAGGTAGCTTAGATAAGGAGAATACAACATCAAATATGAAAGTTCATTGGCAAAGAGGCTAACATGTTCTGAGGAGCTCTAAGTTGTTGAGTGCATTGGGTGGTTGAATTTTCAAATGGGTTTCAAGATATGTTATCATGATTGTCTGATTATTTATTTTTGGGCTTTGTCCCCCATACCTATTTTTGTAATTCTTTCTTTTCCAATTGGCCAAAGTTTGCCATAATCTTTGCTAATAAAAGACATTCCATTTCATTTATTGTTTGTCTCTTCTATTGATTATTTCCTAGCCATTTTTACTCTTGTCTTTTCAATGCCTTACAATGGAGGAAATGTGTGAATGTATTCTTACTTTTTGAGATTTAAATAATGATTGATAAATGAATAATAGCATGAAAGATTTTTACATTACATTGGAAAGGTTGAGAGTGATAAAGGCAAATTTGAAATGTTCAATTCTGATAAGAACATTAAAAAGAGATTTCTTGAAAAAGAGAAGATGAGAATTAAATGAGAGAAATTATTGAGAGTTACATTGATTTGGCCCTAGTACTTGAAGATTGAAGGGTTTAGGGCCCAAGAAAAGAGCTTGAGTACCACAATTGAATGGAAATTAATTAACCAGCATTTGTATAGTATGCATTGCATTTCTAAATGTCTAGTGCATAGCATACATTGCATTTGAAAAGGTTTGGTGCAGGGATGTTCCAAGATCCCCATAAAAAAGATAGATGTGAAACTTTTTGATGAAAGAATTTCAAATTCTCATTTGAGAAGAAGCTTATGAGGTAAGATTTTATTCCTTGAAAGAGGATATTTCTCAATATTAGGAATGATTTGTAAGACCTTCGAGCATAATCTCCTAAAATTCCTTCAAACAAGATCTATAACTCGTTTGGATATGATTGTCAAGAAGCACTTTATTTTTCAAAAATTATGGTTGCCTCTGTTTAGAGGAGTAATTTATTTTTCCAAAAGTTGTGGTTGCCTCTGTTTAGAGAAGCAATTTATTTTTCCAAAGTTGTGGTGCCTCTATTTAGAGAAGTATTTTATTTTTTTTTAAAGTCGTTGAGCCTCTATTTAAAGGATCGTTGTTTATTTTTCCAAAAAAAAAAGTGTGTTGAGTTGATTGGGTTGTCTACATCTTTGCAAAATTCTTGTTTCGTAGAAAATGCGCAAAGAGGGGCAACTGTAGACACCCAATTTATTCGAGGTCTACTTTTTGATTAATTAAAAAAATAAAAATAAAAAAAAAGGGTGGTTAAATTGGTGTAAAAATGGGCTAAGGAGTTTGAGGCAGATGGGAAGAGGTTGAATAGGACTAAAGTTCAGAGAAAATTAGGATTTCTATTCAGTTATGGAGTCTATGATTTTAAAGCCTTATAAATAGACCCTCAGATCAAGTTAGAAGACACAAAATACAGAAAATAAAAGCCAAAAAAAGGTTCTAGAGAGTAAAAACAATTTTAGATATTTTTTAGGAATTTTCAAGGATTTTTTTTCTAGAAATTTTCCATATTCCAATCAAGTTTTTGACGTCGTTTAAATTTTCAAGCGTATTTTTCCAGTTTCCAACGTATTTTCCCAATTTATGGTAGAACATTTAATCGGATTCTGGGATTTTTTAAAGAGAGGAGGAGAGAAAATAGGAGAAGAGAGAGAAGGAGGAAAAGAACTCTGGTGAAAAAAAATTGATTTCAGCCTTTTATACCTTTGCAAAACGACATTGTTTTAGTGTTAAGAAACCCCCAGGATCTGCACGTTCTTATTTCGACCAGCCTGACTCGAGCACAACCTGCTTTTGGTCGACCCATATTCTAGCCAGCCCTCAGTTGAGCCAAGCCAAGCCACGTTCCCTGAGCCGCACCTCCAAGCCGATCTCTGTGCCTGTAGCCGAGCCAGATTCCAACCTCGAGCTGAGCCGTTCTTTGATATTTTTTATTTTTATTTTATTTATTTATTTTATGTGTTTATTTTTTTTAGTATTCTTTTTGCATGATTAAATTTAAAAAAATAAAAAAAAAATAAATTTTGAGGATAAATATTATTTATTCAATGATGGAATTTATAGAAATTTCAAATGGTAAATTTCTATAAAATTCTTAGATGAAAGATTATCTAAATTTGTCCCAAATGGTGGAATAATTTAGATAATGTTTCAATAACAATAATTAATATTTATTTTCAAACAAAAAAAATATAAAAACATAAAATATAAAAATTTTTGGAATAAAATGCAAATTATCCAAGGATGAGATTCTTAGAAATTTCAAATGGTAAATTTTCTAAAAAATCTCTAGGTGAGAAATTTCCTCTAAATTTGACCCAAATTATGGAATAATTTAGATGAAATTTCAATACAAGTAATTGTATTCTTTTCCAAATAAAAATTTTGGGTTGAAAATATTTGATAATTACCTAATGATGAGATTCTTAGAAATTTCAAATGGTAAATTTCTAAGAAATCTTTAGGTGAGAAAATTTTCTCTAAATTTATCCCAAATGGTGGAATAATTTAGATGAAATTTCAATAAAAATAATTGTCATATTATTTTCTTTCCAAGAAAAAAAAAGGGAATTTTTAAATAGGTCCAAATGGTGAAAAATTTAGAAATTTCGAAAAAAGAAAATATTTCTAATTTGGCCCAAATGGTGGAATAATTAGATATATTTTCAATGAAAAAATACAAAAAATAAAAATTAATAAAAATTAAATCTCTTTCTGATGATAGAGCCTCTTCAAGAAATCAAATGGGATTCTTGAATACTCTTGAGGTGAGGAAATATTTTTAAGAATTCTATCAAATTGATGGAAGAATCTTATGAATTATTTCCAATATTTTGACATAAAAATTTTAAACCATTAGAACCAAGACCCTAGGATGAATTTAAAATAATATGGTACCATCCTTTGGATGGGCATGTGGGGGTGCTATAACCTTCCCTACATGTAACCGAACTCTTGAACCTTGTTTTAGTTTGTAAACCCGAACCTATTCTTTTAGGGACCTTTAGTCAAGTTTAGGATCTCCTTAAAAGGATAGATTCCTTAGGTGGCCAATCACACCTAGTTAAAAAAGATTGGTGACGACTCCTCAGTTTGTATCTAGCTATAGATTTATGGATTTATATGTTATGATAGACTTTTATTGGGCCTATAACCTCTTGTGACATTAGCCCAAGTTTAAATTAGATTGGCCTTTAATTCATGTAAAATTAACCCAAGAACAATTGATCCCAAAACAAAACCCATTTAGGCCCAATGCAAAATAAATATGATTAAAGAGTCCCAATTGGTGAAAATTAGGATGCAAAATCAAGCATAAAAATTGAGGAAACTCGTACAGTCCAAAACAAAATTAGGTATTTATAGCTACTCCTCTTTTTACATTTTTAAGAATCAGGAATATGGTAAAGATATAGATAACAATTTTGTCTAGAGTGAATGATTCAAGGATTTTTGTAAAAAAAGTTTTTGTTTTCTATTTTTTGTTTTGTTTTGTTTTTGAATTTTTGAAATTTGAACTTTTGAATTTTTGGAATTTTTTTTTTTTTATGTTTTAGACTTTTGAACAACTACTCTTTTTAAAGGTTTAACAACTTTTGAAAATAAAGTTAAAAGCTCATCTCATTAGAGGCTTCACAACTTTTAAAACAGAATAACTTAGAGATTATGCTTAGAAGTCTTACAAATCTTGCTTGGAGAATTTAGAGATCATACCTAGAAGTTTTATATATCTCAATACTAAAATAGATTCAGATAAAAAAACTTACAAATCTTACCTAGAGGACTTAGAGACAACGCTTGAAGGTCTTACAAAGCTTAACATCCATGAATGCTTCTTTAAAAAAAGGCATTGAAACTTTGAAAATTAAAAAAATTCTGCTCGAAGTGCTTATGAATCTTGCCTAGAAAACTTAGAGATTATGCTCGAAGGTCTTATAAATCTTGATACCATAACAAATTTAGCTCGAAAGACTTACAAATCTTACCTAGAGGATTTAAAGATAATGCATAGAGGTTTTACAAATCTCAACATCTATGAATGCTCTTTTAAAAAGAGGCATTAAAACTTCGAAGATTTAAGAAAATTTTTTGCTTAGAGAACTTAGAAATTATTCTAGAAGGTCTTATAAATCTCGATACTAAAATAGATTTAGCTTAGAAGGCTTACGAATCTTACTCAAAGGACTTAGAGATAACACTCAGAGGTCTTACAAATCTCAACATCTATGAATGCTCCCCTAAAATGAGGCCTTGAAACTTTGAAAACTTAAAAAAATTCTTCCTAGAAGACTTACAAATCTTGCTTGGAGGACTCAGACATTATCCTCAGAGGTTTTATAAATCTTGACACTAAAATAGATTCAACTCGAAATACTTACAAATCTTGCCCGGAGGACTTAGAGATAATGCTTGAAGGTCTTATAAATCTTGACATCTATGAATGTTTCTCTAAAAGGAGGCCTTGAAACTTTGAAAATTTTAAAAAAAATTTGCTAAGAAGGCTTACAAATCTTGCTTGGAAGACTTAGAGATTATGTTTGGAGTTTTTATAAATCTTTACACTGAAATAGATTTAACTCAGAAGATTTACGAATATTACCCAGAGGACTTAAAGATAATGTCTAGAGGTCTTACAAATCTTTATATTTATGAATGCTTCTCTAAAATGAGGCTTTGAAAGTTTGAAAACTTTAAAAAATTCTACCCAGAAGATTTACGAATCTTACTTAGAGGACTTAGAGATTATATCCGGAGGTTTTATAAATCGTAACACTAAAATAGATTCAGTTCAAAAGATTTGAGTCTTGCTTGAAGGATTTAGAGATAACACTTGAAGGTTTTACAAATCTCGACATCTATGAATGCTCATTTAAAAAAAGGGCTTGAAACTTTGAAAATTTTAAAAAATTATTCTTGGAGGACTTACAAATCTTTTTCTAAAATTTTCTTTTTAAGAAAAATGAAACATTCAATTTTTAAGATTTCTTGAATTTTAGGTATCACCAAGAAAAGAAACTCGAATATCACCTCCAAGTGAATATGCAAATGATAATCAAACATGATTACTTAGATATCACCACCAAGAAAACTTTAATGATATGCTAACATGAATACTCAAATATCACTATGAAGTGGCGAAGAAAACTTAGATGTCACCACTAAGTAATTTTGAAGAAAACTTGATCATGATATTTTCCTTAATTGGTGCCAATTTTATTAGGCTTAAAATCTGGGTGCAAACTAAACTAGACTTAAATATTGTTGGTACCAGCTAATGTAGGCTTAAAGTGTCAAATAAACTGGGCTTAAAATTTGGATGCCAGCTAATTTGTTTGTCATAACGTTTAGGTTGGGAGAACTTACCTATTAAACACAAAAACTATGGAGTTTTCACCAATCTTTCTTACCTAAGAGTGATTGGCCACCTTTGTGAATATATCCTTTTTAAGGTTATCCTAAGCTTAAGCTAAGGTTTCCTAAAAAGAATAGGTTCTGGTCTAATCAATAGAACCAAGGTTTGGGAGATGATTATGTGTAGGGAAGGTATTAGCATCCTATTACGCCCAAAATTGGTACCAAATTAATTATATGTTATCTTATATAAGCCTTAATCAAAGATGGTTTCAATCATGTAGATCATAATCAATTCCAATCCTTTTATTTATTTACACACCATGGTGATACAAAAATTCTATCAAAATATCAAACAATCTTGTAATCATGCAATAAATATTGAATCATACCATGCAAAAATTATCATGCAATAAATATAAAATCATGTCATGCGATAGTATAAAATCATACCATGCAATAAATATGAAATCATATCATGCAATATAAAATCATATCATGTAATAAATATAAAATCATATTATGCAATAATAAATATATTCATAATCATGCAATATTATAATAAATTCATAGTCAGATATTTCATGCAAAAAATATATTAGTTAATCATGCAAATAAATATATTAATAATCATGCAATTAAAGAAATCATGCAAGCAAATTAAATTCATGCAAATAAAATATTAGGCAAATAAATTATCATGCAAATATAATATTAGGTAAATAAATTATCATGCAAATATAATATTAATCATGCAAATTCATGCAAAAATAAATACAATGCAATAAATATAAAAATAAGAATAAGCAATTAAATATTATAAAAATTATGCAAAAATCATAAAAAATGAAAGCAAACATTACCTCAATGCATCATGGGTTCCAACAACTTTTCATCTTTCAAAAACTATACTTCCTACTATAAATCTTAGCCTTCCTTCCAAAAATTCCAACCAAATCTTCTTGCAAATTTTTTTGCTTGACTGTTTCTTCCTTGTTGATTCAAAACTTTGCCCAAACTTTCTTTTTTTCAATGACCCCTCTTTGATCTTAAAGTGAATTGCTGTGACTTCTCCACCCCCCCCCCCCAAAAAAAAATTTTTTTCAATTAATGATATCAACGCTTGAGGCAAAATTGTTAGGTCAAATTGCTCACCTCCTCTATCCCTTCTATTGAGTTGCTAATGAATTGATTTTATAGAGATAAAAGATCAACTCAAATCGAAAAACATTCAATGTTAACTAGATCTAGAAAGATTTGATTCTGTAATCTTCCAAAATTTGTTTTCTGTTTTGCATTAAATTAATGCCCAAATATTGCCAAATCCAATCTTTATATTAATTTTCAAATCTTAAAGACAAAATCACAATCTAAGAAAAAATTCACAAAAAAATCCACATTTAATCTCAATTTCCCAATAACTAAATAAATAAATAAATAAAACTATTTTGGGTCATTTTATTTGGACTTGAAATCAATTGCATAATTAAAAGTCCAACATTAAATTATAACTTGAAACCCAATAATATTGATAAGACCTCAGATAAAATAAGGTGTTTACATTGGGCTTGGGTACTAGCTAACATGAGCTTAAGGTGCCAGCTAATTTGGGCTTTAGGTGCCAACTAATCTAGGCTTAAAGTGTCAGCTAAACTAGACTACAAATTTAGATGCCAACTAATCTGGGCTTAAATCTTATTAGTGCTAGCTAAACTAGGCTTAACTCTTATCTTGTATCATATCTCATCTTTGTCATTCATTTTTCAACAACTCCTCCACTTTTTGCATATTCTTTTTGAACTCTTCAAACTCTTTTGTTATTTTTTTCTCTTGTCAAACAATTTTCTCTTTTTCTTATTTTTCTCTCTTCTTCTCATGATAGACTTCTTTATTTCTTTTTTGCTTTTTTTTTTTGCTATTTTTCCTTTCTTTTTCTCTTTTTTTGCTCTTGACATACTTTCTTTCTTTTTTTTTTTCCTTCACAGACTTTTTCCTTGATAATTTCCTTTTCTCATTTTTTTTTGCTTTTATGTTTTTCAAAACTCAAAATAATGTCCATAATTCTTTTTTATTCATTATTTGCAAAATTAACAAATGCAATATGATGCAAGTGAATAATCTTAAAATAAATGGTAAAAATGTGGATGTCTCTACACCAATGCAAATGATCACAAATGAGAATTTCTTTTCTAGTGATAGGAATGCAAATAACTTTTCATGTTGCAAATGTACTTGACAAAGATGGGAATGCAAAACTTATTCCCTTGATGTAGATGTCAATATTCTTTTCACGTAGATGCCCCTATAATGATGCAAATGTATCCAACAAAGATGTAATGACAATTTTTACCAACAAATTTCCTTTACACGATGAAAATGCCCGTTACATATGTAAACACCAATTTTCATACATGGTATAAATGTCCTAAAGGTATAAATACAAATATATGAATTCAATTATTTTTTCAATGATGCAAATGCTTCTTACAATTTAAAAAATGCCAATGCCCATGCAAAAAAATTTCATGAAGAACATGCCTCAGTATGGATGCAAACACCAAAATGTAATAATGGTGACATAGATGTGTGTCAAAAGATGCAAACATTAAAAATTCCCTTTTTTTTTCAAAATTTTCTCCTAATTTTACTAATTCTTGTTACTCATTAAGTCTTCCAACTTCTTTCTAAAAGAATTCCAACTTGCCCTTTCCTTATTCTTCCACCTATCTTGTTTCTCATTAATTTTTTGCTTTCTTTGCTTTTCAAAGAGGCTTTCATGATTTTTTTCATTTTTCAACACATTTTCCTTTTTATTTCCATTTTCTTACAACATGCAACATACATTTTAGACTTGATTACAAAATCAATAAGACAAACCACCACATTCTTCCTAAAAAAATCTTTTTTTTCTTATTTTTTAAAAATTCTTCAATGAAAAATAATTTTCTTTCTTGAATCTAAACTAGTTTAAAAGTTCTCACAATTTGATAATTTTCCTTTACATCAAACAAGGCTTCATTATTCACAATTTTTTGAAATGATCAACAAATTTACCCACTTTAAATTTCATGATCAAAGACAATTAAATATCCAAACAAATGTGACTTTGGAACCCCTTGAAAATTGGTACTTTGTATTAAAATTGAAGTGACAATGGATTAAATGGTTCAACATGTCAAGGTTTCAATTAATTCAAGAAGGCTTAACCACTTGAAGGGAACAAAAAAAATTGTACTTTTCCATCTATGATCCAAAATAAAATAATTTTTTTATTAAAAAAAACATGAATCCTTTAAAAACAAAACATGTATGACAATTTCATAGTCTCTAAATGTTGCATTTTGATAGATGTCAAGGTTAGCTATGATAGGCTCAAATTTTTGGAAGGTCATTTTAGAAACAAGAAAAAGGTTTAAATTTTCAATATCAATCCCTTTAATGGATGCCAAACTTTTAGGGCATCGGCATTTTTGGAATTTTAAAAAATATGGGTGGCTTCATACTGGCTTCTCTTACTTCCCATGCTCAGGATTGGCTTCATGATTTTCAAATTTACATTAGACTATCTTTTTTGGAGTTTTTACCCTAGAGCCACATTTTTCTTTAATTTTCTTTTCTTGATTGTTTCATCATGTACTTAATCCAAGTTTCATCCAAAATAGCTTAATGATTCAAATAGGTAGTTGGATAATGAAAGAAGACAAAAGATTCATAGGTCAAATGGTGATTCCATGAAGGAAAGCTCTTTAAATTAAACATTCATGCTTAATCAAAATGGACTTTTCAGAGCACCTAATGTAGGCCAAGTTTAGGATTTAGAAAGAAAGAATAAATAGGCCCAAAATATGTTTAAGAGTGATCAAACAAAGGATCATTTTACATTGTATATAGGATTCCCTTTTGGGACATTTATCCTTTCATTTTCCACACTTGCCATTCAATCATTTTTTCATTTTTTATTTTTCATTTGTTTATTTTTTCTACTTTTTCTCTTTACTTTTCTTTGCACACATCCACTTATGATTTTATAAGTTTAAATTTTTTTTTGAACTAATTTTATTGGATATTTGTCCATCGACATGAAAGGTTATTTCTATATATCTAGAACAGGACCTCACTATGCATGATTCTTGAATATGTCTTTCATTTGCCTTCTCAATGTAGAAGATGATCTTTAGTTTGGGTTAATTTAAAAAGAATTCATCGAGCTAAAAAGGAAAGCAGATATTTTTCATTTTGTGAAAGAATGATGAGAGATGACCACTTGTCATCTCAAACAAACATAATCATTTAAATAAAAAAACAATCAATTTTAGGAAAATAGGTTGAAAGATTTTTTTTTTTGGATTTTTACTTTTTTTTTCATTTTGAGTTATCTATTTTTCTTTTTGATTTTTTTAAAAAAAAATTAGGCTTTTTTCTTTTATACTTTTCAATTATTTGTTTGGGTTTATTTAAATTTCTTAAGTGCATGATGTCACAATCATTTTTTTTTCTTTTTTTCTTTTTACATGCCCCTAAACTAATGCATTAATCTATTTCACCAAAGACACAATACATGAAAGATGTCCCATTTTAGTGCCATTCCAAATGAAAGCTTGTACAATGATGATAGTCACATTAATGAACTTATTTAGGGTCTTAAATGGTTCATGTCATTTAACAAAAGAGAGTGTTGTTAAACAAATCAAGTTGTTTTAAAGTCAATGGGTGATTTTTGCTCTTTTGGTCGATCAGTCACAAAACATGGAATAAGGTAAGGTGAGAATTGGGCCTTTGTGTGTTAAAAAAAATTGATAAAATTTAGGTTATTTTGTTTTTGGCATACATGAGGCTATAGCATATTCTTGACACATCAATTTACTAACATCTGAGTTCCTTAAAAGGGTGTCATGTTTGCTTGATTTTCTAGAAATCCAAATTGCATTTTTTCTTCTTTTCTCTTCTTTTTTTTTTAATTTACTATTTCATTGTTCATTGCCTATGAAAAGGCTATCATCCTTTTATACCACAATATGATCAAGCGAATACAAGGTTCACAAATTCAAGCATAACTTGATAAGTGAAATTATTTGAGTAGTTTAGGATGTGAAAGTATTAAAAAAAAAAGGTGGAAGTGTTGGATGAATTCATTTTTAATAGTAATCACCAATTTCTTCAAGACTCTTGTCACTTTTTATACAAAAATATGAATTTTTCCTCCCTTATTTGAAAAGGCCCATTGTTTTCAAAATTTTTTCATTACTTTCTTTTTTTTATTCTAGTTTTCCTTTACAATCTAGAAAACTACTTATACAGGGTTTTATTCTCATACGATTACAAATCAATTTTTGAATTTTTCTTAAACAAGAGTTAGAAAATGTATATAAAAAAAGAATATTTACAAATACAATCTGACCAATCAATATGTTATCATTTACAAAGTCCAAAAATTAAAAATCATCCTATTTTAAAGAAATAATAGTCCACTTTCTAAAGTTTTGAAAACAAAATTATGTACAACACTAGAGAGACTAAAGATTATTTGTAATCAACAATTATGTTTTCATTTCTATAGTGTTATTTTTTATCTTGGACTTATACACTCTTAGGTGCTCAATCTTCTACCGTATTCCACTTCTAGAAGTTTTGGCCAAATTCGGATGAAAAGAAAGTAAATTGGAAGACAATTGGCTCCATCAAACTTCCCATTATCATGATACTTTCTTATAAAGACTTAGGACCTTTTTTTTACCCATGGGTGCACTCTTTTTCCATCTGATGATGGGATGTCATAAGAGGACAATTAAACAAATGCGTGAATGGCATGATGTTTCCATGATAAATTTGTGAATGTGTGCAACAAAGATGATGCATACTTTCATGAAATGTAATGCATGTACCACTCAAGTTTGATGAGACTCATATTAGTTATCCACATGCATACACGAAATAACAAGACATATTTACATGAAATGAAGTGTATATAGAGTGCAAGTGTGATGAAAATCATATCATTTTTGGATACATAATGTAATGTACTAGTGTATGAGTGATAAGACATTTATGTGTAATGTAGTATATGTACAATAAAACCATGTGAATATATATGCATGAAAAGCAATGTATGCATAATATAAGTTTAGAATCATATCATTTGTGAATGTATATGCATGAAACATAATTATATGTTGCATGAGTGATGGTATGTGTATGAATGATGAAATATACTTATTGGAAATACCCTAACACATTATATGCATGATAAAATATGTTCACACGAAATGAAATGCATGTATTATGCAAATCCAATGAAATTGGCACTACCATTAAGATATTTTGCATATGAAATGAAGTGTATGTACAACCTTATTTTTTCCAAGTATGAAAAATGATTAAAGTGAACATCAAAATGAATCAAATGAAATGTGAAATGTATAATAAAATTCAAAAATCAAAATTTTTACTCTCTTTTTTTTTTCTTTTTTCTTAGAAAGAAATAAGAATTCAAGTTTTCTTTTTCAAAATTTAAAGTTTTTTTTTTCATATTTGTGCTTTTATTATTTTAGCCAATAACATAATAATAATAATAATAATTTTCCCCTTTTTTAAGAAAATTTCTTTTCGTTTTTTCAAAATTTTTGTTCTTTTCTTTGTTAGATTTTTTGAAAATACAAAAAATATTCTAAAAAATATTTTTTTTAAATGCAAATCTTGGACAAATGGTAAAGAAACCGAATGGTATGTCAAAAAAATTTTATTAGATGAATATATATTTTTTTATATTTTCTACTTTTTCAAAACCTTAGTTTTATTTGCATTATTGTTACCCCATAAATATAGGTTGTATAAGAAGTCCCTCACCTATCCTTATTCTAGTAATTTTTACAAAAAGATCAACATGATTCTACCTAAGACTGGTCCCCTAAGGTTCACTATATGTTGGGTGAGGCTTTGTATGCCTAAAGGTTATCAAATTATTCCTTATTGATGTATATGTGAGACTAGTAAGGCACATTGATCCTCATCCATTATAGACTATAAATGAAAATTGTTCAATTTTAGTGGGAATATTTTACTTGCCATTGTGAAAGTTATCACCTCACGAGAGCATAGGTACTCACTCCCTCCTAAGAGGGATGAAACTTGGGTGTAGAGCTCATGCATGATATGAATGTGCTGGGTATGAATGAAGGAACACAACATTGGAAACCTAATCTTAAATGCCTTGCAAATTATCAAAAATAATATATACAAAATATAAAATAATAAATGAATAAATAATAGAATTAAAATGAAATTCAAATGATTTTTTCTTTTTATTATTATTGTTACAAAATCAAAGTCAAGGAATTAAAGTTAAGTACTAGTTAAGACCATTAAATCAAAATTAAAGATAGCATATAATTAATTTCAGGCTAACTCTTAAAAAAAGTCCCAAATGGGGTCACCAAGCTATCATAACAGTTTTGGAGCTACTAGACGAATTTATAAACAAAGGCTATATGATCAATTTCGAATTAAACATTTGTGTGATTGCTCAATTCAAAACTAAAAGTTTTAATTTATACAAAGATGGATAAAACATTATCGACTTGTAATAATATAGGATTTTTTTAGACAAGAAAATTTAGGTGAAATGCACATGCTGTAATATAGTGTTAGAGGCTTAATATAAGGCTGACTTGACTTTTTTTTTTTTTTGCTAATTTGGCTATCCGATTGGCATAAATAGTTTTTCACTTTCGTTTTTTTCCCACTCTTCTCTTTACCACTTCATTCTCTCTCTCACACCTACTTTCCTTTGCTTTTCAAATCACATTCCTTTTAAAATTATCAAATATAAATCCTAAACATATATAAGAGCAAAGCTTATGCTATTATTGTAAATAATTGAACTAGTATCTAATGGTAGTTTCAATTAAAAAATTTTTTCTCAGCAACATAGCAACTCTGCTACAAAATAATAAAAAATAGAAAAGAACAAAGACATAGAGAAAAAACAAAATTTGTTATGAAATCATTGTGTGAAAGAAACCATGTGAATATAAAGCTACTATCACTTTAATTTAAAGTAATACCTTTTCACACCTTTCATAAACATAAGATTCCAATGAATTTTTCTTATCTTTGGGTTGCTCAATCTTTAAATCCTATTGCATCAACCAACATTCTTTCTCTTTAATTTTAGAGAGCTCAACCTTTTCTATTCCACCATAGATACTCTCGTTAATTGAAGTTTCAAAATTTTTTATAACTCTTCCTTTTCTTGCTACACCGGCACGCACAAAGTAAAATGGGTTTTGGGTTCATTGAGAACATAGCAAACATGGGTTATAAGTTTTCAATAAAAGGCTATGGGTATTTGAAAAACTAAAAGACTAGAAGGCTATGCATATTTAAAAAACTAGAATGCATAAAGTAGATCTGATAAAAAATGGTGAAAGGTTATAGGTATTTGAAGAAATAAAAGATTGAAAGAGAGTAAAGAGAGACAGAGAGAGAGAGAGAAAGGTGATAAAGAGATGATGAAAAAAAAAATGAAACTAATGTTAGTTTTTTTATTTAAAATCTTTTATTTTTATGAGTCAACATTTTTTTGCCAGATGTTTCACTTTTTTGTGATCTATTTTTGTTAAAAGAGTTAATAGTGCATGCACACAATCCCATTAAAAAGTTCTAAATTATTATAAATTGATAATGTTTAATCTGTATTCGTATAAAATAAAACATTTAGTCCTAAATTGTGCAACCATCCAAACATTTACTCGTAAATTAAACATTAGCCAAAACAAATGGAGTCACCATCAATATTTTTTGTTAGGGGTGATTGGCCACCTAAAAACTTATCTTTTTAATAAAACCCTAAAATTAGTTTAAAGTTTATCAAAAAGATAATTTTGGTCTTTGAAATCAGATATGGGTTTGAGAGTGTGATTATGCGTGAAAAGGATTAACACTTTCACAATACCCGTCTGAAGATAATACCAATTAATTTTATGTTATCCTTTAATTTTGGCAAGAAAGTCTCAAGTTTGATATTTAATAGTAATCCCCCTAATTATTCTTATTACAACAAAAATCCCTTTTTTAATCTTTTGTTTAAAAAATAAATAAAACATTATTCAGTTAAAATTTCCCAAAAATATTCCAATACTTTGGCAATATTAAGATGAACTTTCACACCTAGGGATTTCTTAAGAATCACTACTCAGATTTCTCAAAAATCTCATCCTCGGTGGTTTATATTTATCTTCAAAACTAACATTTAATATGCCTAAAATAATGCTTGTAATTTAACCCAAATATACTTTCTTTTTATAAAAATTCACTTCATATTTTTTATTAAATAAAAAGTAAACAAAATCTTCATTGAAAATTATTCTAAATGGCTTAATACTTTGGTGACATTTTAGATCAATTTTCTCTCCTAAAGATTCCTAAAGAATCACTATTCAGACTTCTTTAGGATCTTATCCTCAAAGATTTTGTTTACTTTCGGGATTAGTGTGTATGGATGAAATATGATGCACATGGATTAATTTATAACATTATTGCATTATATAAATTAGTATGTATGGATGAAATATGATGCACATGGATTAATTTATAACATTATTACATTATATAAAAGTTCATTTTTTTAATAAGGAAAAGTAAACGAGATTTTTTTATTGAAAATTGTCCTAAATATCCCAATAATTGGGCAATAATTTAGAACAATTTTCTTACCTGGGGATTTCTTGAGGATCACTACTCGAACTTCTCTAAAATCCCATCATCAGATAAAAATTTCTTTTCCTTCATGTTTCTCATTTTTATTAATAATTTTTTTAGTTAGTTTCTTTTATTTTATGGAAAAAAGAAAATTTTAACTATATTAAAAACTTTTTATAAATACTTTAATACGTTGGTAGTATTTAAAACAAAAAAACCTTTTCACTTAGGGATTTCTTAAACATTGCTACTTGGAATAGCTTAAAATCTCATCATCTAATATTCACGTTCCTTTTGTCATCAATTTTATTTATTTTAATGAATACAAATGATACAAATAAGATAACTTTACAACTTTTAAAATTATCTAAATATTTTAATTTTGATACCGTGTTTTTTCATTTTCATCATTTAATCAAAGTGACACAAATTATCATAGAGTTAATATACCTATTTAAGATATCATATAAATGTGCATGCAATTAAAAGGAAATAAACAAACAAAAAAAATAACTAAAATGTTGCCTAGCTATTGGGTTTAACCTAATGAAAATGGATGCCCAAAGTTAGTCAAGCCAAATCTGAAGTGGGCTTAAGTTTGGTTTCATGGGCCCTGTTTGGTATGGGTTGCAGGCTGAACCTATAGTGGGTTGAGTCGATTTGGTGGTTGACTCTTTCTTTTTTAGAAACCTTATAAAAGAAGTGCTTTTTTATTACTCATTTCCTCTTCTCTTCTTTTAAAAAAAATAGCTTTTCCCTTTAGATGATTTCAGGTCACCGAGTGTGTCATCGATGCCACCACTAGCCGACATCTTTAAGTGTCCAAATTTTCATGGTAGCTTCAGCTTGACCTCTTCGTTGTCATCCTAGGCTTAGGTTTTTGAGAATTGGAATCTATGATCCTAGATTTGAGATCAATGTCAATGGCTTTAACCCTAAAAAGCCCAAGCTCTACCATTCCAATGACTTTCACCTCTGAATATGTTCTTGCTTTTCCCAAGACCCTCATTTACATAAAAAATTAGGCCTTATACTCACCCATAAGTCTTCCAAACTGAAGCTTCTTTTTATTGCCTTGTTGTCTCTTTTTTTTTTGTACTGGCATTGAATTCCCTTCTAAGGGATGTGGTTTTTTTCTTGTGTTTTGGTTGCTCAGTTTTTTTTTTGCTTAGAGTTTGTCTTGGTTCAGATAATTTTTTGTTAGAAATTTTATTATTGTAGAAGGTTTCGCCTAGCTTTTTTTCTTTGCATTTTTTTGGTAGGGATGGTAGGGATGATGGGTGGTGGTTATTCTGTATGATAAGTGGTGGCTACTTGGTAGCTTGTGGATGGCATGGGTGCTAAGTGTGTCCTAGTGCAACTTAGGGATAGTTCAAGGGATTAGAGCCATGAGCAAGAGGGTTCAATTCTTATCCCTAGGATTTTTTAGGGCTAGTGACTTATGTTGTCTACAACAGGCTTTTTTTTTTTTTTTTGCATTTTTGCTTTCTTGTTTCCTCTATATTTAGGTTGGTGGTAATATTGATTTAGAGTTGTAGCTAATGGTGGTGGAGGTGATGGCTTGTAACAAAGTGGAAGAGTGAATAGGTGGGATTAGTGTACATTTGGGTTATCGATAGGGTAGGATTTAGGTTTTATTGCTTCTCTGTTTGAATTGGTGTTGGTTTCCCTCCTCTTATGAGAAGCCTCTTTTTGTCATGTTGTTGTGAATCCCCCTTGTTATCAGAAGCCCTTGGTAGAAATCCGTTAATTCATTTGAAAAGATGATTGAAAATTTTAGATTGTAGCTACAATGGCAGCAATTGCTTAATGTCATTTAGGGTTTGGAGCTTTTTTATCAAATTATGTTGGAAGTCAATGGGGTAAAAGTGAGGTGAAAACAAAAAGCCAGAAATGGGTTATGCACTTAGGAGAAGAAAAGGTTCTGATAGAGAAAATTGATTGCTATGGTAGACCAAGCTTTAGGATTCAAGCTTTTCCTTTTTCTTTTTTGATTTTTATGTAATTTATCAATTAATAAAAATAATTAAATCTAAAAAATAAATAAATAAATAAAATTGGGTTTTAAAATAAAATTAATCTTAAAAACAATAAATTTGGGCCTTAAAGTCAAATTTTGGATTTTGGACTTTTGTTGATCATGCAACCTCTTGTGACATTAGCCCAAGTTTGAATTAGATTGGGCTTTAATTCATGTAAAATTAGCCCAAGAATAATTGATCCCAAAATAATACTTATTTAGGCCTAACACAAAATAAATCTGATTAAATAGTCCAAATGGGTGCAAAATTAGGACATGAAATCAAGCACAAAAATTGAGCAAACTAGTACAATCCCAAGAAAAAAAATATGTTTATACAATAAGTAAAAAAAGTCAAAGTATAATATTCATCATATAATATTATAAGTAATCTTACGCTAAAGGATCACTTATGCAACCATCACATAAGAATGTAGCTATATACACTATGTAAACTACCATATAGCATTCTCATTTTGGGTCATGGTTAGTGAACTTGTTCTTATAACAAGCACCCACATGTTAGCTCATGTTTACCCAAATTTCAACCTATGAGATCAATTGCTTGCTTCATAAACAAGAGCTAACCATGTGCTAGTCTCAACATCTTTTGTCAATGTTCTCTTATTAATAAAGCATATAGGAATTGTTTTAAAACATATAGCTTTTATGCAATGATGATATCATAACTACAATCTCATTATAATTCCCTTGTAAAGTTTTATTTATATTCTAAGGACTTTATCATGTAAGCATTAACAACAAAATATATGTATACAAGCATAATGATAAAATAATTAAGACTTTTATTACATATCATATATCAAAGTATTACAAATATGACAATGTTTTAACCAAAATTGATTCAACTTGAAGGGCAAATACTAGCAATCTCCCATTTATGCTAAAGCCAATCATTTATGTATCTAGTACCATATTTGATTACATGCTTATTATGTTTTTGCTAGGTTCAAGCCTTAGTAAGGAGATTAACAATATTATCCTCAATGGGTTAACATCACCTTTAGAAATAAAATCTCTAATGAGATGATATCACCTCAAACCACATTTAGATATTTGATGAGACCTTTAAAATCTTAGACTAAATAGGGCATCTATAGCTGTCCTTATTTGTGCTTTTTTTGTGCAATAAGAATTATGCGAAGACATCGACATCAATTACATTTGAATGTGACCCAAAATAAAAACTAAGAGATTCTCATTGGAAATGAAGATTAATAATTTGCACGATTTCAAAGATTCACAATTGAAAATTAAATATTTGCAATTTGAAATTCAAAGGATTCCCAACTTGAAGTTCAAAGGTTCACAATTTGAAATTTAAAGTTCTCAATTTAAAGTTTATAAATTCGCAATTAGATTCAAAGGTTCACAAAATATTCAAAGATTCACATTAAAGATTCATAAAAGTTTTAAAAATTTGTAGAAACCAAATATTTGCAAAAAAATGAAAGATTCACAAGAACTTAAAGATTCTTAAAAACTTAAAGATTGGTTTGGAAATCAAAGATTTGTAAAAGTTTAAAGATCCACAATAATTTAAAGATTAGCAAAAACTCAAAGATTTGCAAGAATTCAAAGATTTACAAGATTTCAAAGATTTGCAAGAACTCAAATATTCACAAAAACTTAAAGATTTGCATGATTTTAAAATTTTGCAAGGATTCAAAGATTCACAAATGAAAAATTAAAGCTTCACATCTAAAATTAAAATATTCACAATTGAATTTTTTTTTTTTTTAAGATTTACATCCAAAATTATAAAGATTCATATTCAAAATTTTTTTGAATAACATAGTCAAAAAATTTTAAAGATTCCATTTCAAAATTTTGAGATATCACATCCAAAATTTTAAAGATTCACATTCAAAAAATTTTAGAGATTCATATCCAAAATTTCAAATATTCACATTTGAAAATTTTAAAGATTCACATTTTAAAATGTTAGAGATTCGCACCTAATATTCAAATATTCGCATTCAAAAATTTTAAAGGTTCAAATCCAAGATTCAAAGGTTCATATTTGAAAATCTTAGCAATTCACATCCAAGAAGTCTTAAAGATTCACATCTAAGATTCATTATTCACATTAGAGATTCATATCCAAGATTCAAAGGTTCACATATGAAAATGTTGGAGATTCACATCTAAAAAATCTTAGAGATTCACATTTAAAACTCAAAGATTCTCATTTAAAAATATTAGAGATTCACATCTAAAATTCAAATATTCACATTTGAAACAAAATTTCAAAGATTCACATTTGAAATTCAAAGATTCTCATTTGAAAAATTTTAGAGATTCACATCTAAAATTCAAAGATTCACATTTGAAAAAAAAATTCAGAGATTCACATTTGAAATTCAAAGATTCTCATTTGAAAAATTTTAGATATTCACATCTAAAATTAAAAGATTCACATTTAAAAATTTTAGAGATTCACATCTGAAAAAAATTTCTTATTAGTTTTAAAATCTCATTTTAATAAAACTCCCCTAGACAAAGGCTCAGTAACTTTCCAAAATATAAAAGACTTCTCTTATCAGAAGCTTAACAATTTTTGAAAAATATAAAAGGCTTCTCTCATCAGAGGCTTAACAACTTTTGAAAAATATAAAAGGCTACTCTCATTAGAGGCTTAACAACTTTTATAAAATATAAAATACTCTCTTCATCCAAGAAGTAAAAAATCTCTTCATAAAAAGCTTTCCTTATTCGAGGTTCAAAATCTCCTATTGAAAAAGTTTTTTTATTGGAGGAATCAAAATTTATTTTGAGAAATTTTCCTTATTGGAGGTTTTAAGCCTCATGTTGAAAATTTTTCCTCATTTGAGGATTCAAAATCATATCATAAAGATCTTTCCTCAATCAAAGTTCAAAATTGTATCTTGAAAAGTTTTCCTCATTATAGGTTTCAAATCTTATCTTGAAAAATTTTTATCATTAGAGGATTCAAAATTGTATCTTAAAAAGCTTTCCTCATTTGAGGATTCAAATCTCATGTTAAAAAATTCATCTCATTCAAGGATTTAAAATCTTATCTTGAAATTTTTTCCTCATTGGAGATTCAGAAGTTCAAAATTTTTTCTCATGAAAATTTTCAATCTCTCACCAAAGTTAAAATTTTGTATGCAATGATGCCATGATAATAATGCAAAAACCTTTTAAATGATGCTAATGCAACAATTCAGATTCTCACTAAATGATGTAAATACATGTCTAGACCATGATGCAAGTGCAATTATAAAAAAAAAAGATTCAAATATTCACTAAGTGATGCAGGTGCATGTTCAAATCATGATGCAAAAGCCATTATCATAGGTGCATGTTCAAATCATGATGCAAAAGCCATTATCAAACAAAGCATTTTTTTTGCCCTAGAAAATCACTTTTGTCTTATTGGTCATGAAATCATCTTTCATTCATCACAATGCAACAATTCAAATTTAAGTTTTTTTTTTTTTTCAAAATGCACAAAGGAATGCAACAATAATTACCCTAAAAAGATCATTGGAACTTCATTTCTACAAAATATTCATATTCTCATCCTAAACTTATCAAATGACAATAGAAAATTACTTGATGTAACTTATTTCCCAGGATCAAAATGCAAATGAATCAATTCTTCAATTTTGTATTAAAACATGTGATCAAATCTCTTTCTACCAAGAAAGAATAGGTGAACCGTAGCTAGGTCTTTGCAAAAGACTAAAATAGAACATAAAGATATTAGCTATCAAAGTTGACTATGCCATAAGATAAGAAAGGAAAATTAATGCTTCCTCATCAAGGCTCACAAATGATGGTTTTCCTTAAAATCATAATTCATTTTGGCAATCTTTGAAGTTTTTAATATGTGGGATTTTAGCAAAAATCAAGACTAGATATGATGGCTCAAAATTTTTTAAAAAGAAAGAAAAGGTTCAAATTCATAACAATTCTTCAAAGTGTGCCTCAAAGGTCTTCAATGCTCATTTATTCATTCGAGCTTCTTTCTTTCTAAAGCTTCTTACTTTGCCTTGGTTTTTTGCATGAATTGCTCTTAATCTTGCTCTAGATTGCTCATTTCAGGTTTTCACCTTAAAGCTTCATTTTTTTTCTTTTTTTTTATTGTTTCACCATGCATTTGAAAGTTCAACAATAATCCAAAATTGAATAGTAATGATCTTCTAAGGAATAAACTTTTCAACTTAGATAACCATGCATGATCAAAATGGACTTTTCAAAGGACATAATTTAGGCTAGGGTTTAAGGTTAAAAAAAAAGATTATAAGCCTAAAAAATGTGTTTAAAGGTGATCAAATCAAGGATCACTTTTTTTTCATAAGGACATTTGTCATTTTCAGTTCCCAAGCATGTTTTTCATCTTTTCATTTCTTTGTTTTTCTTTTTCGTTTCAATTTCTTTTTCTCTTTCTATTTTTCTTGCATGCTTCTATTTTTAACAAGATGAGTTCAAAATTTTTAGAACGTAGCTTATTTCAAACTTGCCCTTTAACATAGGACATCTTTCTTAGCACTTAACATAGGATCCAATGCCATCTTAATGATATCTTTTTGTCAAACTTAACCCCCTAATGTAAAGGGTGATCCTTGATTGGGATTCATTCAGAAAGAGATCAATAGGCTTAAAAAAGGTAAGCAAATGAATAATTTCTTATTTTGTGAAAGAAATTTAAAAGATAGCCATTTTTCATTTCATGTATGGATATTCTAATTGAAAAGTAATTCCCAAGAGATAATTTTCTTTTCTTCTTGATATTAGATTCATTTGAATGTTTCACACGCATGATGTTACAATAAACTATTTTTTTCATCTTTTTCATTTTTAATTTTTTTTGCTCATACTCAAAACGTACTATCTCAATTTTGTAACCAAGCGAAGACCCAATGTAACAATATTCATTTCATGGCTATTCAAGTTCATGTAATCTTTGTTCATTGAGCATAAATGTCATACATCAAAATATTGGAACAAAGGATATTATAAGCATCAAATAATTTTGCTCTTTTGGTAAATTTGCCCCGACATGTGAGCATAGATCAATTTTGAAAAAATAACTATAAGAGAAATATAATGTTGAATAAGTCAAGATGTTGGCTAAGGATATTCAAGAAAATATGGTCTTTCAATGATTTGCCCCAAAGAAAATATTGAAGAGTTTGAACTTTTTAAAGGAACTTAGGTAATGATGTGTTTGGAATAGTCCTAAGACTTATCAAATCACCATAACTCAGAATCTTTCAAAAAGTGCCTCATGTATTAGCTTTCAAAGAAATTTCAAAAGGATTTTACAAATTAACAAGTTTTTTCATTGCTCATAGCCTTAATGAAAGTCATTGACTTTGAGATCATCATGGTCAAATGGAAGTAAAGTCTTTAAAACTCAAATTAATGCTCCTTAAAGATTCAAGGCCTTGAATTATCTAAATTTTGACTAAATTTGAATAGGATAAGATTAGTGAAACAAATAGGTATATTCATTCTAGACAATAATCACCAATTCTTTTAAGATTGATACCACGAAAGTTTTCTCCATTTTAAAAAAAATCATTTTCTTCATTTGAGGGTAAAAATCATGTGAATTTCCATTACCCAACAATCCTGATCTCAAAAGATGAAAGAAAATTTTCTTTAGTATTTATAGAATTCTTTCAATTCATGGCAACATATTGTGATGCTCAAACACTAAAAGTCATTAACTATATACACAATTAAACTTAGCCAAGATTGCACCAAAAAAAAAAAAGGCATTTAGATCTTCTTATGCATGAAAAGCTGAGATGAAATAATGCATGCATGAATCATTTACATGAACAACAAAATAAATGTACAAATTCATATATGTAATGCATGAAAAATTAACCTAAATTATTTAACAAGAAGATAATACATTCCAATTCAAAATCTCAATCATTTTATTGTAAACAAAATTCTTTAACAAGAATATAAATATGAACAAATCAAAATCAAAATGAACCATGTTCCTTCTTGTGTCTTAATCTTAGGTTATATACTAACAATGGATGGATATGACTCTAACCTAAAGTTGGCTTTTTGTGGTTCATTATATGCAGGGTTTGAATGTGTTGACTATCTAAAGGTTCCCAAATCGTTCCTTACATCATTGTCCATTATGGACTAGTAAGGCACCCCAATCCTTACTCATGATAGGCTTAAAGCAAAAAACGTTCAATTTGAGTGGAATTGTATAGCTAGCTAATGTGAATGTTATCACCTCACGATAGTGTAGGTACTCGCTTCCTCTAAGGAGAGGACAAAACTTGGATAAAGAGCTTATATATGAATAATCATGTGTAGATTGTATGAAGGAATATATAGACCTTTTACAAATTTTATACATAAATTTTAGATTACATGCCTTGCCAAATATTTTACTAAGGAATAATACAAAAAAAACAAACATGTTAGTAAACAAAATAAAAACACAAATAATCAAAGTAAAACCGATTAATAAGGCATAAGACAACCTAAGATTAATAACTGGCTTAACTCTTTAATGTCTCTAGTAAAGCCACCAAGCTATTACAATGTGTAAGTTTGATAGCTAACCTATTAGACACAACATATGGAGTCGCCACCAATTTTTTTTAACTAGTTGTAATTGGTCACCTAAGTAAACTTACCCCTTCTAAGGTTATCTTAAGCTTGACTAAGGGTATCTAAAAAGTATAGGTTCTGGTCTTTTAAATAGAACTAGGTTTGAAAGTTTGGTTACATGTAGAGAAGGTTATAGCACTCCTACAATGTCCATAATTTGGTATCAATTAATCTTAACTTATATGTTTTTGCCTTAATTAATATGGTCCTAATTTATTCTTATTATGTATTATTTTTTTACTTTAGATATTTAAATATTGGCAATATTTTTAAGTTTTCTTTAACACTTTGGTTGACCCTTTAAAAATATTCATCACCTCAAGAGTATTCAAATAACATGTATATTTCCTTGAAGAGGCTCCATCATTGGATTTATTAAATATTTTATGAAACAAGAGATACATATAAATACATGATAATATATATAGTTAAATTCATAATAATAAAATAAATAATCTAATAATTTAATACATGAAATCACAAATAATAATTAATCGTGTAAGAAAATTACAGTTTGTTCCAATTGTTTTTCAAATTAGAAATAAACAAAAAATTCTTATATTGAGACCAATTTTAAATCCTTCAATATGTAATCAAATTTAAAATATATTCTTTCACCTAGGAATTTTCAAGAAAATTACATGCCCATAACTTCCTTAGAACTTCATCATTGGACAAAATTTTATTTATTCTTAAATTATTATATATTTTACAAATTAATTTTCACAAATTAAATAAGCAAATAAATGTTAAAGCAAGTAAATAACAAGTGCAATAAAAAATTTACATAAAAAATTTAAATAGATAATCCAAAAAAACAAATACAATAATATATAAAATAAATAAATATAAAATAGAAACAAAAAGTAAAACAAGAGTAGAAAAAGAAAACACTTTAAATGGGTAGGAGTTACCTAGGTCTCTAGAAAATTTAACCAATAATTCAAAATACCCATGAAAAGAGAAAAAAATGCAGAAAATTTCTTAGAACAATTTCCTAAACTTGATTTTGATTTCTACTTCCACAAATCTAACCTAAATCTAATTTTTCTCCAAATCAAAACCTAAAATCTAATAAGAACTCAATTCTGAAAATTCCTAAAAATTAAAAGATCACTACAAAAATTTTCTCCATTTCTTGTTTTTTTCCCTTTGACCTCTTGGTACTTGATTTAGGTTCTTTAAATAGGTATTTAATCCTAACTTCAATAAGAGTTCAAATTTGAAAACAATTACCCTAACTCCTTTTTACTTCATTTCAACCTCAAAAAACCCAAATAAAATGCACCTTTAAGGATTTCAATCCTTTTTTAGACTCTTTTCTTTTGTAATTTTGGACTTTTTTTAAACAACCAAAATAAAAGATAAAGTAAACATTTAATTCAAATTAAAACATTGGGGTGTCTATAGTGAAAAGTTACTAGAAAGAGATGAAAAGATTAATGCTTAACTCATGATCAATCACAAATCCTAATTGTCCAAGTTTCTCGATCGAATTGATCATCTTGAGACAATGCACTTTGATCAAAATGTTTGCAGATATCATTGTTTGAAACAATTCCTTTAAGACCTCCGACCTCTTAGTTCACCCTTGTTTGTCAAACAACTCTCCAAGGTATAGAATGATTGCTAAAGCGTCCATGTTTTCATGTTACCTTTGTAACTCAAGGATTATGCTAGCTATCATGATACATGCAGCTTGATTAGCATGGTCTTTATGGGCTTCAAAAACTTGCCACATGTATCATCAGCACTACATCTAGTTTAGATGGAACCTACTCATCAAGAACATAAAACATTTTAGCTTGTCTTAGGACAAGCTTAAGATTATGATACCAATCATTGAATTTAGGCCCTATGAGCTTGTTAGCAACAAGTATGCTATGAATGACATGCTATTACTTATATTTTGCAACCTATAAAGTGTAAACAAGTATTAGACATGATGTTCAATAACAATATAGATAAAGTCTAAATTTATCTATCAGTTGCTCCCACTATTTTGATCAAATTAATAGCCCTTGCTATCAATTTGAAAAAAAATATTTTTTTCTAGTGAGCTAAGATCTCATTTAGTTTATCATAACCTTAAGTTTAGCTCCACAAGTTATGATGAGTAAATTAGATAGATAACTTGCTTATCAATCACATCCCATGTGGCTTCTAGATTAATTGGGTGACAACTCCTTATCTAATCATATCATATATGATTCGCCCAATCATTGGCCCCAAAATTATCCGATCAAGTTTTTATGTATTCAAACAATAAATGTTGTAAAGTAAAACCCATAAACCATAACACTGCCTTATTTTAAATAATAAGTGCCTCAAGTTTAGCTCAACAAGCCTTCATTAGTAGAAACTTTTGTTGTTTATGTTAATGGAAGGCATTAAGATTTAATATTTTCATGAAGGATTTTTAATTTATCATAGGTCTCATATAGCTTAAATAAAAATACATCGCATATCCAATAAATGTAATCTTATCATACATTTCACAATTATACATGGCATTTATCATACATAAATTCTAGCATATATAATAACAAATCAACGTAGCATACATGGTATTTATCTCACAACTAACATGCATACCTCATTACATATCACAAGTATCATGTTCGATTCCAATTAATGATAACTTTATAAAATAGAGTTATTTAGACTTATTTTCATTGTATAAATGAATGATTTTTGCTGAGTTCTTGGTGAAATAAGGTTCAATTTACTCCTAAAGTGCTTAATTTGCTATGCTGTAGGAATTCTTGAAAGAAAAGATTGAATTTTGATGAATCTTAAAGAATCTTGATAGTTTTTGATCAATTCTTGATGATTCTTGATTGTATTGGAATGAATCTTAGACTGTTCTTGGTATGTTCTTGAATTTCTTAAAACTTGGAAATCTTGAATTGAAAAGTGTGCAAGGTTTGTATTGCCAAACCTAAGGGAGTTAGTGATAGCACTTTAAAAAAATAGTGATTTTTTGATTCAATTTAGTAGAAAAATTTTAAAATTTGACTGATTTAGGTGCATTTAATGTTTACTCTCTTAATCTATAGGGTTTTCTACTTTGAGTAGGATTTATTTTCATGCAAGAAATGATGTAAGATCAAGACAAGCATTATCCATGTAATTTTAATGCAGGCATTTCATGATAGAGTGGAATTAAACTTGGAGTAAAACTACTAAATTTGACTTGAAGTAGGAGTTATGATGCCATGAAGACACCTACAAGCATTTGGCTACATCAAGTTTCATGAGGATTTCATGCACACACATGATAATCTAAGAGTTCTATGTAAGTAAGAACTTTAAGAGACATTTAGCCAAAAGGAGTTTGTACTTAATCATGATTATGTTGATCATCACATAAAGAGTTATATTTCAATAAGGAAATTGTAAGATAATTATCAAGATAATTGAATGAAAATCATGAAGCATGATCAAGATGAAGCACTTCATGATCCAACATCCAAGATGAGTTCCCAAGGTAGGATGATCGGCCAAAGACATTCAAAAATGAAGAATCTTAATCAGCCATGACTCTTTGAAGATCAAGATAACCTCTATCCTTAGTGTTTTGATAGAATTGAGACTTTAATCTTGTATCTACCCTATAGCCAAACTCTTCACTATAAATAGGAAGGCTAGTTCTTGATTCAAACATCCCACATTTGACTCTTCGCTTTTATTTTTGATTTCTTTCTAATTTCTTTAGATTTCTAGTTTTCTTTATAGTTTCTTTGTATTAGGCTAAGATGACAAATTAGCCACTACAAAAGCATTTGTTTTCTTAAATCTTCTTTTAATACAAGCATTATTTTTATTTTCAAGATTCTTTTTGATTTTCCAATATTGTTTACAAGTTTTGATTTCAATTACTTTTATGTTTTTTGGCATTCAGTTTACAATTTCTTTGTTCTTTAAGACACGACAATAACTTTTTTTTTTTATTTAAGCTTTTGGTTTTAGTGCATATTTGTTTTAAATATTTGTTTTATGTTTTACAAGTTTTCGACCAACCCTAATACTTGCCAAGTGACAATTGTTAAGTAGATCTAGGCCCATATAATCTATCTTTATGTAATCTTTCTTTCTTTACTTTCAAAAGCAATCTCAATCAACTTTTTATTAGTTTAGATATAAGAGATTAGTTTATGAACTTTGGTAATTGAATCCACCTAACAAAATCAATTCTATAATCCTTGTAGGACAATACTCTACTCTCATCACTTTATCACTTGATTATAATTTGTGCACTTACAGGTTATATATAAAGTAACAATCAATTAAAATAGCTCAATCTTGGTGAAAATTTAAAAAAATTCATGCAAGAATCAAGCAAGGCATGTTCGGCCATAATGAGGGCAGATTTGTAATTACAAGTTGAATGCAAGTTCATGGTAAATTATATAATGAAACATGTATGGGATTACTAAAAGATGACATGGTAGCAATTTTTTTCTCATTGGCCAAAAGAGATGACTTGAAGGCTTATATGGCATGTTGACTTGGCAATTTTGTTCACATTGGAACAAACCAAATAGCCCTTGGTTTTCCTACCTTGATTTGAAATTCATATTTCTATTAGGATTTGCATGTCTTCCTACTTAGGATAAGAATGCATGAACATATAAAAGCTTAACAACAAGGGAGGCAACATAAGAAATAATAACTAGAAGAAATTCAAGATAATGCAATTTGAAAAACGTCTAAAAGGTATGTAAGATATTAAAACCAAATCATCTTTTCTTTCTAAAAATCAAATTTTCATTTTTTTTAACTTTTAAAGAATTGTTACATATCAAAAAGAGAAAAAATAGTAGCTACTTACCATCTAGAAGCCAAGATTCAGTCTAGAAGAATTCTTTTGAAAAGTTTCATTTCCATTCAACCAAGATTCACTTCAAGAATGACTTTTTTATTCAACAAGTTCACTCTAATCAAAGCAAGAAGTATTCCACTTTAGAGTCCAAGACTACCAAGCCTACCTTGGAGTTCTTTGTCTATAAATAGTTAGTTCTAGGCATTAAGAAGAGCATGGTTGGGGTGACAGACCAATTTCCATAGCTTTCATCTTCTTCTTGTTTTCTTTTTAAATTTTTATTTTCTTTAAACTTCTCTTTATTTTAATTCCAGTTTATGCAAGTTTCTTTTAAGTTTTTAGTTTAATTAAGCATTATTTTTCAATTCGATTCTTTTGTTTCTAGTTTAACAATTTTAATGCAAGTTGTTTTGGTTTTCTAGTTACATGCAATTTCGTTGTTGGTTTTTATTAAGTTTAATTGCAATCTTGATTAATTTTACTTAGACTATGTGATTTACATACTTGTTTTCATCTCAATTTTGCAATTGTATGTTTAGATTCATCATAACAATTTCATTCATCACACTTTAGTTTGTTATTGGTTCAAGTTACTGCATCTTTGACAGTATTGCATGTTTATAAGTTGTGCAATTGGTTTAATTTGCATGTCCTATGGATTAATTAAGGTTAGATAACTTTACTTGGTGTTGATTGCATGCTGTTAGGTTTAATAAGTGAGCTTTTTTTAAAGTTTAATTAAATTTTGCTTTGTTTCTAAGGTTTTTTTTTCTTACGGTTATTATTATTGCTTTCTACCTTATCTTTCTTAATGCAAGCATATTCAATTCAGTTTTCAAGGTAGTATTTACATGTGAATTTCATTTTTGATTTTTGATAATTACATTCCTAATTCCTCTCACTTAGTTGTGCAATTTTACTTACTGGTTTCATAATTGCATTCATTCAACCCTCATAATAGTTTTTGCTTGTATACTTTAGTTTGATCTTAATTTAATTTGCTGCATCTTTAATCTTTTGCATATTTTTAGGTTAATTTAATTCAATATTAGTTTAATTTGCATGTTTCAGGAGTTAATTGTAGTTAGATAAGTTTAAATCTATTTCAAATATTGGTTGTTCAGTTTACTTAACTTTAATTTAGTTTAATTAGGTGTGGCAAGGTTAGATTTCTTGGTTTTGCGTGATAAATTGAGTCAATCACATGAAAGTAGGTTTAATTGGTTAATTTCATATTTTGTTATGGTTAAGTTATTAAGATTGCATGTTAATTGTTTGATTAGATTTTTGCATTAGTTTATTAGTTATAATTTGCTACTGGTTTTCAATTCTCATATATAATTCCATTAGAATTTGCTATTATTTGCATGCTTATCATAATTACTTGTTTGAATCATTCTAGCATAATTAGATTCAGTTTTACCTTGTTTATTGCATGCTATTTAGTTTGATTTAGCTTAATTCATCTTGGTTTAGTTGATACAAGTTTAATTTGATTCACATGGTTAGTTTTCAAGTTTCATTTGTTGACAGATTTTGGTTTGAGTTTAATTCAAGTCGTTTGCATCTTATTTCATCTATTCATTGGTTGTTTGCATAAGTTTAGCTTTAAATTCTTATTAGTTCATTGTTATTGCATGTTTATAAGTTTAATTGCATTTTTTAAGTTCTATTTTGACTAGTTTACATAGTTATTGCATTCTTATTCCTAAATCCTCCAAATATAAGAAGAGTGAAACAATTTTAGTATTTGAATCACTCTATTTATGATCTTTGTGGGAACAATACTTTACTTATTACTTTATTACTTGTTGCAATTCTGTGCTCTTGTATATTAGCAATCAATTCATGATCTTACACATCTATTCTTTGAATCAATATCAATATCACATATCAAACATTAATCTAACTCAATGTGATGTAAGGGCATAGCCATGTTTAGCTAGATGGCCAAATATGTCTAACTTATGTCTTAGAAATTGTAATTTGTAATCATAATTTCCTAAACAATTACGGAATTGTAATTCTACTTGGATTTTAAAGTAATATGGTTATCATCAGTCAAAACAATTTAGGAATACCAATCAATTAAAACCAATCCAAAATACATGCATTGGGAATTTCATGGTCTCACTAGGTATTGTAATGAAGTAGTTTCTTATTAATTAGTAGTTCTAAAAAATTTTAGAAAGTCCAATTCAATTTGGATTTTATATGAAATCTAATTTCTTAAACCTAAATAATTCAAATTCAACAAGAATTAATGTCATACTAGGGTTTGGCCGAGTCCTATCCAAAATAGGAAAGTGTCATGCAGCTAAAGTTGTTTAGATGAAAACTTAGTGATTAAGAAAGCAAATCTTGAAATCTTGATGAACAAGTTTTCTAAGATTCCTAATATTGATTGCCAAGTCGATTTTCATTAGAACTTTATTGAACAAGTTTTTAAAGTCTACTTAACACTTAAGAATATCAACTGCATCAACAAAACCAATTATCATAATCATATTAGGGTTTTATGTAGCACATGCATATTATATATGTCCAATCACAACTGATAGATTTTTAGGCAAAACTTGTCATCAACTTTTGAATGACGAAATCAATTCCAAAAATTCTCAAAATTAAAAAATAATAATAATTAGTATGTCCATTTTCATGTGTCAAAAGTTTGCAACAAAAATTATAACCCTAAAGTAAGAAACAATTTTTGTAATATCATTACAGTAGAATTTTCCTATTTATGGATAGATTGTAAACAAAATATTCAAAGTGCATGCAAACAATGTCCAAAAATCATAAAATTCACAGCCAATCATCCTAAGACATAAGGTTTTCATATTCTAAAAAAAATCAATTTTCTAGCCTCTACAGCATAGCAATAGATTGCAATCAAAATAGTTTTGATATCATGAACAACCAAACAAGTTTCCAAATTGTATAGCCTATATTGACAAGGCTTTGATATCACTTTAAAGGAATTATGTATCAATATACAGAGTTATAGCAATGGAATTTTAAAAAAATTTTAACTCCCTAAAGCTATGGCCAATCAACAAGATCATACAAACATAGCATACATGGGTTTCAACCAAAGATGATTACCTTTAATGCCGACTATGATTTGCTCCAAGCAAGTAATCACCCAAATTCTTTGGCAAGCCAAATCATTGTCCAAACATGCAACTTCTAATGGTGATCCACATGAACACTTGTGAAAGAGCTTTCTTTAAGCATGGGAGGAACAAAACCAAAACTCTAGCTAGTAAGCATTTAAAAAACCCCCTTTTCTTGTATCCCAAGTTTGTTTTTCTGAGTTGTTCTTAGCTTATTTTTTGCATCTAGCATATCACAAGAGGAGTAACTCATATTCCTTTCATAGAGGAGGGTTCAACCAACTTATGGTTGTGCATAAGTTGCATAATTCCTAATTAGCCCTTAATGCTAGCCTAATGTACATAACAAGTAGCATTGTGTCTCTTGTTTATTTCCTTTATCTTTGGGTCTAACCCAAACCAAATTACGTCCAACTTCATTTGTCCTAATTTTAATCTTTCATAATTGTCTTATTATGTGTGACCCATTAGGTTCCTTAGCATGTTGGCTATAAACATAAACATTGTAATCCTTTATATTTAGCTCAGATGAATCAAGCCTTTTGACCTCATCACTAATTCTTCAATTAGCCGATCTCATGTTTATAGATCATGATCAATGCTAGTTACATTGTCATGACCCCTAATTGCTAAAAAAAGTCAATATGGCTTGACACCCTATCTATGCATGGTCTTGATGTATAATTAATATCCTTTCATCACTAAGCATCTCGAATTGAATATTGAATATAGTTTAATGTCTACTCAATCTTGTTCAACCATGTCAAGTCTTATCATTGACATTAACTCACAATATGCTTTAGAACAATTTTAAACTCTTATTTCATTTCAGTAAAAAATTTCTCAAGTTAATTCAATCAAGTTTACCCATATTTCAACTTATGAGATCAGTTGCTTACTTTAAAAGGAAGAGTATAACCATGTGCTAGCCTCAATAACTTTTATGAATGTCCTTTTATTGATAAAGCATGAACTAGGAACTATTTTGGAACATATAGTTTTTATGCAATAATGATCTCATAATTACAATCTCATTTTGATTCCCTTACAAAGCTTTGTTTATATTTTTAGAACTTTATCATTTAAGCATCAACAACAAAATATATACACAAGTGTAACGATAAAATGGTCAAGACCTTTATTAGATATCATATATGAAAGTATCACAAATATGACAATGTTTTAACCAAAATTGATTTGGCTTGAAGGGCAAATACCAACAACTATGACATGTAAATTGAAGGTATTTATGTCATTACACATCTTATATTGAATCCCATTTGTACTAAGACTCTACCATGAGAAATCTTACATTATTTTTTTTTGTCAATAAATTCTACTTTAGTTTAATCTTATGATTTTTTTAATGCTTATATAAACTTGTGAGTGGAATGAGAATCACCCTATTAGGCTTATAATAAGGCTAAACTTTAAAGAAATTTGGGATATGTTGTTCAAGGAAATTGGGAACCAGTCAATTTTTGGTTAGAAATCAAGAATTGACTATAAAAAGTTAAGGCTACAAATCATGTCTTTATCAAAAAACTTGGTTTAGAAACTTGTGTACAAAATGTAGGATGAATCAAAGTTCTTAATCTTGTCTAAGAAAACCCAACCTTTCTATTCCATTTTTAACAAGCTCCATCAAGCTTTCAAATGAAAGATCATTGATTGTAATTAAATTTTAGTTTTTTATGCTTATTTTTAGTGTAATTTTACTTATATTTTGGCTTGTTCCTTAGTATTTTTGGCAAAACTACTCCTAAATGTGCATTTATCTCATGTGTAGGAACAAATAATGGAAATGAGATATTTTGGTCAATTTGGATACAATTTGGAGGGATTTTTTGTGTAATTTATGCAAATGGCATAAATTAGTGTCTATAAGCAAAATTGACTTTGAGGCAGTTTTCTTAATTTTTCTTGCAATATTTTTTTAGTATTGTTTTCATATTTTTTTTCTAGTAAATTTTAGGGTAAAAATGTTCATAAAAGTTTTTGAAATTTTTGAAGAGAAAATTTTTTTTTTGAAAGGTACGCATGGATATGCATGGAAAGAGCATGCATTTGCGAGACTTTACAAGCTAGTTCAAGAAGCACCAAAGAAGAGAGATGATGTGGCATTTTAAGGGGCTGTGATTGGCTATTATATTGAATTGGTGGATTAGCAAACACACGTGAATTCATATCTCAAAGTCATTTAAGACGTGAAGAGCCCAGCATCAGCGGCGTGCCAATTATGAGCACCAGGAAAAGAAAAAGCTCTAGAAGCCCCTTTGCTTTGAGATGTTTCTAATTTATTTTCAAACCTCAATATCCTCCTCTCTACCTATAAATAGGGGGTAAGGGATGGTCATTAAGGGAGAGTTAGTTTAGGATTTAATTTTTTTTATTTTACTTTCCTACACTTTCCTTTTTGCACTTTACATTTTCTTAGCTTCCAAACACTTTATTTCTAGCTTTTTCTCTTTGAATTTCATTGCAATTTTATTTTTTCTTAAGAGTTTTTAAGTGCTCTTTAAGAATCTTTCAAAAACTTTTCCATTTCAATTCATTTTCTAGCTAAAATCTACTTATTTTTTGTTGATACTCAAATCTGTTTTTGAATCTAATAGTTTTGACATAGCTATGGTTTTTGGATGATATCTCTATCAAATCTTCATTTTTTTGCTCAAATTATTTTTCATAGTTTCCTAATTAATTTAGCTACAACATTGAAAAAACTCAGTTTCAAACTTATACCATAGCTTTCCAGATCATGCTTGGAAGTTCTAGCTGGATATAAGTGACAATGCAGTTCCAATTTTGAGCAACCAATTTGGCATGGATTCTTCCTCCACTTTGGCCATTTTTTTTTGCTTTCTTTCTTCTTTACATATTTAGTTCTATTAGTTACCTTGTTAATTTTCATTTTGTGCAATTTATTTCATGCTGTTAGGTGCTGTGTGGTTAATTTTATTTGATAAGCTTTTGTTTTTCTAGATTCTACACTATTTTTGAATTTGAGTTCATTAAGCTGATTCCTTTGTTGATTCATGTTATTTTCTTATTGATTTAGAAATTTATCCCATAGATCTAGGATAGTTTAGCTTAGCTTTAGTTCATTCCCTCTAGAGAATTATAGATCTAATTTTTCTTCTATGAATTGTTAATTTCTAGCTTACAAAATGAGTTTTGGTTTCCACTTTCTTTTGTTGAATCTTGCAATTTTTCTTTAGTTTTTATTCTTCAATTTGAATTCTCGTATTGTTCTTTCAATGTTCTTTCAATTTTCAGCTCATGTTCATGCAATTTTACATATTTAAATTCAGATTTTGCAGCTTAAAGTCTTGATTTCAATATTTGATGTTTTTTTTGGTTCTTAAGTTTTTGGTAGCATTTTTTACAATTTTCTTCATTTAGTTGTACTGCAAGGCTGTTCTTAGCTTAGTTTTCTTACTATTTTCATACCTTGAAATTTAATTTTAGATCAATTGCAGCATTCTAGATACATAACTTTTTATGAAGATATGGTTTGCCAAGCCTTGCATTTTCTTTACGGTTTTGCATTACCATTTGTAGTTTGTAGTTTTGTTCTTCAAGTTTTATTTCAATTCTTTTTTTGTTTTACAAGCTAACTTTTTTTCAATTTACATATTGTTTGAGTCATATATTGGGACTTTACCAGTAATTTTTTAATTGGAAATTATAAGTTAGTTATAGTTGGTTCGAGTTAGTTGAAGTTAGTTAATTTGGTTACAATGTTTTAGTTACTATTTTCTTTTCAATTTTTACTAGTTATTTTCAATTCTTAGTTTAAAACACAATTTTATTCATGCTTAGTTCATAGTACTTTTTTTATTTAGCCAACTATAGAAGGGTAAAGCGATAATAGGTACTTAGCTTAGGAAATTTTTAGCTAATCCTCGTGGGATCAACATCTAGAGCTTCATAGTCTCTGTTATTACTTGAACAACCTATTCACTTTCAGAGTTTTCCCAATCAAGTTTTTGACACCATTGTTGGGGATTAGATGTAAAGAGTCTTAGGCTAATATCATATTTCACCATGCTCTTTTATAGATTGGTTCACCCTTAATGTCTTTTGTTAGGCTAGTTACTAATTTGCCTTGTTTTTGTTTTCTTAGGTTGTACACAACTAACTTTCTTTGTTTAGGATTTTTTTTTTTTACATGTGGGATTCCAATACTTATGAGGTAAACAAGCATTATGTGGACCATACTAGACCTTATCATTTTGATGACTACCTAGGACCATGGCCTAGTGAGGAAGACAATGCCAAAATAGAGTTGGCCTTTAAATATTTGACTAAAAAATTTAACTTTATAGAAAATTTAGTAGAGGCCATTAAAGCTAGATATGATCCTAAGTTTACTTGTGTTGATAACTTTTGAAGCCCACATGATAATGGCTAAGTGAATAGTGGTGTTTACCATAATAATAGGTGTACCTTTGACCAATACTTCCAATCTCACTCAAACACCTACACTACTCACACTTATGAAGGTTATCTTAAGCATGTGTGGAATACTATTTCAAAACACTCTTTTAGTTCACCACCTTAGTACACCCCAACTTATCCTACCAAGCATTCATTTCTACAAAACCCTCCATTGTTTCAACATTCTCCACCATCACCAAGTTCCTTAAATGCCACACTATGTTCCATCACAATAATATTTTTCTTCATCACAATACCATTCATCTTCACATCACTTTTCGTCCACACCATATTCACCATCACCTCCTCCATAAGAAAAGAAATCATCCCTTTAGGAAATGCTCACTAAATTGCTCCAAACTCAAGAAAAAATCTAATAAGACCTAAAGGCATGCATTAGGAATTCTAGGCAATATGGTCAAAATACACAAATCTTAAAATACTTGCCTTTTGGATCCTATACCTAGGACTATAGAGTCAACACCTAGTTGAGAGGAAAAGAAAGAACATACATTAGGGAATCATTTGAGGAGAAGAGGTTCGAGATGGATTGATGATGATTATGATGAGCCTATTGTGTTGAAGACACCACATTTTGTAAAAGTTATGAAAGAAGTGATAATGGAGGTAGAGGACATGTTTATGGTTAGGAAAGTTGATGATGATGGATCATTTAGGGGAGTTAAAAAGAAGTATAGTATTAAAAAAGAAGTTGATGTTGATATTCCACTCATGCTATTTGCAAATTATTTGATGATCATATACCTGATTGTGTAAAGATACATGAGGTGGATAAATGTGTTGATAAGGCAAGCTTACTTGATAAATCACTTAAGCCCTTAGACACATTCCTTTTTTAATCTGGTATTAAGCTTAAGGATGAGCAAGAACTCATTAGGAAAGAACTTGTCTAGTAGCATCTTCATTCCTTGATTTTATGCCCGAAGCTATAGATAACTCATTCTTAAAGTTTTCTTTAGATAGACAGTCCATGGAAAAAAGTTTGAATGATATGAATTTGGGAGACGAAGGTTTAATTCCCTACCTTAAGTTGCATGATGGTGTTAGCATTGGTCTTAAACAAGAAAAATTTGTACCTCATAATATACCCAAACATTTCCCTTTATGTTTTAAAAATCCATTATTAAATGATTTGGAAATATATATGGTTGAAAACCCACCTTTTGACATTATTGATGAGCTTAGTGAAAAGGATGAGGATGAAATAAAGGAAATTTTGAGTGAAATGTCAAAAGTTCATAATGTAGAGAGTTTGGACGATGATAGTATCGAAAGATTCTCTAGTACCTTAGAAAATTTCCCAACCTTTACTTCTTATCTTGATTTATTTGACTTTATATCCTTTATGCTCATACGACTTATACCATTCATAAAGGAATTTTTCATGTTAGAGTCGAAACTCATATTCTCCATGGTTGTACCCTTATCATTGGTCCTGAAGCCAATGACAACCTTTATTGGTCCATATTGCAATGTACTTAGATTATTCACAAAGGTGGAGCACAATTCTACCTTAAAACACTGAGGTCACTTAGAGATCATCATTTCATATTGGGTGCAAAAAAAAAGAATGAAGTGGGTAGATTCAAGAAAAAAAGGTGGTGTGATTCTCTAACACTTGTGAAAGTCTAACTTTTGACCTTAAATAAAGTGTTTCTTGAGATGCCACCTAAACTTTACATTTCGTGTTTTGTTTTCATAAATTTTGCTTATATTTTCTTGTACATATTGATGTAGTTTCTTTGTGTAATGGTTTTCTTTGTTTTGTAAGTTGAATAAGAACTTAGAGATGATGCATTAGTTTCGGCCAAAGCTAGATGGGAGATTCAGTTACCATGCCTCCATGATGATAGGGGAGTTTTCTTGTTCTTTTGTGTTTTATTGCTTTATACTTACATATTAAGGACAATGTGTTGTTTAAGTTTAGGGGAATGTGAAAATTGCTCAAATTTTGAAAATTTTTTTGGATTTTCCTTGAGTTTTACCTTGAAATTGAGCTTAACCTTTAGTAGCTTAAGTCATTATCATACTTTCTTTGATTAGTTCTTCATGAAGCCAATGATAAGTAGCAATTGAGAATGAATAGAGCTCTAGGAGAAGATTGAATATGTGTGAAATATGAGATGATACTTAGATTCAGTGAATTATTGATTATGGATTTTAATTGTGAGTTGATGCTTTGAACATTAAATTGCATTTTTTATCTAGTGTTGATTATGTGAGCATAAGATTGTATTGGCATTGGTCTTTAGAATTGTGTTTCATGATTCTAGAATTTGTTTTGATCATTTCTCAAGGTGAAATATTGGAAAACACATGATCAAGGAAAACATATAGGCCATTTTTGGATTATTTAAGCCTTTCGAGCCAACCTTGATACAATACTTCCATAGTCACCCCATTTAAGCCTTATGATATCTTTTTTTTTTTGTTTTGAAACCACATTAGAAGCCCATAGCCTTATTTTAATATTTTTTTCTTTTTGGTCTCTTACCCTATATGCATTAGGACATTCATGCACTATTTGTGAACTATACATTATTAGGGAGAAAGGTTGGAGTTGGAAAAAAAGTAAAAAAATGAAAAAAAAAAAGAAAAAAAAGTCAAGCTAGCTTGCAAAAGAAAAAAAAAAAAGAAAAGCAAAAAAAAAGGGCACAATCAAAGTTTGAGGGGTGATTCATTTGTCAAGCTTACCTTTCTTGCCTCGAGAGCTCGATGACGGATGATCCTAAACATGTGATGCATTGTTAGGGTACTTGAGCCTAAATGACTTTTATTATTCCTTGATCATAGCCTTACAATACGAACATATGAAAATCCTAAATGATCTTTGGTTATGTATTTATCTGCATTTATGGAGAGAGATATGATAAGCAAACTTATGGAACATGAACATATTTTATTGATCCTTGTTATTAAAGTTTCATATTTATCATAACATATCGATTCAAAGACTTGATTTCTAGACATAAAATTTAAAAATCATGAAAAACACGGGAAGTCGCATCAATCTTTTTTGGGGTGTGATTGGCCACCTAAAAATTAATCTTTTTAATAAAATAGGTTTAAAGCTTTATTAAAAAGACGGTTTCAGTCTATAAAAACAAGATTGGGTTCAAGAGTCAATTACGTGTAGGGAAGGATTAGCATTTCACAATGCCCACAAAATTAATACCAATTAATTATACACTATTTATAACTCTGGATAAAATGGTTCCTATATGAAATTTAATTATAATCTCTTTATGGTTTAGAAAGAAAGTTAATTTTAAAAAATCTTTATTTAGGAGTAATATGAAAATTTTAACTTAAAGAAATACCTTAAAATTCCCTGACATGAAATTAGAATTCAAAAATAGTCATTTCATCTAAAATTTATAGCAACATTCATTTTAGAAATAATAAAATAACATTCTCCGTAAATGATAATTATTGGTAACTTTTCAACATCTAGGCAGAGTACCAACACTAATATTTCTTGGAATATTATTTTAATTTTACTTATTTATTTATTTTGAAATCAATTTTTTAAAAGGAAGCTTTTTATGTAATAATAATGGAAAAAGCTATACTAAACCATAAACAACAATAATTGAAATGCATGTATGCGCATACTACATGTGTTAGCTCAAAGACTTGGAATAAACCAAGAGGGAGGTGAATTAGTTTTAATAAAAGTTTCAAAGATAATATTTAATAACCATAAATTATCAAAACATATAAGCACAATAGATAAATATAAACAAGAGATAGGGTTAGAGAATTTAACACCAACATTTATAAAGGTTCGGTCCTTTCTTAGGCATTTACATCCTCTCCCTTAGCCTCTCTTGCTAAGGAGTTCAATCCACTATTTGATGAAAATTACAACTAAGCTTTCACAAAGCTTTATAAACTCAAAAACATACACTCTTAAGGGTTATCCTCCCCCTTAAACTTATACACTCACAATACAAAAAATTTAGAAGTGTTTGGCGAACTTTAAAAACCTCACAAAGGCTAGGTGTTTGCTAAGTTGAAGTACACAAATGTATAGATAAGAAAGTAGAGCAAAACTTATATGAATTCTACACTTTTTCTCTTTTTACAGCTTTGAATGCTTGAGCAGATTGGTAGGTGAATAGCAATAAGTTTCTTTGGCTCTTGTTGCTCTTGGTCTGCAGTAAAATGCTTAATTTATAGTTAAAAAGAAGTTGAAAGCCATTGGATTGCATTTAATGCTTCAAACCTACAAAAATTTTGGATAGAAAATAACCATTGGGAGTTTCAGGCCTTTAGGGGATCGATCCCCTCCCTCAGGGGATTGATTGGTTCATTTTTGAGAAAGCCTGATTTTGTGCCTATTTTGCCTTACCCGATTGATCCCTTGCTTGAAGGGACTGATCTATTCTTTTAGGTGATCAATCCCCTATGTAGGGGGATCGATCCCTTTTCTGGATTTCTACACTTGGGGGACATTCTGTTTGAACAATCGATCGATCCCTTTAAGAGGGGATCGATCCCTTACCTTAGGTGATCGATCCCTTTAAGAGGGGATCGATCCTTTTTCTAGAAAATTGCATGAGGAAAGCATTCTATATGAAAAAGTGATCAATCCCTTGAATGAGGGGATCGATCCGTTCTGCTAACCAATCGATCCCTACAGGGAAGGGATCGATCAATTTTTGCTAAATCTTGAGAACTTTCGATTCTAGTTGAAAATAGGATTGACCCTTTTTGCTAGGGGATCGATCCCTTCCCTAAGGGGATCAATCCCTTCTATCAAAACTTGCATAAATCATGTTTTGTTATGAGAATTTGAGTTGTTTTGGTTCTCAAATGAATTTTGGCAAGATAGAAGGGTGGAAAAATGTTCAATTTAAGCTTAGACAAGATTGAAACAAGTTTGGTAAATTTTTATTTTGTCAAATCAAAAATCTTAATCAATTCAAGGCCAACAATCTCCCCATTTTTGATATGACAAAACCAAATGAAAATTTTGCATGAAAAACATTTTTCCTTTTGAAAAGAAGCTCCCCCTGAACTTATGAAAGGCAAACTCCCCTTGAATTTAGGTATAAGATTTAAGGCAACTAGACAAGAGTAATATCACCATAACCATCAATATATCATCAATATCAAAGCATCGTTATCAATATCAAAACATCATCAGATTTTCATACATCATCAAATTTTCATACCAATATTTCTCCTCCTTTTTGTCATAGCAAAAAGAGTGAGGCAAATCAAAATAATGGAATAAGCAATTCAAGGCCATCCAAGGTCACTTCAAACATGACACCACACAACAATGCCACAAGCCACAAAGTCACAAGCCATAAGAGAACAAAAGATAAGTTGCATTAATAAAAATATCAAAGTTTACAAACCATAATGCAAAGTTATATTTACAAAATATAAAAAAATATGGGAAAACATAAGAGATGGTAGTAACAAGGCCTCATTGAGGTAGAGGTGGAGAATGAGGAGATGGAGGTGGAAGAGGAGAGTAATGCGAAGATTATCCCATGTGCTAAGGAGTAGACCTCATATGCTCAATATCAGCTTGAAGATGTCAGACTTGTGCCACAAGTTCATTTTAAGTTTCCTCCATGGACTCCAATCTAGTGCTTATAGTGCCAACCATCGAGTGTAGGCTGGTCATCTGAAGCAAGAGCATCTCCAAGGCACCTTGAGTGTTAAAAAGTGTGCTAAGGGGTTCTCCTTGAGGTGCAAGCATATCTACAGGGTCTTACTCTTCCTCTTCTTCTTGTGCAACACCAATATCCCCCTTTTTAACCCATTAGCCAACTAGAGTTTCAACATACCCCATACCATGCAATGTGGGAGGCCCAAGAATACTAAATGGGTCATTGATACGCATCTCTCTATCACCTCTAGTGTTTACTTTCAAATGTCTGAAAAGATTGCTTATAGCATACCCATATACCAGAGTAACATCTCTATTCTGGACAATCCTCATCATGTCACTAAAAATAAAGTGCACCAAATTTGGTTTTTGTTCATGCTTGATTTGTACATCCACTAATAATCTTGTTTCCTAATGGTGGAGTATTGTCTCCTAAATGGGGCTAACATATGGGTTACAATAAGGTGTAGCAACCGATCATGCATGGGTAACCTAGAGGCTTGTGTGGGAGCAACCTATAAATTGTGATTCCTAAAGATATCTTGAGCTAGTTGCACCATATCACATATAGTATTTGTCTCCCCTTCATCATCTAACGTAAAGGCCTCAACTAGCACTTGTTTTGTAACTAAGATTTCCTTCCCTACTAAGATTTCCTTCCCTATTACATATGTTCTGAACCTATCAAGGTAATGCCTATATGTTCCTTTAATTTGAACACAGCTAGCATTACTATAGAATACTCTTACTAGATTCTTGAATAAGTGACTCTCCATACACAAGTAAGGCATCCATCCAAAAGACTCAAAAGTATGCAAATAGGGAAACTCTATTGATTGAAGGAAGTCTAGTGAGATTACCCTTCCAGGCTTTACTTTTCAGTGAGCAAAGTGTGTCTCATACCGCTTATTGGCATCAGAATTGTTGAAATTTTGGTTGAAAGAAGGCTTCATGGTGGAGCTTGAAGCCTCTCTTGGAAGGTTTCATCATCCAGCAGTGATTTTGGTTTTGGGTGCTATGAGAAATGAGTTTGATAAGTAAAAAACAGTGGGTAGCAAATTTACAAGAGAAATTTGCAAAAAAAAAAGTCAATTTTTGATGAGAAGTGAGTGCGAATATGTAAGGTGTAGAAAAAAAGAGTTGGGGAAGAAGATGAATAGGAGAGGAAAGATGAAAGAATCAACCAAACAGGTGAGGACCCGAATTTATCACGCCTAAAATTCATGACCCGATCGATATGTTGAAGTGGGGATTAATCGATTTTAGGCTTTTGCATGGAACCGATCGATTGGGTTTGAAGGGGATCGATCGGTTTTACGCCTTTCCAAGTCATTTTAGCTACTGGTTGAATACCCAATCGATCCTATCAAAGAGGGGATCGATCAGTTCTTCCTAAGTTTAGCAAAATTGGCTACTGCCTTCACACTCGATCGATCGTGTCCCAAAGGGGATCGATCGGTTCTTCTTGGGTTCAACAAACTTGGCTACTGTCTTTACACCTGATCGATCCTATCCAAAGGAAATCGATTGGTTCCCTATGTTTTCCCTTTACTTTGGCTACAGGGTGAAGAACTAATCGATCCATTCCAAAGGGGATCGATTGGTTTTTGCTGTAACATGTTGAAAACCATGCAATATGATCATTCAGACAAGCATTTTACAATCATGCACAAACCAAAGAAAAATTCAAAAAAAATATACATTTAATCAATCAAAAGTGCACCATACATCATAACATCAAGAATTTCACCTTAAGGAGCATTCATCATGTCAAGTTCACCTTTAATTGCATAAAATCTATCCTTATCAAGAGGTTTTGTAAAGATATCAGCTAGTTGATGCAAGGTGTCAACATATTCAAGTACAATGTCACCCTTTTGAACATGATCTCTAATAAAATGATGCCTAATTTCAATATGTTTGGTTCTAAAGTGTTGAATTGGATTTTTAGTGAAGTTGATGGCACTAGTATTGTCACATTTAATAGGAATATGATCCATAGTTATTCCAAAATCCTCCAATTGTTGCTTAATCCACAAAACCTGGGCATAACAACTTCTAGCTGCTACATATTCAGCTTCGGTTGTAGATTGAGCAACACTATTTTATTTCTTAGAAAACCATGATATGAGCATATTTCCAAACAATTGACAAGTACCAGAAGTGCTTTTTCTATCAATTTTGCACCCACCAAAATCCATATCGGAATAGGCATGTAAAGCAAAGGAAGAGCCTTTTAGATACCATAATCCTAAATTTGGGGTGTCTTTAAGTATCTAAAAATCTTTTTGACAACAGACAAATGTGTTTCTCTAGGAGATGATTGAAATCTAGCACATAAACATACTAAACATAATATCAAGTCTACTAGCAGTAAGATATAGCAATGAACCAATCATAGACCTATATAGTTTAGAGTCAACACATTTACCTCTTTCATCCTTATCAAGCTTTGTTGAAGTGCTCATTGGTGTCAACCAAGGCTTTGATTCTCTCAATTCAAACCTTATGAGAAAATCCTTGATGTATTTGGTTTGATTAATAAAGGTGCCATCTTTGGTTTGCTTTACTTGTAGTCCCAAGAAGAATGTGAGTTCTCCCATCATGCTCATTTCAAATTCACCTTGCATAATCTTAGCAAATTCTTGATAAAAAATTTCATTAGTAGCACCAAATATAATATCATCAACATAAATTTGCATTATGAAAATATCCTTACCTTTTATTTTAATAAAAAGTGTAGTGCCAACCTTCCCTCTATTAAAACCATTTTCAATCAAAAAAATTGACAATATTTCATACCAAGCTCTAGGAGCTTGTTTTAAACCATATAATGCTTTTGTCAATTTATAAACATGATTTGGAAATTTTGGATTTTCAAAACCGGGAGGTTGCTCTACATACACTTCTTCATTTATAAAACCATTAAGAAATGCACTCTTAACTTCCATTTGAAAAAACTTAAAATTTTAAAACATGTAAATGCAAGCAATATCCTTATGGCTTCTAACCTTGCTACCGGGGCATAGGTTTCATCATAATCTATTCCTTCCTTTTGCGTATACCCTTGAGCTACCAATCTAGCTTTATTTCTAATGATATTCTCATTCTCATCCATTTTATACCTAAAGACCCATTTGGTGCCTATGGTGGGATAATCACTAGGCCTAGGTACAAGATTCCATACATGGCTTTTTTCAAATTGGTTCAATTCCTCTTGCATGGCCAAAATCCAATGATCATCTCCTAATGCTTCATCTAAATTTTTGGGTTCAATATGGGATAGGAAAGCAACATACTTACACACATTAAAAAAAGATCTAGTTCTTACCCTTTGAGTTGGATCACCAATAATTTCACTATCTTTGACATACCTCTTTTCTCTAGGATGATTTGGCTCTCTCTCTATGAGTTATGGCCCCTTTAGAAACTCATCTTCTTCATTTTAATTTTTCTCCTCAATGTCATGAGGTGCATCATTGATCCATTCTTGAAGCATACCTACATCATCATCATCAAGAAGCACCTTTCTCAGAGGTGGGTTAGATTAATCAAAAATAACATGTATAGACTCTTCAACCACTAATGTTCTTTTATTGAAAACTCTATAAGCTTTTGATTTCAAAGAATATCCTAAGAAAATTCCTTCATCACTTTTTGCATTAAATTTACCAAGATCATCTTTTCTATTGTTCAAAATAAAACATTTGCAACCTAAAGGATGAAAATAACTTATGTTAGGCTTTTTTCCTTTAAAAAGTTCATAGGGGGTTTTTTTCAAAATTGGCCTAATCATAGCTCTATTTATAATATAGCAAGAAGAATTTATGGCTTCCGCCCAAAAATATCTAGGTAGATTATTTTCACAAAACATGGTTCTAGCCATTTCTTCTAAAGTTCTATTTCTCCTTTCTACTACCCCATTTTGTTGAGGAGTTATAGGAGCAAAAAAATTATGGCTAATACCATTTTCACTACAAAATTTATTAAAGCCTAGATTTTCAAATTCCTTTCCATGATCACTTCTAATACTAGTAATTGAATAACCTTTTTCATTTTGTATTTGTTTGCTAAAAGTGACGAATTTTTCCAAAGCCTTATTCTTTGAATGCAAAAAGAAAACCCGTGTGAATCTAGTGAAATTATCAACAATAACAAATCCATATTATTTTCCACCAAGACTCATTGTTCTATTAGGGCCAAAAAGATCAATATGCAATAGATGAAGAAGTCTAGTAGTTGAAATGCAATTCTTAGGTTTGAAAGAAATTCTTCTATGTTTTCTTTGAGCACATGCTTCACAAACCTTGTCATTTTCATATTTCAACTTTGGCAAACCAACAACCAAATTATTTTGAGAAAGTTTGAAATTATATGCATACTTGCATGTCCAAGCCTTTTATGCCAAACCAACTCTCATTTTCTTTTTGAGTTATAAAACAAACATTTTTAGAGGATAGGTCATCTAGATACACTACATAAATGTTTCCTTGACAGTGTCCAACAAAAACAAGCTTGTTAGTTTTGATATTAATTACTTGACAACACATGGATTTAAACACAACCCTAAATCCTTTATCACATAATTGATTAATGCTAAGTAAATTATGCTTGAGACCTTTCACAAGTAAAACATTTTCAATAGAAGTAGAGGAATTGTTACCAATAGAGCCAATCCCTTCAATTTGGCCTTTTGAGTTGTCACCAAATGTAACATCTTCTCCACTTTTCGCTTTCAAGTCCTTAAAGAGAGTTTTGTCTCAGGTCATGTGTTTTGAGCATCCACTATCAAGGTACCATTGATTGTTCTTGTTGAAATTTACTTTGTAGCAATGCTCATCCACCTATAAAAATACAATTAAATTTTTGTTTTAGGTATCCAAATTTTCTTGGGTCCTTGAGAGTTAGTACTAACAATTTTTGTGCTTTTTGGAATCTACTTCATTTTAGTAGCCTCATCTTGAAATGTGCTAACTCTTTTTGGAATCCACACTCTCCTAATGAGCTTACCTCTATAATTGACTTCTTTTAAGGAACAATATTGTATGGAATGACCCAATTTATGACAATGTGCACACATGCTAGATGAATCTTTTAGCTTAACAAGAAAATTCTTCAAGTGAGTTTCTTTATTGTCACCATTATAACCTAGTCCATCTTTATCAAAAAAAGCTCTTTGTGTTTCTAGCATGTCATTAAGCTTTTGATGACCCATATAAAATCTAGAAAATGAATTATGCAAATTTTCATTTTTCTTAGTCAAGTCATTGACAATTTACCTTCAAGAGCTCAACTTTCTTTTCTAAGTTTTCTTTTGCTTGAGTCAATTACTCATTTTCTAGTTTCAATTTACTAATCATTTTTCTATATTTCATGCTCATGTTCTTAAATTCTATAGCTAATTCATCATAGGCATCTTGTAGTTTATCAAATGAGCATGATTTTGAATCACATGGATTAGAGGTTACCTTGGGCTCATCAAGAGCCATGAGACATAGGTTGGCTACTTCCCCTTCATTTGATTCATCATTAGAGAAGTCGCTATCACTCTATGTTTCTACCATAGCTTTCTTCTTTGGCCTGGTCATGTTCTACTTTTTTCATAAAGGACAATTAAGTTTAATGTGACCCGATTTGTTGCATTCATAGCAAATAATTTGATCCATTTCTCTTCTACTTGATTCCCCTTTCGTCATCTCCCTTTGTGGTTTTCTCCTACTTGGGAACTTGTTCATTCTCATGAACTTCTTGAATTGCTTTGCAAACATGGCCATCTCTTCATCTTTATCATCCTCCTCTTAAGTAAAATTTTCTTTATCCTCTTGAAAGGTAGATTTGAGAGCAATGCCACATTTCTTGACTGGTTCTTATCCCTTTTTTTATCTTCATTTCATAAGTGAGGAGAAAGCCCATTAGTTCATCCAAAGAAAGTGTATGAGGGTCTTTGGACTCTTCAATGGTGGTTACTTTGGCTTCCCAACTCTTTGGTAGACTATTGAGAATTTTTTTAACCATCTTCACATTTGAATATGTCTTTTCAAGAGCCTTTAAACCATTAATGATGTTGGTGAAGCGGTTTGACATCTCACTAATGGTTTCATCAGGTTTCATCTTGGACAGCTCATAATCATGAGTAAGCATACCTATTTTTGTCTCCTTCACTTGGTTTGTACCTTCATGGGTGATAGCTAGCTTATCCTAAATTTCTTTTGCATTTCACATAAGGAGACTCTATTATACTCACTTGGTCCTAATGCACAAAAGAGTGTGTGCATTGCTTTGACATTGAGTTGAGCTATCTTCATGTCATTGACATCCCATTCACTCTCTAGCTTTATCACCTCCATACCATCTACCATCTTCATTGGAATTTAAGGACCATTTACAATAACCTTCTAGACTTTATAATCATTAGCTTGAATGAACAGCCTCATCCTAGTCTTCCAATAGGAGTAGTTATCATCAGCAAAGAGAGACGGTCTAACAATTGAATGCCCTTCACTTCCAAGAGATGTTGCAGCTGTTTCATTTGCTATGAGACATACCTCTTGTTGGCAGGTATAGTTGTTATAGCTTAAGGATGATTTTTCCACATTGATTACCATGTTTCTTTGAGCAATTTTCAGGATCACTCTTGGGCTGTTAAACCTACAAAAAGAGTATTAACTCTAATACCAATTGTTAGCTCAAAAACTTGGAATAAACCAAGAAGGGGGTGAATTGGTTTTAATAAAAGTTTCAAAGATAATATTCAATAACCACAAATTATCAAAACAGATAAGCACAATAGATGAATATAAACAAGAGATAGGGTTAGAGAATTTAATACCAAGATTTATAGAGGTTCAGTTCTTTCTTAGGCATCTACGTCCTCTCCCTTAGCCTCTCTTGCTAAGGAGTTCAATCTACTATTTGATGAAGATTCCAACTAAGCTTTCACAAAGCTTTACAAACTCAACAACATACATTGTTAAGGGTTATCCTCTCCCTTAAGCTTACACACTCACAATATAAAAAATTTAGAAGTGTTTGGCAAACTTTAAGAACATCACAAAGGCTAGGTGTTTGCTAAGTTGAAGTACACAAATGTATAGATAAGAAAGTAGAGCAAAACTTATATGAATTCTACACTTTTTCTCTTTTTATAGCTTTGAATGCTTGATCAGATTGGTAGGTGAATAGCAATAAGTTTCTTTGGCTCTTGTTGCTCTTGGTCTGCAGTGGAATGCTTGATTTATAGTTAGGAAGAAGTTGAAAGCCATTGGATTGCATTTAATGCTTTAAACCTGTAAAAATTTTGGATAGAAAATAGTTGTTGGGAGTTTCAGGCCTTCAGGGGATCGATCTCCTCCCTTAGGGGATCGATTGGTTCATGTTTAAGAAAGCCCAATTTTGTGCCTATTTTGCCTTACCCGATCGATCCCTTATCCCTTGCTTGAGGGAATCGATATGTTCTTTTAGGTGATCGATCCCCTATATGGGGGAATCGATCCCTTTTCTGGGTTTTCACACTTTGGGGACATTCTGTTTGAACAACCGATCAATCCCTTTAAGAGGAGATCGATCCCTTGCCTTAGGTGATCGATCTTCTATGTGAGGGGATCGATCCCTTTTTTAAAAAATTGCACGAGGAAAGCATTCTATATGAAAAAGTGATCGATCCCTTGAATGAGGGGATCAATCCAGTTTGCTAACCAATCAATCCCTACAAGTAGGGTATCGATTGGTTTTTGCCAAATCTTGAGAACTTTTGGTTCTAGTTGAAAACAGGATCGATCCCTTTTGCTAGGGGATCGATCTGGTAATGGAAGGGATTGATCCCTTGTATCAAAACTTGCATAAATCATGTTTTGTTTTGAGAATTTAAGTTGTTTTGGTTCTCAAATGAATTTTGGCAAGATAAAAGGGTGGAAAATGTTCAATTTAAGCTTAGACAAGATTGAAACAAGTTTGGCAAATTTTTATTTTGTCAAATCAAAACTCTTAATCAATTCAAGGCCAACAGAGTGCAAGAAAATAAATATATACAATGTGTCTTAAATGACTAGAAGATTTAAAATCGAGATCGGGTCTCTAAATATAAAAAGACCATTTGTACTTTCCAACCTCTAAGCAGAGTTTAGGTTCAAACTTTTATATTTAAAATATAATTTTTTAATTTTTATTCTTTATTCTTTATCTAATTTTATTAATTTAAAATATGAAATTATACAAAAATTCTTAATAAAATAAAATTTCCTAAATATCCCATCATCTAAGCGACATTTAAAAGCAAATTATTTTACAAAAGGTTTTCACATAAATTCTTAAAACTTTAAGATGATTTTGAGGTTCTCAAACTTTAGGGTTTAAGTTCTCATTTAAGGTTTTGATTTAAGGATCTCGAATTTTACCTAGGGTTTAGGTTTTCATCTAGGGTTTCATTTAGGGTTTTGTTTAGGATTTTATTTAGGATTTCAACCCTAGGGTTTTATTTAAGGTTTCGATCTTAGGGTTTTATTTAGGATTTCATTTTAAGGTTTTAATTTTCAATTTTGATTTTAAGAGGGTTTAGGTTCTTATTTAGGGTTTCGATTTAAGAATCTCAAATTTTATCTAGAGTTTAGGATTTTGACCCTAGGGTTTTATTTAAGGTTTTGACTTTAGGGTTTTATTTAGGGTTTCAAGTTAGGTTTCATTCTCAGGTTTTAATTTTAGGGTTTCGGTTGGGGTTTTAATTTTGAGGTTTCATTGCATAAATTTATGAGCCTCTCTAAAATCTTTAACATCTAAGCAGACTTTCGGAGCAAGCTTGTATTTTGTAATTTCTAAAAATTAATTCTTATTTTTATATATTTTCCTTCTTATTAGAATTTATTATTGTTATTTATTAATCTTTTGCCATTATATTTTTATTATTTTTATTATTTAATAATTTCTCAACATTTTGGCAAAATTATTGATTTTTAAAAGACGATTTTTTTATTTCTTTCAACATTTAGGCAGGGATTTAAAACAATTATTTTTATTTTTATATTATATTTTAATAGATTTCGTAAATGCAAATATCATCTAAAGCACATAAACAAAATCAAAGACAATAAGAGCATGCTAATTAATAAGCTAATATATATATATATATACTAAATTATTAAACAATCAAAAATCACATAAAATTAAAATATGCATGATTATAATAATAGAAATAATAATGAACATATTGCAAAAAGATATTTAACTTTCATATTTTTTAAGTGATCAATCCTAATTGTTTTTTTAATTTAATATTTCTTAACAAAAAATATATTTATTATTTATATAAAATAAAACACAATAACAAGGTGTTCTAGACAAACCATCCCTACTCTCTTTATTCTCCATCAAAGTCAAGAGAAATAAACAACCCTGCTAGCTTAAAGCATCAAACTTGGAGTTGGAAACATGATCAAGCCAATATGTAGAGCAAAGAAAACGTGGATAAGGAAGCTTCATAATAGGATGAAATTTTGTCCAAAACATGGAAACGGAAAAACGTAAAAAAGTTTAAAATTTCTCCATTTTTGAGCATGGCCTATATGCATATAAAACATCTTTCCCCATTTCCACAAATGAAACTCATGTGACAAATCAAAGGACAAACTTTCCCTCCTATAAATGGATACCATGCAGTAATCCAGTTGACATATAAGAGGAAGAAGGTTTGAGCTTCCATGCAAAAGGTATGCTTACAGGGGAAGAAAAAGAAAAAAAAAAAGAAAAAGAAAAGAAGAAGAAAGGGAAAAAAAAAGTCTTACACTTAACTTCATATACACTTTATGCAAGAAAACCCAACTGTAAAATACACATTTATATAAACAGGTTACCTTTTTCACCTGACTGAGAGAATACAAACTTGCAGCAGAAATGGCTTTTTTCCCCCTTTTCTTTTTTTTTTTTGTTGATTCTTTGTCTTTCTGCTTGTTTTTTATTTGTTCTGCCTCTTCCTGGTGCCTTTTTTTTGGCTCCTTTCTGTTTTTTTTTCTTTTTTGGTTGCTTCGTTCCTACTTCAGCTTTGTTTTTTTGGCTGCTGCAGTTTCCACAAACCACGCTACTGCAGTTTTTCAATTTCTGCTACTGCTTTACCGCGTCTGCTTCCTTTCTTTTCTGTTTTTACGTTTCTCCCTGCGTTGCTGGTGTTCTTCTGCTGTAACTTTCTGGTTTCTACTACAGTTTCGTTTTTTTGTTTTTGGTTCCTGATGCAGTTGCGTCTTTTAGTTCTTGCTGCGGTTGCTCACTTTCTCCCTTTCTCGTCCTCTTTTTTTTTTTTTTTTGGCACCTCTTCCTTATGTTTTTTTCCCTTTGTCATGTCCACTACCCGTTGGTTTTTGGTTTCTAGTTCTTCCTCCTTCTTTTTTCCGTTCTGCCTCCTTTTTTTCTGGTTGCCTCCTTCAATTCATCAATTCATGGCAGTTTTGTTTTTTGGTTGCTGCTGACCCCTGTTTTTCGAGCCCCGACATTACCTGCTTGTTTTACTAGTCTTGCACGGCCTTCTTGCACGACGCACGACCCCTTTCTTCTGCTCATTTACCAGTTTTCTTTACTGTTTTCCTGCACGTTCCCTGTTTCCACGTCCTTGTTCTTCCTTCAGCAGTTCTCTCCTTTAATTTTTCTTCACTTGGGACTCCATGCCATGCACCGAATGGGCATTCTTTCATGCATGTATGAGTTCCTTCTGTCTTTGCTATAATAGGCCTTAATTTGGTTCCTCCATTTTGTTTAGGGCTTAAAAATGTTTGTTTTGGACAAGTCTTTTATTATTTTAACTTCTTAAAAATTTATTAATTATTAATTTTTATATTATTATTATTTATTTTATACATATATTTTTAATTTAAATTTTTGTTCTTTTATTATTATTATTATTATTATTATTGTTATTATTATTATTATTATTATTATTATTGCCATTAATGTGCTTTAAGATTAGGCCTTTTATTGGATTATTCGTAGGCCTTATACGAAGCATTTAAAAGTGGGCTCTAAATTGGGTTTGAAAAATAAAAATCAAGCCTAATTGCAAAAGCAAGCCCAGATTACAAGAAAAAGTCTCCTGAACAAAATTAGGTATCTACAATTGCCTCTTTTTACATATTTTTTAGAATCAAGAATAATACAACGACATCGACAATAATTTTGTCTGGATGTTACTTCCCAATGAGTATTTTTTTTGTTATTTTCTTATTTTTTGTTGTTTTTTGTTGTCTTTTGTTTTTATTTTTTATTTTTTTTTGTTTTCTATGTTTTTGTGTTATTGTTTTTTTTTTGTTTGCTTTTTGTTTTTCTATTTGTTTTAACCTTCAGGATTGAACTACGAGTCAAGTAATAAAGAACGACCGGGATGACACTGCAAGACAAAAAATAAAGAACGATAGGGATGACATCATAAGTCGAAAAATAAAAAATGACTGGGACGATAATGCAAGTCAAGTAATAAAGAATGATTGGGATGATAATCGTAAGTCAAAAAATAAAGAATGACCGAGACGACACTGCAAGTTAGAAAATAAAGAACGACCGAGATGATACCACAAATCAAGTAATAAAGAATGACCAAGACAATACCGCAAGTCAAAAAATAAAGAACGATCGAGATGACACCACAAGTCAAGTAACTATGAATGACCGAGACAACACTGCAAGTCAAAAAATAAAAAATGATAGGGATGACACCACCAATCAAGTAATTAAGAACAATAGGGGTGACATGCAAGTCAAAAAATAAAAAGACCAGGATGATACCATAAATCAAAAAATAAAGAATGATCAAGACGACACTATAAGATAAAAAATAAAGAATGATTGGGACAACATCACAAGTCAAAAAATAAAGAATGACCAGTATGACACCACAAGTCAAGTAATTAGGAATGACCGGGATGACACCATTAGTTGAAAAATAAAGAACAATCGAGATGACACCACAAGTCAAAAAGTAAAGAACAATTGGGATGGCACTGTAAGCCAAAAAATAAAAATGATCAAAACGAAGTTGTAGGCCGAATGAAGTGATCATTAATTTGGGTTTACGTGCCAGTTAATCTAGAGTTTCTTGCTAGCTAATTCTATACTTACGTGCCAACTAATCCTAAGCTTAAATGCCAGCTAAACTAGGTTTAAATTTTCATTGAGGCCAACTAAACTAGGCTTAAATTTTCATTGAATGCCAGCTAAACTTGGCTTAAAACTTCATTGGGCACTAAATAAACTAGACCCAAATCTTTTCATGAATGTCAGCTAAGCTAGGCTTAAATCTTCATTAGTGCCACCTAGACTAGGCTTAAATTTTCCTTGAAGATAGCTAATTTGGGCTTAAATTTTCATTGGATGTTAGCTAGACTAGGCTTAAATTTCATTAAGTGCTAGATAAGCTGGGCTTAAAATTTCATTAGGCTGCTAGCTAAATTGGGCTTAGATTTTCATTGGTGCTAAATAATCTAGGCTTAAAAACTAAGTGTTAGCTAAACTAGGCTTAAATCCTTTCTCAAGTGCAAGAAAAACTATATTTAAATTTACATAAAGTGCCAGCCAGCTAAACTGGGCTTAAAACCTAGGTGCCATCTAAACTGGGCTTAAAATTTCATTAATGCCAAAAAAATTGAACTTAAATTTTTTCGAGAATTGGTGATCTCTACCAAAAATGAAAGAGGGAAAAATTTTCTTTCCAACTGGATCGAATGGTTTAGCACATAGAGCTTTCTATTCATTCAAAATGATTTTTTCACCTGAAGAGGATAAAAGAGGCATAAATTTTTCCACGTAAGCTCGCAGATGAAACATAAGTTTTTTCAAAAAACATGAATCCTTTGAAAATCAAATATAGTAAACACTTTTTTCAGGCTTCAAATGTGAGACTTTGATATATGTCAAGGTTAGTTGCAAGGATTCGATATTTTGAAAGGTTATTTAGGAATAGAAAAAGGTTGAACTTTTGAAATCAATCTTTCTCAAACTTCTGGGACCTTGATATTTTGAATCTTTCAAACAAGTTTGGCTTATCTTTGTTTAGCATCTACAATATTTAGCATTACGAGTGGACTTCAAGGTTTGCTCTAAACTACCTTTTTTAAGGTTGTCATCCTAAAGCCACACACATTATTCTCTATTTTCTATTTTTCTCTTTATTTTTTTAATTGATTATCACACCATGCACTTAAGAATTCAAACTTACCTAAAAGGTCCAAATAAGAAATTAGTTAATGAAGAAAGACTAAAAGATTCATGGATTTCATGGTCATTTTCCTAACATAAACTTTTCAATTTTAAGCATGTATGCTTGATACAATATGAACTTTTCACAGGATGTAACATAGGCTAAGGTTCAAGGTTTTCAAAAAAAATGATAGACAAGCTCAAAATAAGTGGTTAAGGGTAACTAAAACCAAGGATCATTCTTTCACTTGAAGAATACACTCTAAGGTTTATTCTTTTTCATTTTCTTGTGCTTTTCACCCATTCATTTCATTTCATTTCTTTCTTCATTTTTTTCTTTCTTTGTTTTTCTTTTTTCTTTTCTTTTTTCTTTTCTTTTTTCTTTTCTTTACCCTTTTTCTTTTGCATTCTTTTCTTCTTTCCTTCCTTTTTTCTTTTTTTTTGTCATCTTTTTTTTTTTTGCATTTTTTCACTAAGTGGATTCAAAACTTTTGAAAATTTTTATATTGGGCTTTTGCCTTATCATATGGGATTTTATTTATACATCAACATTCTTACCCCTAATGCATTCTTTTTTGGCCTCCCTAGTATGGAAGGTGATCCTTAGTTAAGGTTTATTTTAAAAGAATATTTATTAAGCTCAAAAGGGTAGCTATGGATGAATTTTTGTATTTGTGAAGGGATATATGAAAGATGGCCATTTGTCATTTCAAGCATGATCACTTAAATTGAAGAGCAATTCCTTGTAGGAAAATGATTTTGAAGAAAGGTTTTTACTTCAAACGTTTCCCCCCTTTTTTTTTACTTTTTGTTTGGCTTTTTCATTTTTGACTTTTGTTTTTTCCTTTTCAAAATTGTAGGCTGGTTAAGACTTTATTTGGATTTATTCAAATTTCTTAAATGCTTGGTATCATAACCATTTTTTTCCCTTTTTTTCTTTTGTTTTTTTTCTTGCTTTTTTTTTTACATGCCCCTCATAACTCATACGTAAATTCATTTTGTCAGTAATGCACTTCATGAAAAATGCCTCATTTTAGCAAACCATCATTGATGAAAGTTATTACAAGAAAAAAGATTATGTGGAATGAATGAGAAAGGGTCATACAGAATAAACCTATTTAAGGTATCAAATAGTATATGTCACTTTACCAAAAAGAGAACGAATGGGTTAATCATAGCTCAAATTTTCTTAAGGGCAATGTAGTTTTTCCAATGCCTTCAAGGCACTAGACTAGATCAACTTTGAGATAAAAAGCTAAAAGGTTAGTAAGTTTGAAGTTTTTTTACAAGACTTAAGGTGGCTTTGACTTTGGAAAATTGTGGAGCTATAGCATAACATTGACACATCAAATTATGACATCTGAATTCTTAAAAATGTTGCATATGCCTGATCTTTCTGGAATCCAATTTTTTTTTTTAAATTAGCTATTTCACTATTCATTACCGTGGAAAATATTATCATGTTTTGATACATAACATTATCAGGTGAGGGGTAGGTTCATGAATTCAACTTTATGGCTTTTGAAAGATCATGGCTATTAAATGGAATCATCTAAAAGGCTTAAGAAAAAAGGCTTAGGTATTCGACAAATTTCTAATAACAATCATCAACTCATTTAAGACATTTCTTTAATCACAAAACTTTTTCCTTTGGCTAAATGCTCAAATTGGGATTAAACGTTTGGGTAATCGCTCAATTCAAGACTAAATGTTTTAATTTATACAAATAAGAATTAAACATTATCAACTTGCAACAATATAAGATTTTTTTCAACAAAAAATCTACTATGAAAGATATGCGCTGTTAAGTTTAAAAACTATTACAACTAAAAATGACATGGAATTAAACTTCCAATCCTTGAATAATAGATGGAAAGGCTCTTGATTTTTTTTTTCTAAGCCTATTTCATTTCATTTCTCTTTTTCTTTATGAACTAATGTCTGCAAAATCTACAGCATGATTTCCTCTCTCTTCTTATTCTATTTAAATCTTATGTTTTTTTTTTCTTTTTTCTCAACTATTTTTCTTTAACTTTTCACACAAAAGAAAAGTCAGTGTCATCCCTTTTCCCTACTCTGCCAATGTTTCCTTTTTGCCCAATTCATTTAAAAAAACATGGAATTAAGAGTTAGGTGTTTGAAAGTTCTAAATTAATTTTGGGCTACTAAAAATGGCTAATGATTGGGATCTTATGCAGTGGTGGAGGTTATTCTTCTATCGCAATACCACCACCAATATAGCAAGCAATAATCTCCCAAGTAAATATTTCACAAATAAGAATAATAGTAGTTAGCACAAGGACCCTTTAGCTTGCTTAGCTTTTTTTATGTTTAAGGTAGAAGATGTACTGTTTTCATGTCCTAATCTTCACAGCTTAGAAAAAGTGGTTTTTTGAAAGTTTCTTGCAAGCCTTTTTTGTTATATGTTGACCCCACCACCATCAACACTAATTCAAGGTATAGATCCTACCTCTTTAAGTTCTTCTTTTGGAGGTTCTAGTAACCAACTTCATTAGCATCAAAAGTTATTACAGTAGCAAGATAATAGCAAGAATCTAAGTTTTGAGGATGGGCTAAAAATGATTTTTAGAAAGAGAAAGAAAGAATTAATTGCTCTTTTAAAAAGAGAGAAAAAAAGAACATGTCTATCTCATATGCCATTCTCTAACTTAATCACCATAAAAAAGCTAACTCAGCTCAACTTTATTCTTTCATGCACGGTAATGGCACATATCTTTCATAGTTGGATTTTTGTTGAAAAAAATTCTATATTGTTGCAAATCGATAATGTTTAATTCTTGTTTGCATAAATTAAAATGTTTAGCCATGAATTAAGCAACCACCCAAACGTTTAATCCCAAATTGAGCATTTAGCCTTTTTCTTTTCTCTTTTTCTTTTTTTTTCTTTTGTTTTCTTTCTTTTTGTTCTTGCTTTTTCTTCTCCCTTTTTATGGCATTTCTCTTTCTATAACTATAGGATTTAACTACGTAGGGCTTGATTCACATCTAACATTTTTTTCTTTTTTTTTTTCTAATTTTCTTTAAAAAAAAACCTACAATATCCAAAACTTAAAGGAAATACAATGACCTCAAATGACAATATAAATCCATAAAACATTATGATGCACATGTCCACTCATATAATGCAAACATACAGACTTGATCAAAAAATTCACTTCCCCAATAGTGCTATTAAGACGACATTAAAAGTTACAAAAACAAAAGTTTCCCACTTGGCACATTAGCTTCAGCATCATTGACTTATAATTCCACTGTTATCAATTATTAAAAGCACTAACTAGCTTTTTGAACTTTGTGAGATCTAAGTTAATCAAAGTCTGAATCATATCCTTGAAAGCAGTACAATCTTCTATAGAATTCCCTTTAACCTCATCATGAAATTCACACATAACATTGGGATCATACCATTTCGGGTTAGGTGGCTTTCTAGGCCTTGCAGGAACAACAATAATCATCTAATTTTTAACCAATAGGGTAAATATCAGCATAAGACATTGAAAGTGAATGGTACATCTTAGCTCTCTTTCTTTAATGGATGGAAGGGAATCACTTAGGTTGATCCTTTGTTCTGTGAATATTTGTGGTAAAGAAACTAGAACACACAAATGAAGTGGTTGAGAAAAATTGTCAACCTATGGTTTTGGTTGAGAATAATACGGTGACCATTAGGAATAGTTATCCATTAAATATTCCTTTATCATGGTGAGGTTTCTTTTATTTTGCCCTTCAATAATTATCTCTTGGGTATATCCTTTGGAAATATTTCCTTACCTTTCATTAGGAATTTCCATATTGGCATCCATGCTCTTATAAATGTCATTCCCTTCCATGGCTCTTAGTTTTTCTTCTAATAAATCATATTTATTTTTTATCTCACCACTTACTCTTTGCATAGACATGCCACGTAGCTTTTCTTGTTCAACAGGATCATCCAAATTTGGTACAAAGATATGATTGACAAGACCTAATCCTGGATTGACATTCACATATACCTGAGGTTGACTAGTAAAAGGTCCAACACCAATGTAAGGCTAGGGTTGACTAATAGAAGGTCTAACAAAATTAAAAAGTTGTGTAGCTAGTGGCTAAAAATGGATTTCTCAAGAAGTATGAACTCAAGGTGGAGCGAATCTCAGAGAATATGTTGATTCTTCCATATTAACCCCATATCCTAATCCCTATGTGCTATCAACTTCTTTGCCTTTTAGAGAGCTTGTTAATAATTGTCTTAACTTGAACATCTATGCATCATTATCTAATTGTATTTCTATCTCTCTCTCTCCCTTATCTCCTCCTGTGCCTTCTTGACCTTCTCAAACCTAGCTAAATGCTCTTCTTTCATAACTTGAGAATTAAAGCGAGTATTATACTTGTACAAAACTGTTTGAGTTGACTTCTTTGGCTTCACTATCCTTGAACTTCATTTTATTAATCATGAATTAGAACACATTGTATAATCATTATTGTTATTATTATTAATAGTATTATTATTATTGTTAATTTACTTTTATTAATTTACATGTATGCAATGAATGTAATGTAATGCAAAAGAGGAATTGCTTTGGATTAATCTAAGCAAAGAAAACATTCATTAACCATAGAAATCTTTGTACATCAACCAATCATCCATGCATTAAAACCATAAAAACACTTAATTTGAATGTACTGCTCCCTACCTTCACATAAGAAACTCAACAATTGCTAATTGCAATGCTGAGTCGATACGATCTCTTATTCTCATTCTTCAACTCTCTCCACCATTTTGTTTATTTTTTGCACCACTTTGTATATTTGAAAAGTTAAGTTCTCTATATATTTTTGCCTTTCTAAGCTCTCTACTCTCCACATTTCCCAAGCTTCCACTTCTATATTACAAGTATGGGCCCAATAATCCTCTTTTTATTACCATTTAGTCAAAATCTTATCTATGTGATTCTGATTGTTGGCCAACTAAATCTCCAAGCTTATTAGCTTTTATTCCAAAGCCTTTTTCTCCCTTTGCAAATAAAAAATTCTATTCTATTCTCCTTTCAATCCAGCCCTTAGCTTTTTATTTTCCCCTTAATAGTTAGCTACCTTTGCAAAGACTCCAAAAAGTTTATCTTTCCATGTTTCTTGTTCTTTGGTGAGTGTAAGGATCACTTCTTTATTTTCTCAAGCTCTATGATTTCAGTACTCCACCACTTTTCTTAGTTCTTCCATATCCTTCTTAAATCCCCTTAAAGGTTCGATGTCCATTTTCAATCTCTTATTCTCTTGGTGAAGATTTTACAAATCTCCTTTCAACACTTTTCACTCCTAGGGCAACTTCTATAATGCATCATCTTTCATCATCAAATCATACCTCAACTGGTTGACCTAATCTATAATTTCCATTTTCTCTTTCTTCATCTTTTTTCTTTCCATCTTGAACTCTCTCTAAGAAATCTCAAGAGTGGCCTAACTTTGTTGACTCTAAAGTAAGAATGGGCAATTGTTTTAAAACATCTGCTAGTAGGGGCCTAACTTCATTAAATATCTTCATTTTCCATGCAAGGTACCCTTCTATAACATATATGCATATCTAGTCGAGCTTATCTAATTAATCAGCTTCCATGTCTTGATGACCTCTCAAACCTTTTTCATATAACCAAGTGCTTTATAGACAAACTCAAATAAACTAAGATCATAAGTCATAAGGATGAAGATAAGAATCATATTGCCTCTGAACCATGAGAGGTGCATAACTCACTACCCCCCATATCCCTAGCAATGGTACTTATGACTCGTCCCCACAACTATACAAAATAACTATGGGAAGCATCCAAGGCACCCTCCATGTTACATCTTCACCAGTAAGCTTTAGAAAGAATGACATCTATTGACTTTTTATCCAATCTCTCTGCCATTCTTTGATGACAAATCCTTGATGGGAACTAAATGAATAGAGAAATGATGAAACGATATCTTTTCTTTTCCCCAAAACTGACTTCTAAGCCAAATAAAAAGTAACTAAGCACATTCTATGAATCAACCTTCACCCATCCTTTGATAGAAGTTAAGTGATCTAATGGTCTCCACCAAAATGGTCCTTAAAAGATTTATACCTTTATCCAATTGCTCAAAGAAATTAACCATCGATGCCTCTACATGTCCTAATACCTTGAGGAATATCATCAAACCATACATAGCCAAAGAAAACAAATCCAATCCCCAATCAATATCAAGATACTTCTTTATATGCTATAATAAAAAGGTTGATGGAATGGTCTCAACCCTATTTGTTTCCTTCTTATGATTGTTTATCTCTTCAACCCCTATTTGCATAATCTTGGCTAACTTCTTCGTATAACTAGTGGTTTTTTGCTCCTACCAATAAATCTTGTCTTGATTCATAGAGTCTATTCGAAATAAAGATGAATATCCTTCAATTGTGGGGGTCAAGTCTTGTTGGTTGAACATGAAACCCCGGTAAGATGGATCCCAAAATTGTATTGCAACCCTAACTAGTTTTTTGTCAATCTTCACCAATAGGAACAGTGCCACATACCTATATATTTTTTTGAAAAAGACTCCCTTTTTTCTACTCCCTACTGTTGCCATATGGTTTCCAATTTGACTACATCATTTTAACTCAAATCCACGAGCACCAACTATGGAAATGTAGAAACATAACCGACCCCTAAATAATCTCTTTATTTTTCTTGAGGGCTTTTTGATTGACTTTTGACTTTTAGATAATTCTTACTAAAGGCTAATGATACTGATGGCTTCATGAATGCTTCATTCACTATTGATTGATCCAAAATAGATACCTCTCTTAAAATGCAAAATCTATATGATGTATGCAACAAAATTAAATGTTATACAAATAAAAGAAATAAAATATCCAAACAAATAAATAACAACAATAACAAAACAATCATATCATACAACAAAAATAACAGAATATATACAGTGTCCATTTTTTAAAAGGCAGCATGACTCTACCCTAGGCAGGCTTTCTATGGCCACGATATGCCAAGTTAAGATTTACTTGCCTAAATGTTTCCAAATCAACCTTACATCATCAATCATTATAAACTAATAATGTATACCAATCCTCACCCATTACAGGCTACAAACAAAAATGATTCAATCTAAATGGAAATGTTTTGCTAGCACATACAGAGGTTATCACCTCATGATAGCATAGCTACTTCACTTCTTCCTAATAAGGATAGAACTTGGGTCTAAAGCTCATGCATGTAAGTGAATATGTAAATGTCTGCAAAATGACATATTAAACAAAACAATATAAATAAATCATAAACACAAAATCAAATCAAAGTAATAAGTAACATACAATTTATTTTATTTATTAACTTATGTATTTTTTTTAGAAATAAAGGGAATTAAGTTAAATATTAATTAAAACCAATTGAATCTAAAAATTTTCAATATAGCATAATTAAAATTTTTGACTTGACTTTCAAAATGTCCCTAGTGGAATTGCAAAGCTATCATAATGTATTAGTCCAAAAACTCGGTTGCTAGATGTAAAATTTAAAAATTGTGAAAAATAAGGGAGTTGCCACCAATCTTTTTGAGGGTGTGATTAACCATAAAAAAAATATATCTTTTTTTTAATAAAATGGGTTTAGAGCTTTATTAAAATGACAGTTTTGATCTACAAAAATAATATTAGGTTTGAGAGTCAGTTACATGTGAAGACAGATTAGCACCCTTACAATGTCCATAAAATTGGTACTAATTAATTATATGCTATTTGTAACTCTGGATAAAATGGTGCCTATATGAAATTTAATTATAACACCCTTTATCTTTTAAAAAAAATTAATTTAAAGAAATATTTATTTGGAAGTATTATGAAAATTTTAGATTAAAGAAATACCTTCAAATTCCCTAACAAAAAGGCAAAATTCAAATATAATCTTTTTTATCTTAAATTTACTACAACATTTCTTTTAAAAATAATAAAATAACATTTTTTGCAAATGATAATTATTAATAACTTTCTAATATCTATGTAGAATAGAACCACTTATATTTCTTGAAATATTATTTTAATTTTACTTATTTATTTTGAAATCAATATTTTGAAAAAGGAAGCTTTTTATGTAATAACAATGGAAAAAGCTATAGTAAACGATAACAACAATAATTGAAGTGCATGTATACACATAATGAGTGCAAGAAAATAAATATATGCAAATGTGTCTTAAATGATAATGAGATTTAAAATCGAGGTCGGGTCTCTAAATATAAAAAGACCACTGGACTCTCCAACCTCTAGGCAGAGTTTGGGTGTGACCTTTAATATTTAAAATCATATTTTTTAATTTTTATTCTTTATTTTTATTTAATTTTATTATTTTAAAATATGAAACTATACAAAAATTATTAATGAAATAAAATTTTTTAAATACTCCATCATCTAGTTTGTATTCAAAAACAAATTATTTTTACAAAAGGTTTTCATATAAATCTTTAAAAATTTAAGATGATTTTGTGGTTCTGAAACTTTAGGGTTTAGGTTTTCATTTAGGGTTTCATTTAAGGTTTGGACCTTAGGGTTTTATTTAGGATTTTGGCACTAGGATTTTATTTAAGGTTTCAACCTTAGGGTTTTATTTAGGATTTCATATTAGGGTTTCATTATAGGGTTTTAATCTAAGGATTTTGGTTTTAAGGTTTCAATTGGGGTTTTAATTTTGAGGTTTCATTACATAAATTTATGAGTCTCTCTAAAAATCTTTAACATCTAGGTAGACTTTCAGAGCAAGCTCATATTTTGTAATTTCTAAAAATTTATTCTTATGTTTTATATATTTTCCTTTTCATTATAATTTATTATTGTTATTTATTAATATTTTGCCATTATATTTTTATTATTTTTATTATTTAATAATTTTTTGACATCCAGGTGAAATTATTAATTTTTAAAAGATGATTTTTTTTTATTCCTTCCAATATCTAAGCAAGGATTTAAAACAATTATTTCTATTTTTATATTATATTTTAAGAGATTTTGTAAATGCAAATATCATCTAAAGCATATAAACAAAATCAAAGATAATAAGAGCATGCTAATTAATAAGATAATATATATACAAAATTATTAAATAATGAAAAATCACATAAAATCAAAATAAGCATGATTATAATAATAGAAAGAATAATGATCATAATGTAAAAAGATATTTAACTTTCATATGTTTTAATTGATCAATCCTAATTATTTTTTTGTTAATATTTCTTAACAAAATTTTTTTTTATTATTTATATAAAATAAAGCACAATAACATGGTGTTCTAAATAAACCATCCCTACTCTCTTTATTCTCTATCAAAGTCAAGAAAAATAAACAACCCTACTAGCTTAAAGCATCAAACTTCGAATTGGAAACATGATCAAGCCAATATGCAGAGGAAAGAAAATGTGGATAAGAGGTATTGCTTGCTCATGGAAACATATTTAAGAATGATCTTAACTTAGGCAGATTCTTGTATATTTAGCACTTGTTCATGATTTTACCTTAGTTATATCTATTGTTCAATCCATGAGTCATTCATGATGAATGAAGCATTGAGAGTATAGTATGATTTTTGCTCAATCCTGTTTTTCTTATGGACAAGCAAAAGCTTAAATTTATAGGGTTTAATTGCACTTAAATTTTAGCTTTTTCATGCTTATTTTTAGTACAATTTTATTTATATTTTGGCTTGTTCCTTAGGATTTTTGGCAAAATTACTCCTAAATGCACATTTATCTAATATGTAGGTATAAATAATGAAAGTGAAGAATTTTGGTCAATTTGAATACAATTTGGAGGGATTTTTGATGCAATTTATGCAAATGACCTAAACTAGTGCCAATAGGCAAAATTGACTTTGAGGGATTTTCCTTAATTTTTCTTGCAATATTTTTTTAGTATTATTTTCATATTTTTTTCTAGTAAATTGTAGGATAAATGGAGACACCTAATTTTGTTCAAGATATTTTATCATTTTAACTCAAGTTTGGATTTGGCAATTGGGCCATAACCATAATTTTTTAGGCCCATTACACGGCCCATTTTCAAATGCTTGAGGATGAGGTCTAATGTGGGCCCCTTAGAGGGGCCCATTACATTTGTCTGATTGAATGTCCAAAGAGGTTCGTTGCATTGGCCTAAACAATACACAGTAAAGGCCCATTCTTAAAAGCCCATTAAAGGCTCGTTGTTGGCCATAAATGAAAATCCAAATAAATAAAATAGATAAAATATAAAATATATATAAATCATTAAATTATTTATTAAACATAAAATATGTAATATGTATATAATAAAAATGAAAATAAAAATCTAAACTTAAAACTAGTGAGGCACCTTTTATAGGACAAAACTGTGAAACCTTCAGTCAAAGTAGACAATACCTCACAGGCTAAGTGTGGGTCTATATTAAAGAAATGGTATCAAAGCAGTCACTAGTCAATGGAAGCTAAGTGTTACATCATGGGAGTCACTAAGTGCTACACGATGGGGCCGTGGGAGTCACTAAGTGCTACACGATGGGGAGCCACCTCTAGAATCCCAACATCTGGTGTGATCTTGGTCCTGTGGTTAGATTTGTCTTAACAGGGACATCAAGCTTTAAAGGTGGGGGGATTGTAACACCCCCAATCTATACTAAAAAAATATATGGATATGGTACGATATATATTTTGAGATCTAAACCCAAAACTAGTGAGGCACCATTTGTGGAATAAAAGCATGAGATATTTGATCAAAGCGAATAATACTTCACAGGTTGGTTATGGGTCTCCACTAAAGAAATGATCATACCATATCCATACATTCTTCTAATATGGGATTAGGGCATTACAATTGATTGTTTAGGGGCATCAAACCATACATGACCGGTAATGTCTTTCTTCTCACTAAGTCTACCCCTATTCTTTTTCTTTTTTCATATTTACTGCTGATAGGACTGCCTTATCTATTTCCTCAATGCTCTCTCTCTTACCTCTCTTAGTTCTTCATTGGAATAGCTTTTTAATTTCTCCAAATCCAAAAGCTGTTCTCCAAGCAAGAAAATGGAAAGCACGCTAGCACTCACAATAAAACCCAAAAATATGTAAAGAACATAAAAGCCCACAAAGACCTAACTAGGCTATTGGTCATGGCCAAATAAAAGAGAAAAGGCTCACTTGGCAAAATTTAGCATGCCATACAAGAGGCCCTACATGAGATAAGCATAAAACTTGTATGACATAACCATCATATGGGAGGAGTTAAGGAACCAAAAATTACAACGGTTGCATGAAGGATGTGGGGCAACATGAAGAGTAAGACAGAATAAGAAAGAAAAATAAAAATTGTAAAAAAATTGAAAAAAAAAAAGAAAAAAAAATGGCATGCTAGCAATGTAAAGAGGGAATGTAAAGAAGCAAAAAAAAAAAAAAAAAGATAGGAAGAGGCTGAGAGGCATTGAAAGGAAAATAAAAAATAATAAAGGAAAAGAAATTAGACCAGAGTCAGAGGAAATAAAAAAACTAGAAAGAAAAGAGCTTTTAGGGCCTGAAGGCATGGAAAAGGTAGAAAAAAAAGAGCAAAGAAGCAAAAAAATCAGTAGCAGTGGAGACAAAAAAATTGGGAAAAAAGCTAAAAAGCAAAAAAAAAAATATGGCACGGCATGCAGTGAACTAAAAAAGAAAAAAAGGTAAAAAAAAATAAAGAAGAAGGGGCTATTAAGGTGAGAAACAGAAAAAAAATAGGAAGGTAGCAGCCAAGAGTAAAAATGAGGCATTATTTGAAAAAAAGAAATAGCAACCAAAACAAAAAGAAAAGAAGCAAGAATTGATGAACAACCACCAGAGTAAAGATGCTAGTTGAACTAGCAACAAGCAAGAGGTGGCAAGTTTAATAAAAAAAACTAAAAAACATAAGGAAAAAGAATGTAACAAGAAATTAGATGAAGAAGAAACAAAACATAGAAAAAAAAAGGCAGCTTCCAAGAAACCAAAAGTGAAAAAAAGTTGGTAGCAGGAACATGAAACAAACGTGAAAAAAACAAACCTTGTAGTAGATAGCAAAAATTGGCAGCAATCCTGAAGCATAATAAAAAATGGTTTGTAAAAGTTCCAAAGCCTGAAAAGAATTTGCAAACCCAAACGAAAAATTTCTTTTTATTTACCATCAAGAAAGTTTATCGCCAATGCCTCAAAGTTTCTTGCGTTTGTTTCTTCTTTAAAGTTTATTTAGATTTTCCATTTTGCATTTTACTTGTAGATTGTCTTATACACACTTTGGAAAATAAAGAACCATGATTAAATGAAGGAAAATATTTCATTTCTAGATTATTTATAGGCACCGTCATATCTTTGGTGAATTGTTTGTGGAAGCTAGAAGTCTCATTCCTTAATCACATGTGCCATTTTGTTTTTCATGCAAGTGTGTTATTGAATGAATTCCAAGCTTCACATTTTCTTTTTCTTCAATATATGGTGGTTTAATAATTTACATTTCTTTTTTATGCTCATAAGGTTCTAAATATCCTGATTTATTGTTTATGTCTTTAACTCACTAGAGATCTTTTTTTTTTAAATAAAGTAATAAAAATTAATAAAAATATAGAAAATAAAAATATCTTAAAGTCTATGCCTAGATGTTGGAAAGAGATAAAAAAAAGTTTTAATAATAATAATTCCACCTAGATGTTAGGAAATTATTAGATAGTACAAAATAATAAAAGATTAATAAATCATAACAATAAAATTTTAATAAATAGGAAATATATAAAAATATTAAAAATAAAAGGCAAGATGCTCTCAAAGTTTGCCTAGATATTAGAAAACTTTTAGAGAAGTTCGTAAATTTATGAAACCCTAAATCGAAACTTTAAAATTAAAACTTTAAAATGTAAACCCTAAAACAAAACTCTAGGTAAAAACCCAAAACCCTAAAATATAAACCATAGGTAAAACCTAAAAGCCCTAGTTGAAACCCTAAACCATAAATTCCAAAACCCTAGTTGAATCCTTAAACCTTAGGTAAAACCCTACGTCTACCCAAAAGCCCGAAACCATTATCAATTTTTAAAAATTTGTGTGGGAACCTTTTGTTGAATAATCTATTTTCAAATATTGCTTACAAGTTGGGGTATTTAGGAAACTTTATTTCATTAAGAATTTTCATACATTACCACAACTCAAAATAAATTCATTTGCTAAAATAATAAATATAAAATTATAAAATAATAAAAATAGGATAGGATTTTAAATATAAAAAGTTACACCTAACCTCTACCTCAATATTGGAGAGTCCAGGTAATCTCTTTATATTTAAAAACTCACTTTCTAAATTCACATTTTATCCTCATTTGTATGCATCTCATTTTTTATATTGATGTGCACATTTATAATGCATATATACGTTTATTCTAATTATTGAAGTTTAACATTAGTTATATTATATTACATTTCCTTACTACAAAAAGAGTCCTTAAATAATTTTTTTTTCAACACAAATAAAATCAAACTAACATTCCGCTAAATATAATTATTGGCACCTGCCTAGATGTTGGAGAGTCCTCAATGATTATCATTTACGAATAATGTTATTTTATTTTTTATTTTTGAAGGAATGTTGCGATAAATTTTAGATGAAAAGACTATCTTCGAATTCTGCCTTCATGTCGAGGAATTTGAAGCTATTTCTTTAATCTAAAATTTTTAAAATACACCTAAATAAAGTTTCTTTTTAAATTAATCTTATTTCTTAAAAATAAAGGGAATTGTTATTAAGTCTTAAAATGAAACCATTTTTATCCAAAACTATAAACAACACATAATTAATTGGTATCAATTCTATAAGCATTGTAGGGGTGCTAATCATTCGTCACACATAATTGACTCTCGAACCTAATCTTGTTTTCGTAGACCAAAACCATCATATTAATAAAGCTCTAAACCCATTTTATTAAAAAGATAAATTTTTGGGTGGCCAATCATACCTTAAAAAAAATTGGTGGTGACTCCTAGTGTTTTACATGATTTTAAATTTTTACATCTACCAATCAAGTCTTTAAACCGATATATTATGACAGTTTGGTGACTCCACTAGGGACATTGAGAAAGTCAGGCCAAAAATTTTAATTATGAGTTGTCAAAAATTTTGGATTCAATTGGTTTAGTTTGATATTTATTTTAATTCCTTTTATTTTAATTTTTCAAAAAATATGTATAAGTTAATAAACAAAATAAGTTACATGTTAGTTATTGCCTTGTTTTGATTTGGTTTTTATGATTTATTTATATTATTTTGTTTAATATGTCACTCTGCACACTTTTACATATGCACTTACATGCATGAGCTCTAAACCTGGGCTCTGTCTTTTTTAGGAGGAAGTGAAGTAACTACACTCTCGTTAGGAGATAATCTCTGCATTTGCTAGTGAAACACTTCCACTCAAATTGAACCATTTCCATTTGTAGCCTATAATGGGTGAGGATTGGTGTACCTTATTAGTTTGTAATAGATGATGATGTAAGGTCTAATATGGGAATCTTTAGATAAGTAAATCCCAACTCGACATATTGAGAGCCATAGGAAGTCTGTTTAGGGTACAATTGTGCCACCTTTTAAAAATTTACCAAAAGTTAGGACACTATATATGTTCTATTATTTTGTTGTATTATATGGTTGCTATATTGTTTCTATTGCTAGTTTGTTTTGAATTATTGATTCATTTTATTTTTTTATATTCTGTGATTTTGTTGCTTACATTATATAAGCATTATATTTTAAGAGTGGATATTTGTTTTAGGTTAATCATCAAAAAAGAAAGAGTTCGCATGGAGCCATTATTGGTGTTGACCTTTTGTAGAAATTATTTAAAAGTTCAATGCAGCACCCCCACATACCCATCCAAAGGATGATACCATTTATTTCAAATTCATCTTAGGGTTTTAAGTCTAATGGTTTCAAATTTAATGATGAATATTGGAAATAATTCTTAAGACTCTCCATCAATCTGGTAGAACACTTAAAAAATATTTTTTCACCTCAAAAGTATTCAAGGATCCCATTTGTTTCCTTGAAGAGGCTCCATCGTCGAAAAATGTTTATTTATTATTATTTTAATTTTAGAATTTTTTATTAAAAATATATTTAATTATTCCACTATTTGGGCCAAATTAGAAATATCTTCTCTTTTGAATTTTTAAATTTTTCACCATTTGGGCCTATTTAGAAATTCTCTTTATTTATTTATTTATTTTTGCTAGATTTCTAAATTTTCCACCATTTGGGTCAATTTAGAAATATTTTCTTTTTTTTTTTTTTGGAATTGTTTTTTTGGAATTTCTAAATTTTTCACCATTTGGGGCTATTTAGAATTTCTTTTTTCTTCTTTTTTTTTGTTTTCAAAAAGAATATAATATGACAATTATTTTTTTATTGAAATTTCATTTAAATCATTCCACCATTTGGGATAAATTTAGAGAAATATCTCATCTAGAGATTTCTTAAGAATTTACCATTTAAAATTTCTAAGATTCTCATCCTTAGATAATTGTCAAATATTTTTAACCAAAAACTTTTGCTATTTTTTTATTTTTTAATTTTTTATTGAAAATAAATATTAATTATTGTTATTGAAATTTTATCTAAATTATTTCACCATTTGGGATAAATTTAGACAAAATTTCTCATCTAGAAATTTTATAAAAGTTTACCATTTAAAATTTCTATAAATTTCATCACTGGATAATTAATATTTATTCTCAAAATTCATTTTATTTTTTATTTTTTAAAATTTAATCATACAAAAAAACCCTAAAAATAATCAAACATATAAATAAATAACTAAATAAAATAAATAAAAAAAACAAAAAAATAGAACAGCTCAGCTGAATGACTTTGGCGCAGCTCGACTTCAGAAACAAAAGGCAACTCAAAAGCATAGCTCAGGAGGCGCGGCTTAACTCAGTTCAGTTGTAAAAATCAACTAGAATATGGGTTGATAAAAGCGGGTTGCATTTGGGTCGGCTCACTCGAATGAAAAACATGCAGATCCTGGATCTTCTTAAAGTAAAAATGATGTCATTTTAGGGTCGATATAAAAGGTAGCTCTCAGCCTTTTTCCTCATATTTCACCTTTCCTTCTCTCTCTTCCCCTTTCTTTTCTCTTCTTCTCTTTCTAACCCAGATGAACTCCAATTGAATCCTTCACCAAATTTTGGAAATCCCATCAGAATCTAGGTTGGTTCATCAAAAGTTTGTCAAAAAATTCAATCGATGCTAGAATCTTCAATTGAATTCTAGGAAACTTGCCAAAAAAATTCAACCGAGGTAAAAAATGTCACCAAAAAATTCAACCGACACTAAAAATTTAATCGAAAACTGGAAAATTTCACTAGAATTTGTGAATTTTCTAGATTTTTCAATTTAAAATACTTTTTTTTTTCTAAACTCAAAAGATCTTTGAAAATTTTTTTCTTGATTGCTTTCTACTTTTTTGTGTGATCTATGATTGGTGTTTCTGTGTGTTTTTGTGTATGTTTTTGTGTGTGTTTTTTTATCTCTATGGAAGCATCTATTTGTAAGGTTCTGATTTAAAAAATCCTATACCCGAACAAAGTTTCACTCCTTTTTAATTTCAACTTTAGTCTTTAAATCCAATTTAAACTCCTTACACACAGTCCTGCATAAACTCAACCTGCTAGAATTTCTTTTTTCCATTTTTTCCATTTATTATTTATTTAATCAACAGATACTAGATTGAGTAGAACCCCAAACAAATTGGGGTTTAACTAAAGGTTCTTAAGAGAATAGGTTCGGGTCTACAAATCAAAATAAGGTTTGAGAGTTTAATTACATGTGGGAAAGGATATAGCACCCCTACATGCTTATCCCAAGGATGGTACCATTTATTTCAAATTTATCCAAGGGTCTTGAGTCTAATGGTTTCAAATTTAATGTTGAATATTGGAAATAATTCTTAAGACTCTCCATTAATATGGTAAAACTCTTAAAAATATTTTCTCACCTTAAGAGTATTCAATGATCACATTTGTTTCCATGAAGAGGCTCCGTCTTTGGAAAAGGTTTATTTTTTATTTTTTTATTTTAGATTTTTTATTGAAAATATATCTAATTATTCCACCATTTGGACCAAATTAGAAATATTTTCTCTTTTAAATTTCTACATTTTTTACCATTTGGGCCTATTTAGAAATTCTTTTTATTTATTTATTTATTTTTGTTAGATTTCTAAATTTTCTACCATTTGGGTTAATTTAGAAATAGTTTTTTTTTCTTGGAATTTGTTTTTGAAATTTTTAAATTTTCCATCATTTGGGCCTACTTAGAAATTCTTTTTCTTTTTTCTTCTTTTTTTTTGTTTTCGAAAAGAAAATAATATGACAATTTTTTTGATTGAAATTTCATTTAAATCCTTCCATCATTTGGGACAAATTTAGAGAAATTTCTCACCTATAGATTTTTTAAGAATTTATCATTTGAAATTTCTAAGATTCTCATCATTGGATAATTGTCAAATATTTTTAACCAAAAAATTTTGTTATTTTGTTATTTTTTCTTTTTTTTATTTTTTTATTAAAAAAAATATTAATTATTGTTATTGAAATTTTATCTAAATTATTCCACCATTTGGGATAAATTTAGACAAAATTTCTCATCTAGGAATTTTATAGAAGTTTACCATTTAAAATTTCTATAAATTTCATCATTGGATAATTAATATGTATTCCCAAAATTTATTTAATTTATTTATACTTTTTTTATTTTTTATTTTTTTAAATTTAATCATACAAAAAAACCCTAAAAATAATCAAACACATAAATAAATAACTAAATAAAATAAATAAAAAATACCAAAAAAAAAAATAGAACAACTCAACTAAACAGCTTCAACGTAGTTTGGCTTCAGAAACAAAAAATGGCTCAAAGGCGCGACTCGAAAGGAGCACCTCAGCTCAACTCAATTGTAAAAATCGACTGGAATGTAGGATGGCAGAAGCGGCGCTCAGGTCGGATCGCTCAAATGAAAAACATGTAGATCTTGGGTCTTCTTAAAGCAAAAACGACGTCATTTTGAGGTCAGTATAAAAGGCAGTTCCCAGCTTTTTTCCTCAAATTTCACTTTCACATTCTCTCTCTTCCCCCTTCTTTTATCTCTCTTTCTCTCTAACTAGGATGAACTCTGGTTGAATCCTTTACCAGATTCTAGAAATCTCATCAGAATCTAGGTTGGTTGGTCAAAAGTTCACTAAAAATTTCAACCGACACCAGAATCTTCAACCAAATTCTAGGAAACCTGCTAGAAATTCAATCGACCCCGAAAAAGTCATCAAAAAATTCAACTGATGTCGAAAAATTCACCAAAAACTAAAAAATTTTACCAAAATCTAAGAATTTTCCAGATATTTCCAAAAAAAATCTTTTTTTTTCTAAACCAAAAAAATCTTAAAAATTTTTTTTCTTGATTGCTAACTACTTTTCTGTGTGATCTGTGATTGGCATTTCTATGTGCATTTCTATGTATTTGTTGTGTGTGTTTTTTTATCTCTGTGGAAGCATCTATTTATAGAGTTCTGATCTAAAAAACCGTATACTCGAACAGAGTTTCACTCCCTTTTAATTTCAACTTTAGTTTTTAAATTCAATTTAAACTTCTCACACATAATCCTGCATAAACTCAATCTGTTAAAGTTTATTTTTTTTCATTTATTATTTATTTAATCAATAGAAACCAAATTGAGTAAAATCTCAGATAGATTGGGGTGTCTACAATGAGATTGCCCAGGTCATCGAAAGGAATAATGTAGTGTAGGTAGTTGTTGATAGACTCACCAAATTAACCCATTTTGTACCTATCAAATTGACTACTCCACTTGATAAACTAGCACAATTGTACATGGATGAAATTGTTCAATTGCATGAAGTTCTAGTAAGTATTGTGTCAAATAGAGATTCTAAATTTACTTATAAATTTTGGACAAGTTTGTAAATAGCTGTGGGGATAAATTTGAGATTGAGTACAGCCTTTCAACCTCAGATAGATTGACAAATCGAAAGAACAAATTAGATTCTAAAAGATATGCTTCCAGCATATTGATTGATTTGAAAGGTAGTTGAAACAATTACTTACCTCTAGCATAGTTCACTTAAAATAACAATTACCAATCTAGCATTAGAATGGCTCTTTTTGAAGCCCTATAGGTAGGAAATGTAGATCTTTTTTATGTTAGGATGATGTTGTGGAGAGAAAACTTTTGGGGCAAAAAATAAAGCAATTAATTATAGAAAGATCAAGGTGATTATGGGGGACTTAAAGTTGCACAAGATCATAAAAAAGTTAGGCAAACAAGAAAAAAAAAAAGTTAGAGTATCAACAAGGGGACCATGTCTTTTTAAAGGTGTCACCCACAAAAGGTGTTTTGCAATTTTGGAAGCGAGAAAAATTAAGCCCACAATATATAAGACCATTTGAAATTCTCAATAAGAGGGGAAAAGTTATATATAGTATAGCCTTGCCACCTCAACTATCTAGTGTGCACAATGTGCTTCATGTGCTTCATGTTGAAAAATATGTCTTTGACCTAAACCATGTAGTAAAGTATGAACCTTTAAAAGTTTAAGAAGATTTAAAATATTGGAAATATCTTATTCGAATAGTTGATAAAAAAAAAAAGGTCTTAAGGCATAAAACTATCCTCTTGTAAAAGTTCAATGGAGCAATCATACACCAAGAGAAGTAACTTAAGAAATGGAAAATGATATGAAGAAATGACATCCTCAATTATTTGAAAACAAAGGTTAATCAAGTTTCGAGAATGAAACATTTTATAAGTTAGGAAAAATATAATACTCGTAAAGAAAAAAGAACTATTATTAAGTATTTTTATAAATGAAGGGACTTTTTAATAACGAGTTAGAAAGGCAAAGGACTTAATAATAAATAACCTAACTTTTAATAGTGTTAATTTATACTACTTGTTTGTTCAACATATGATTGAAAGAAAAGAAAAGGTTTATTTCTCTTTTCTTCCTTATACAGAGTAGACAAGTTAAAGGATTTCAATTAAAGGGTAATAATAAAATCCACAATGAGAGTTGTCTTTCAAAGGTGAGTAAATAACTTTAATTTTGGAGAAATAGTTTTGATTGTTAAGTCTTGGAATTTAACTTATAATTAAAAAACCCTAAAATTTTAGAAAATCCATTATCCCTCTTCAAGATTGGTTTGGGTAAATCGTTTAGACTTTAATTAATGTCTAATGAAGAGTTGAGAAAATTTAGTAATGTGATTTTATGGCTGTAAGAAAAGAAAATAGAAATTGGATGGGGTTAGAAAGGAAAATTTATGTTTCGTATGAACCATGGTGTTTCCAATGGTGGATTAAAATAATTTTCAATACTAAGGGATAAAATATTGTTAGGATTATTATATATTGTTGGAAAGCTTGTTGAATCTACTTTCCAACAAAATAAACGAAAGTCAATTTTGAGTTTTCTATGAAAAGTAGTCTAATTTTAATTTAAAGATGTGCAGGCTACCTAGCAACAGTAGTATGGAGGAATTATGAAATTCCTCTTAATTTTTATAAAATGAATTATTAATTAAGCCATACATGTTTGAAAAGATTAAGTCTCTTTCCAATAAAATAAGTGAAACTAAATTTCAAGTCTTTTATGAATAAATATATAATTTTTATTAGAAAGTATACATCCTGTGTGTTAGCAGCATATGAAGTGAATTGCAAAAATTATTATAATTAATATACAAGGAATCACAATGATGTATGTTTATAAAGTTTATCAAGTCTAGTTTCTCACGTACTAAAAGTCTTAATTCCAAGTTAGATAACTTGAGATATGGCTATTTTAATGAAAGAAGTTCAGGCTGTCAATATTTGTTAGTTGAGTTAACCTTTGTATAATTTAGTTGTTTTTACTATAAATAATCTTAAGATGAGTTGATTAATTTTTGATATATTGAAATGATCTTGAATATGCCATTAATTATTTTAGGAGGAAAATTATTAGTGGAATAAAAAAAATAAGTAAAATCTCACACATTTTGCTTATTTTTGAACCTATGTATTTATGTATGTTTTTAAGTGAATAAATGTTTTATTTCTTTATTTTTGATATATTAAAATATGATCAAGCATATGATTATTTTGTATTTTGCTATATAAATGATGGATCATGCTTATGAATGAAATAAAAAAAGGATTTATGCTTAAATAACAATGTTATGATAGTTACGAAATTTTATCTCTGGAAAGTGGGATTATCAACACCAGAACTAATTCTATACCCTTAGCTAATAGGCTATAGTAGTTATCATAGATATGATCATATAACTTGACTAACGGGTTATAGTGGTTAGTATTAAGCCTTAGCTAATGGGTTATAATAGTTAACAATGATCATAAGAATGAAATTGTCGATATGGCCAATATAACGGGTTATAACATTGACTGTAGCTAATGATGAACTAATGATTTATAATGATTTGTGAAGATTTTTAAAATTGATACTGGTTTGGCTTGATTACAATATTTAAATGATAGCATATTTTGAAATGATTTATAAATTGATATGTTTGATATTGATTTATGAGTTTACAAAATGTTTGATAGAATGATGATCTTTGTAATGTTTTGTCATTATGATTTAATGATTGTTTTTGAATAATCTATATGGTTTGTGTAAAAGCAATACTTGATTCGATAAAATATGTGAGCTTATACTTGTTGAGCTATAGTTTGCTCATTCCCTTTATTCTTTTCCTTTACAGATGATTAGAATGATAAGTATGCATAACCTTGTGAAGGGTTAGAAGAATTTGGGTATTAGAGACATATTTTAGTGAATAGGATTTTATGAAATAATTTTTGTTTTTAGTTGTATTAGTCAACATTGACAATTTAGTGACTTATTATTTAGTTGGATTATAGATATTAAATTTACTTGATAACCTTATTTTATTTGAGAATTTTTTAATAGTTATGGAATAGGCTTCGTATTAATTTGAAGTTTTACTTTAAGGTAATATGAACGTAATATGTCTTGATCTTGGAATGTGATAAAATATGATAAGTAGAAAAGTATTATATAAAATTATTCAAATTATTGAGAAATAAAACTTATAAATCATACTATAAAATTTTGGAAAAGAGTAATTGAATGTAGATTGTGACGTGAGGTCATTATTTTTTAAAATCAATTTAGTTTTATACCAAGACACTTCACAACAAAGACAATTCTCCTATTAATACTTAGGTTTTGTTAGATTAATAGGAATTTATTGGGTTTTTTATTTTCTCATTGACTTATTCCCTAATTATTATCTCCCCTAAAACCTTGTTGGACTTAAACCTGATGATTTGTGTATTCATACCATGTAAAATATTAAAATTTATGTATTCATTCATATTTTATATAAAAATTATTTGTTATAATTCATGTCAACATAACAATATAAAATATATATTGTTTGTTTTGTTAAACACAGATTTAATTATTGCTAAAATTTTAAATAATGTCACATTTATATTTTTTTTCTTTGTATTATACTCATAGTGTATCATCTTATTGTGTTTTAGATTATTTGATTTAATTGGACAAAAAATGAGGTCAAACCCAAAAATTAAAAAAAAAAAAAAGAGAAGGCCGAACGGATAAAACTAAAATCTCATAACTCAAAAGGGCGAGTGAAGGTGAGAACTGAATCCCCAAATCGGCGAGTGAGAGCGAAAGCGAGTGGAAACCCAAACAAACCCCGCAAGAAGGAAACCCTAAATCCCCAACCCCACGTCCCCTAATTCTCTACGCGCCTTTGCCCCACTCGCCTCGGGTTTTCGCAGAATCATCACTCGTGCTATTTCACCTCCACTTCAGGTGTGTCTCTCTTTCTCAACTATTTCCTTTCCAATTTTGCTTTTTGAATATTGGCAATTTTCCTGTTCTGTTTTCTTTTCGAATTCGATCGGCCAAAGAATTTTTCCTTTTCTTTCTCTTTTGTTTTTATATTAATATATATGATTGAAAGTTGAAGCCTTCACAACTATCTTGTTGTATTGATTTTGTTTGTGGCTGATGAATTGTCTCTTTCTCTCAGCAAATGTGATTCAAGATGAAATTGGAACCTTATATTATTTGGTCCCGTGCATATTAGTTTGCTAATAAAAGAATCATATTTAAGATGTTATAATCATTTGCTTGCTCAATCTTATTAGCTAATTGCTATCTTCTTGTTCTTTTAGAATGTTTGTATCAGGGAAAGGATCTTCACACTATTTACTTACAGCTAAGGAAGATTCCCATCATATATTTTACTGCTGAAAACCATGTAGCATTGGAATTTGCTTCCTTTAGATATATGTATATCCAGCATTAGTCAAGAGTTATAGAGGACTTGAATGACTTTAATTTGTTTGTCTCTTGTTGTAATCAGAGTTGCCTATGGTGGATTGGACTTTGTCCTGGGTTTTGAGTATTGACCATGTTCATTCAGGGAAACAGTTGGTTGAAGTAAATAATTTTCAATCATGGACATAGATCTTAGGTTACCTTCTGGTGAACAGTGTAAGGAAGATGAAGAAGCAAATGGAATTGATGCTGATGAAAAACTGCATCATGGAGTGATTCAGGCTGGAAATATTGCTGATGTAGGAGAGGATGTGCGTGCTGAAGATGGTAGGGAAATGCATTCTTCTGCTGTGGATATGGTGACCTTCAAGCAGGATACGAATCTTGAGCCACTTTCCGGTATGGAGTTTGAATCACACGTGGAAGCATATTCATTTTATCAAGAATATGCTCGGTCTATGGGATTCAACACTGCTACACAAAATAGCCGCCGTTCGAAAACATCTAGAGAATTTATTGATGCAAAGTTTGCCTGTTCTAAATATGGGATCAAGCGGGAGTATGACAAATCCTTTAATCGTCCACGTGCCAGACAAAGCAGGCAAGACCCAGAAAGTACAACTGGCCGGCGGTCATGTTCGAAGACGGATTGTAAAGCAAGCATGCATGTGAAGAGAAGGCATGATGGAAAATGGGTTATACATAGTTTTGTGAAAGAACAAAACCATGAACTTCTACCAGCCCAAGCTGTCAGTGAACAGACCAGAAGGATGTATGCTGCAATGGCTAGACAATTTGCTTATTATAAAAATGTTGTTGGTCTGAAGAATGATCCCAAAAATTCCTTTCATAAAGGTCGAAATTTGGCATTAGAAGCAGGAGATATTAAAAGTTTGCTCGAATTTTTTACACACATGCAGAACATAAATTCAAACTTCTTTTATGCAATAGACCTGGGTGAAGATCAAGGTCTAAAAAGTTTGTTTTGGGTTGATGCAAAGAGTAGGCATGATTACAGTTATTTCTGTGATGTTGTGTCTTTTGATACCACTTATGTCAGAAACAAATATAAAATGCCTCTTACGCTATTTATTGGGGTGAACCACCATTGCCAGTTCATGCTACTCGGATGTGCATTGGTAACAGATGTGAATGCATTAACATTTTCTTGGCTAATGCAAACGTGGCTGAAAGCAATGGGTGGACAATCTCCTAGAGTCATAATCACTGACGAAGACAGAACTGTGAAATCACTTGTTGCAGAAATCTTTCCAAATTCTCATCATTGCTTCTTTCTATGGCATGTACTGGGCAAGGTTTCTGAAAATCTTGGTCATCTAATCAAACAGCATGGAAACTTTATGGAAAATTTTGAGAAATGCATCTACAGGTCATCGACAGAGGAAGAATTTGCCCAAATGTGGTGGAAAATTCTTGATAGATTTGAACTCAAAGATGATGAATGGATGAAATCGTTGTACGAAGACCGCAAAAAGTGGGTGCCAACCTATAGAATGGATGTTTTGTTGGCTGGGATGTCTGCAGTTCAGAGATCTGAGAGTGTGAACTCATTCTTTGACAAGTACGTACATAAGAAAACCACAGTGCAAGAGTTTTTGAAACAGTTTGAAGCTATGTTACAAGATAGGTATGAAGAGGAAGCCAAAGCAAGTTCTGATTCATGGAGCAAAGTGCCTACACTTAAATCTCCCTCGCCTTTTGAGAAGAGTGTAGCAGGAGTGTATACACACAGTTTTCAAGAAGTTTCAAGTTGAGGTTATGGGTGCGACTGCTTGTCATCCAAGGCCAGAAAATCATGATTCGGCATGCAGCATCTTTACAGTTCAAGATCATGAAAAGAATCAGGATTTTGTTGTTACGTTGAATGAAATGAAGGTTGAAGTTTCTTGTATGTGCCGATTATATGAATACAAAGGCTATCTCTGCAGGCATGCTATGGTAGTTCTCCAAATGAATGGCCACTCGGCCATCCCTTCTCAATATATTTTGAAACGGTGGACAAAAGAGGCAAAGAGCAGGCATTTCATGGGAGAAGAATCTGAGCAGGGGCAATCTAGGGTGCAGAGATACAATGATCTCTTTCAACGAGCAATGAAGTTGATTGAGGAGGATTCATTGTCTCAAGAGAGCTACTATATTGCATCCCGAAGCCTCGAAGATGCTTTTGATAATTGTTTGAGTGCAAACACTTCTAACAAGAGCCGTGCAGAAGCCAGTACATCTCCCACCCAGGGTATGATCTATATTCAAGAAGACAATCAAAGCAGAAGCACAAGCAAGACAAATAAGAAAAACAACCCATACAAAAAAAGAAAGGTTAGCTATAAGTAGCAATTGGCATGTGGATATATTTTTGGTAGACTCTATTCCCTGTCCTTACTGAGATTTCTCTTTTTTTTTTTTGCAGGGAAACTCGGAGCAGGAGGTAATGACTGTTGCAGCAACAGATGGCTTGCAACAAATGGTTAGTCCTATTTTATGAATTAGCAGCCTTTTGAAAGATGTTTTAATGATTTATGACATCTGCATTAAGAAATAGAATAGCAATAAGATTATTGTAGCTTTCGGCAATCAAGGAAATTTTCTCAGGCATTTGTAATCAAATTTGTCAGACTGTGATCACTGGAATTTTATTTTGAAGGATAAATTAAGCTCAAGATCAGTAGCCCAAGATAGTTATTTTGGCACACAACCAAGCATCCAAGGAATGGTAAGAATTGTTACAAGTGACTTCTTTTATCTTTTATGTCAGTTATATAGAATTTCATGCTTTAGGCTTTTAGCAGGTTCAGCTTAATTTAATGGCACCACGTGATAATTATTATGGAAATCAACAGACAATACAGGGGCTGGTATGTTTCTTATGTGGTAATTATAATGAGTGAATAAGATAACTCTATTTATCCAGTAAAGTACCACATTAAGGAAACTAATTTTGCAATGTTGGGTTTTGCATTTATAGGGACAGTTGAACACTATAGCGACGAGCCAAGATGGTTACTATGGTACTCATCAAACCATGCTTGGGATGGTATAGTATTACTTGATGCTATTAGTAATTCTTTATATTATTAAGTTCAAATGGTGACGTATCTATTCTGTTTTATTCACACAGGGACAGATGGGTTTCTTTTGAGCACCTAGTTTTTATATTCGGGTTAGTCTTCCACATATGTTGCTAACATATCCTGGTCGAATCAAGTCAGTTCTGCTTTCAGGACTTTCTTACATCTTTCCGTCTACCCCTGACAGGATGACCCCAATGTTAGAGCGGCACAGTTACATGATGATGCATCAAGACATGGATGATGGTACTTTTCTCGTGATGAATGTAATGCTCTAGGTATGCCCTTTTCCCCTTAATTGATGATTTATGAGCTAAAAAATGTCTCACTTCGTAGGTGAGGATGAAAGAATATAATTAAATGCTGGATAGAAGGGAAGATTGTTTTGAAGTTGAATGGGATGTAAAGAAAGGAAATTATGAAATGCATTGTCATATAATTATTAGAAGTAATGTTCTCTTCTTTAGTGGCTGTAAGATAAAGATAGAATAGAGGATTTTATATTCACCAGCAATAGGGGATTTAGTTGAGAGTTGGGACAAATTCAGGTTGGGGCTAATGTCTCGTGTAAAGTCTGTTGTATTATTGTATCTTCTGATTGTTACAGTCTAAATACGGTAAATTGAATTCCAATTATAAATTTGCTGCGCACGGTTATATATAATATATATTTATTTATTTATTTATCTTGAAATTTTTCAGAAGTGATATTTTTGACATCCTTTTCTTTGGGTACATTTAATCGGAGGTGTACTTTGATAACTTGCTTTGTCACCTGATGAGATGTTGGACTATTTTATGGCTGTTACTTAATAGCTTGTAGGTTTGGTGGAATTATTGAAATTTGCATCATATGTAGCTCTGTATTTCGCATGAATCTCACCCTAGATTGTTTGGGAAGATTTTTGTTTTTATTTTCTTTTTGGAAAACAAAATATACTGGTGAGATTGTCTAATTTTTTTTTTTAACAAAAAAACCCTAATCATGAGATAAAGCAAAATGTTATAAATATTAAATTTTAAATTTTAAACGTTTTGGATATCATTTATTAAATGTGATCGTATGAATTGGTTGAACTAAATTCGAAGTTAAGAGTATCTAAACTTTAAAATATATAATAATAAAAATAAATGAATAATATAAGTTGACTTGTTAAATTTTTTATATGTTGTAGTCCTTGAGGATACGGTAATATATATATATATATATATATTTTTTGGATACAAATACCTTAATATCTTTATGTGGGACTAGACAATACAAAATTCAATTTTATTACGTACTTTCTTTATTTTGTTCATCTCAGTGCTCTTTTTTTTTTCCTTATTTTCTGTTCATATTTTCATCTAACGATTTTCCAAATTTGGCTTTTTTTTATTTGACCTGCTGAAGATTCTTACTTTTTGTCTATTTCATTTTAGTGTTTTTGTTATAAGTTTTTTATTCTTTTCACTTTAAAAATAATTGAACATTAAATATTATAAAAATTTTATAATATAAGATACACTAAAGTTCTTTTTTTGTTTTTTTTTAACTCTTGTGCCAACACAAACATATAAAATTTTAGTACAATTGGAGTAAAAAATATTATTTTAAGTACAATAAACTGTATTGAAAAGTTGAATTTTTTTTTTTTAATGAACGGAAAGTTGATTTTCTAAGCCATAATAATACTATTAAAGTAAAAAAAAAAAAAATTTAATAAAGCTAAATCATTGTTGAGTTGGTATTTTCATGAACTTTTACATTTTCTATACGTTTAAATGCTTTTTATTTTCATTTCACTCTTTTTGACAATTAAAGGCTTGCGATTTCATAATTTGATTATAATCAAATTAAACATTTTCTTAGCCCAATCTCAACGTGTTTGTAGACATTCAAAAAATAAAGTTTTTTTTTTAACACAGTATGATTCTGATTATAATTTGAAAATTTTCAATTATTTTTGCTATAAAATTCAAATTACGAAAGTAAAAAAAAAAAAAAAACTAAGGTGTAGAAATAATCTTTAACTCATTTAACGAAGACTTCGATATTATAAGAAGAATTTTTTAAATCAAAGATAAGGCAAACAAAATGACGTACCATTTATTTTTTATTTTTTTTTATAGAAAATAATAGTGCTAGTAAAATGAAACATATAAAGCACGCGCCAAACATACAAAATAAAGCACAAGCGTGATGTGTGCATGTCACGCCGCTACTTATTACATTACGAAAATATAGAGAAAAAAAAGAGAGAAAAACTGGAACGTACAACGCGCAAAAGCGGAGATGGGAAACGAGTGGAAAAGGCGAGTGCGTTTACGCGAGTGAAAATAGCCCCGATTCCATACCTCATTCTTTAATTACGTAACTCGCCTAAAACTCACTCGCCTTACCTCTCAATTTTCACTACGATAATGAGTGGATCTAAATACGTCACTTTATTCGATACAGCCCACTTGATTATTTAACAATATAATGTTATATTAGTCTACATTAATTTAAAATAGTATATGATATATTTCATTATTAGATTTGTATTACTTATATTATTGGAGTACAGAGTTATTATGGTTAGATTTGTTAATTATTATTATTTATATTAATACTGCTAATTAATATTAATATTTATTGTTTATATTATTGATAATGATATTATATTTTTTATTTTTATTTTATGCAAGTATTAATAAAGTCATTCTTATCAATACCTCTGATTGCATGCAACTTATGTAAGATTTGTTATAATTATACTCGATGAGAGGAGATTCATATATATCATGTACAAAAGATTTCAAGTTATTGTTTAATATAAATTCTGATATAATCACTCAAGAAACAATACACATTGATTGATTGTTTACGACACTTGTTTACTAAATTAATATATATGTTAATAGTTTATATTAATATTGTGTATATATTGAATATATTATCTAATGGGATGTGTTATATTGAACAAATAATCTAATGAATGTTTTATAAATATAATATAATATAATCAAAGTTTTACAAACATTTTTTACTAAATAAAAATAATAAAGTTTCAAAATCACTACCATACTCCACAATATCAATACCCTACTCCTCCTTCGGCCTCTTGAATCGAATATATACATGCTGTGGATGAGCAAGCTCTGTTGTCATTGATGTGGAACTTTCTAGAAAAGTCAACACTATTGTCAATGCAGGGGAAGAGCTTGTAGGTAAGGACAATGCTATCATCACTGTTAGAGGTGGGACAAAATAGGTACAAATGCCTAGACGGTGCAGACGTCGATACGATTAAGGATGAAACAGGCATGGGTGACTTGGACGATGCATGTGTTGATGTGGATGGTCTACACTAAATGGGTAAAGGTGGTTTTAATGCCTAAAATAATTATGTAGGAGTCGATGTGTGATGTGATACTATCGGTTTAGATTGACTTCTATTACCTGCTACAGTTAATGACTTCGACAATATAGCATATACTTTAATAATTGCGCCTCTTAGACATTGACACTCTGCTCTAATCTACCGAATAACACATGCTCAAAAACAAACAAAGCGGTCGAGCTCTGCTGTAAAATATTAATAAGGTAATCAATATTGATAACATATAATTAAAATTAACAAAATAACTAATAATCATAAAATCATAAAGTTTATGACTTAAAGTATCGTGATAAGTGCATTTATGATTGCCTAAGACTAAAATCAGAATCTATGTTCTAGATTTTGAATTTGATAATGTGAAATTAATGTAAGTCAAGCATCATAGTCCAATGAATACTATCCTAATATGTGACATCTTTAGCCTAGATGCTCAGTCGACATAACATGTATATCCCATCTATCCCATTACTGGTTTAGAAAGCTATATGCGACATCGTATGTGTTGGACAATAAACCTCGCTTAGTTCAAGACAAGCCTAAAAGGATTGAAAAAATGGTTTGTACAAATCTAAATTGTCCTAGAACCCTCTAGGATGACATGACTTTACAATGGCCTTATGCTTGATACATCTAATAAAATATGCAATATTATGCAATGGATGTTCCTCTCGTCGATCAACATATGGTTCTTAGCACACATCAGATACCGTCAACACATTCAATCACTCCTATAAAGTGTCTAACATATAAAAAAAAGTACAAGCCTTCCATTATTGAGCACGCAATAAATCATTCGTGTACATCAAAATGCCTATTAAACTCAATGATGGAAGGTGCTCATAAATTTATGCCTACATGAAAACATGAATAATATTTAATCAAATACATGAGTAATAATAAAAAATCAAATAATTAAAACATGTTTTGACTAATCATAAATACATACCTATAGAAGTGTAAGATAACTAGCGATCTGATGCACGTTTACCCTACACGTGATGCCAAGCCGCCTGTACAAATATGTGAGGCAAGTTGTCTCCTAAGCATATCTACCAATAGTGGTGAGGTCTTAAATATGGTTAAGTATGCTACCGATACTTTCATTCAACCCTCTCAATGAATAACATATACACTAGCAAATAAAGTAAAAAACCTTGGGATGTATACTCTATTGTTTGGTCATCTGATGTATCTATTACATTTTTAAAAGTATCTCATAACCATTACAGTTGAACTGTGGGTCCTCAAGCCTTATTAGTCTCTATTGCAACCTTTGTCATATAAACTCCAAGTAATCAACCAACAATGTGTTTACCTAATAAATCGTCAAGTAATTAACTAAAATCATAGTCCCAGTTATCAATATGTGCAAAATCACAAATACATTATCTAACGTGATGGTCATCTTTTCGAATGGTAGATGAAAGATGATAGTCTTAAGCTACCACCTCTCAACAAAAGCCAACACTATAGTGTTATTTATCAAATGATAGGTTTAGTCAATAAATGAATCTAACCTCAACTTGATTACATTTGCTCGGATACAACTATATGCATCATCTTGATGCCATTACTATAATTTAGGTTCATAATTAATCAATTTCAATGGATCTTGCTCTTGTAAAAATAATAACAACAACAACAATAAGATCAACAACAATATCAACAACATAAACAACAATATAAACAATATCATCAATAATAATAATAATCAACCAATTCACTTTAAAACCATAAACTAACATTATTGTATTATATGTTTTAAGTGATTAACTGGCCATTCCATATTTGTAATGCAACATGAGATCTAAAACTCTTAAGAATAGATGTATCAATGAAACCTTCGAGAAAAGGTTGAAAAACTTGCTCTACAATATCATTTTCATCCCTATCATAATGCTAGTGGGGTAAATTCTTAATCATCAGTGGAAGGCTCAACCTATGAAATATCATCTCCTAGTTGCTCCTCAACCAGTTCGTTCAAGCATATAATAGAGCTAGACTTCACAAAAATGTTCCATCAATCAAATCCCTTCTTGTTTTGGTTTCATTTCACATAAAGAGGAAAATATATTATGATTCTAGTTTCTCGTAAAGGAAATCCACCCTTTGAAACTAGTGAAAATCGAACTCGTCATTGTCGGAGCACACCGACAAACTAGGGAATGAAAGCTATAACATAGGAATTAGGTTGCTTGTAATACTTCTTCTTTCTAACAAGCGCTAACAGTTTGTCTTAGCACCTCCTCTCAAAGGTAATCGAATGCCCCTAACTTAAACCAAGATCAACTGTGATACCTCTATCACCTCTGTCAACACCTCCACCTCTCGTACAAATGCCTCCACCTCTAATGCAAGCCCTATCTATAACAAAAAAGAACAATTCAATAACAACAAACGAAAAGGCTTTCGAAAATGAATTTCGAGATACACGATTTTAATGAAAAAAAAAATCATAAACTAGATTATAAACCTTAAAAAATCAACCAAATTAATTAACAACAATTTTGAAATTTTAACTACAATGAATGGAATACTAAAAAGACTTATGATTTAGGAGTTGATTTAATGGTGTTGGGTAAATTGGGATCGAATTTGAATTGAGATTAGAGAGAAAATTAATAGACTGAAGAAGATAGTGTAAAAGGTATGAAAGAAAATTTAAGTGCTAGGATAAGGTGTATTAAGTAAAAAAAGATATTTATATTTTAAACGTTGGATGTATTTAGTAATGGGGTATAAAAAGTGTTCTTTTGTGTATTTAGAATTTTTCATATATAAGAAACTATGTCATTTTATTTTTTCAATTCAAAACCGATAACTTGCTATTACGAGTTACATAACTTCACGATAACAAATTTGAATTACTTTGATTTAGTCATTAAGAAGAAAAAGATTTTCGCAAAATGAAGAATCTCAAAAAAGAACCTAACTCAAAAGAAAGAATTGTGTTACTTTGGTTTAATAATCAAAAAGGAAAAGATTTTCACAAAATAAAAAATCTCAAGAAAAACTTGACTAAAAAGAAATAGGTCGAGGTGGCAGCATTGCCACTGCCAAGGATTCATCATTCACAAAATTTATTGGCAAAAAAAAAAAATCATCCATAAAATTACCATTACTAGGATTAACCTCTAATAAATAGCTTAATTTATGAATCTCCTTTCTTTATATAGAGAGAAGGCTTTATTTTTATCAATCTTTGAGTTTTCAAAACCTTTTTTTTTCTTCACCAAGAATAAAATGACCTAGTTCATGAAATTAACTCATTTTCCTAATGACTAAAAGGTAAAAAAAAAAATAATATTGATTTAAAATTAAAGAAGTCAATTTAGTACAAAAAGCCCATTTTTTAGCAGAAACTTTGCCGCAACCAAAAAAATAAAGAATAAAGCAAGCTTTTCTCAAGTATAAAAGCAAAAGGGTTACAACATATAATGAAGAACCGAGTTGGAGAAAGATTTTTTTTAAATAACAATAGAGAAAAGATAAGAAAAAAAAAATTCAAAGAGAAAGAAAAAGCAATTATGTGTAGAATGTTGTTTACGTGTTAAATGATGAGTCAACTTCTTCTTCTGGTCATATTGCAAGAGTTTTAAACTTTCAAAAAAAGAAGACTTAAGTATTCAATTATCAATTTTTAATTGAAAAAATGAGGTGATGTGGCTTCTTGTACGATAAAGTGTTGGAATGCGATGGTACCTACGGTTACCTTTAGCATTTTCTCTTTTTCACATAAATATTACTACTAATGTGACCAAAATTTTAATTTTTTTCATTTTTTAAATATTTAATTAATTAAATCTTATAAAATATATATTTAAAAATATTTCATTTGAAGGTATTAAAAAAATCTCTTTATATTTTTATCAATTACAAATATACAATAAAAAAATTAAAGTTAGAATTTTTCATAAAAAATAAAAAATGACAATGTTATTTGAAAGAGACTAGATATTTTTATATATTACATTTTTTAAGTAATTTTTCAAATTAAATTTAAAATTATTAAAATAAAAATAACAGTGTCCTTAGGAAAAATCATTAACAATGAGTCAGCTTTGGCCAAGAAAAGACAAAGTAAAATATAAAATCTCTAGTGGTTTACCAAACCACCAAGAAAAAAAAACCTTTAAATTTGCATTCTTTTGTAGTGAAAGTAGATATTTTTATATAAAATTGATATTTAATATATTATTAGTGTATAAACTTTACATACTGTAAGTGAACCAAATAATGCTAACTCATTCATGAGAAATTTAAAAAAAACAATTAAGTTTTGTGTATTTATTTTAAGGGTCAGTAAAAGTTTATATTTGGTCATTAATGAGGTAACATAATTTAATTCAGTGACAGTATATAACATTGACAGTATATTAAATATAAATTCTTATATATAATACACATAACACACACACACACATATATATATTACATTTTAAAGTAAATTTTCAAATTAAATTTAAAATTATTAAAATAAAAAATACTTGTGTATCATTTCATTATTAAAAAAAAAAATTACTATAATAAAATTTTATCTAGGCATTTGTGATATGTTTGGTATAAAAGATTATAAATAGGATATGATAAGAGTATATTATAAATATGGGTCATGTTTGGTGCATAGGATGATGGATAGTTTCGGATGTTAATCATCCTCTATTATGTTTGATCTGTATCTAAAGAAAAGGATAGGATTACAAGAAAGATTAATCATCTTCTTGGTATAGGATGATTTAATCCTCCCAAATAAAAATGATTATTTTTAATCCATGGAATTAAATTTACATGTCCTATTAAATCCTTAAAAATTATATCAATAATTTAAATTATATAAAGTTTGAAGAAATATAATTTTGACTAATAAATAAATTATCCTATCTAATTCTTGCATACATCAAATATAAAATAGAATAACATTATTTAATCTAATCCTATATAATATTATCTTATCTTATCTTATCATATTTGTATATACCAAAAACACATCCATAATTAAGTTAAATAATGGCATCCTATCTTATGTTTAATGTATGCAAATATTAAGATAGGATAATTTTATTTATTTGTCAAAATTATTCTTCTTCAAAATTTATATAATTTAAATTTTTAATGTAATTTTTAAGGTTAGCCATGTAAGTTTAATCCCATGGATTAAAAATAATTCTCTTCATTTTGAGATGATTGAATCATCCCATGCTAAAAAAATGATTAATCATTTTTACAATCTAATCTCTTTTTTTATATACGAACCAAATATAAGATAAAATGATTATTATTTTATTTTATCTATCATCATATACATTAATATCTTAATTTCCTTTCTTACGAGAAAAAAGTACTTTCTATATATTTTTTATTTTATTTTATTTTTGTGAACTTTTTTATTGGGAAAACATTCAAACTTTTACAATAACTAGTTTGATTAACCCTTTTTCAATGTCTTTTGTGATTCAATCATAAAGCATTTGATACTGTAAGAGTCCTTAGCGGATGCCTTCATCTTTGTACCATAGAGTTTATTAGATGCTATAAAATTTTAAAAATCTAAAACCAAAATAGAAATTGCCTAGCAAAAATTTGAAATTTGAAAAATAAAATAAAGAAGACAAATAAGTAAAAAGCTCAATCATGTGGTTGGATATAATTAAGATGAGAGATAATTTATTTATTTATTTATTTATTTGTGAAATGGTAGCAGAGTAATTTTTTTGGAAGGCAGTATTTTTTATTACATAAAGATAACGTAATAAATCTCATGCTGTCCAAATTCTTACTAATTTGGCTGCAGATAATATACCCTTTCTGCATAGGTCTTACCGAATGTATAATGTTGTGATTTGCATTGAATTTATTTATAGTGGGGAGCATATCATTATGATTATAGTATAATTAATCAACTATAATTTAAAATTATGTAAAATTTTATATGAAATTTACACTTATGAGTAGTTATTATTTACATAAATTTTTATTTTACTTGAATAACTATAATATTATAATTAAAAATTTTATAAGTAATATGTTCCTTTTGGATCATTTTTCTGAACAAAATTACTCAATTTCAAACAATTTAATTAATAAAGGTCGTAGACAACCAAGCTGGAGTTTTCTGCCCAGTGCAACCATTTTCTCAGGTCGTCATCCATCACGTGAATCCCTTATTCTCAAGTCTGAAACATGCCAACAAACATAGTACTAGGCGAAATTCATGAGAAATTTCCAGGAAATTTTGTAGGAAGATATCTTTTCTTCTTTTTTTTTTTGTACAAAAAGGCTTCAATCTAGAGATAAAAAAATGAGTTACAAATGTTAAAATTCAAATTTTAAATCTGATGAATATCAATTATTAAAAATAATTACATAAATCAATCGATTTAAATTCTATCTTCATAACAAAATAACTTTGAATGTGACCAAAACATTGCCCAAGCCTTATTCCATAGTCCAATTTAATTACTTTTCCTTGTCCCTTAGCATATAAAATGAAGATATGGATGCCAATTACCATGCAAATTTGGCCTGTCTTCTAATTTGTCGCGTAAAAAACTACACAATCTTACTAGCTACGGTAAGCAAATTCTTTCTATAAACCATATGCAAGCAACCCCTTGGAAGAGCCAAGCCAAATTCTATCCATATCCGTTTCCATGGATGGCTCATGTAACTATTATTCCGTCTCGTTGAGCTCGGTCTGGCTAACTTGCTTCTGTTTTTGCTTTATTTTCGTCTCAGCAGAGCTTCACCGATTTGAACACCCAGTCAAAGCCGATGGGTCACTTAGCTTTTTCGTGATAGGAGACTGGGGAAGAAAAGGAGCTTATAATCAATCCCAAGTGGCTCTTCAGGTCTTGTTGTCTTATGTCCTCATTTCTGATCATACATATTGTTTACTTTGTTATCATTGTAATCAAGTCGCATATTTACAGATTCATGATAGATATAGCCACCATGGAAACATATGCATTGAATCTTGAACTTTGAATTTTATTGTTTGGGTAGATGGGGAAGGCTGGGGAGAAACTAAGCATAGACTTTGTGGTCTCAACTGGGGACAATTTTTATGAGAAGGGGCTGGCTAGCCCATATGACCCTGTGTTCAAAGACTCATTTACCAAAATCTACACTGCAAACAGCCTAAAGAAGCAGTGGTATAGTGGTAAGCACTCGAATTGGGGATTGACATTTTCTTTCTTTCTCGACTCCTAGTTTCCTCCTATTCATAAAACCAAACATTTTGTTACAGTTTTGGGCAACCACGATTACAGGGGAGATGTGCAGGCACAATTGAGCCCCATTCTGAGGAGGATAGACAGCAGATGGCTTTGCCTACGATCTTTCATCGTTAAAACAGGTGAAAGGATTTTCTAATTGAATTCATCTTAATAATTTATTTATAAAGCAATCTAGACTAGCAATACGATGACATAACATAAAATCAATATGAAAAAACACACAAAAGTGATACATGTTAAAATTTTAACAAAAATTAAAAAATAGATTTTTTTTATTTTTTTTATTTTGGTATTTACTCGCAATTCTCGTATAAAACACTAACACATATAGAATTGCCATGTCTAAGTAAATCCTAACTGGCTTACTGATTTTCTTGCTAATGCTGTCACAATTATTAGAAATTGTGGAATTTTTCTTCATCGACACGACTCCATTTGTTGATCAGTACTTCCAAAACCCAAAGCACCAAAAATTTGACTGGAGAGGAGTGATTCCCAGGAAGAAATACCTCAGGCGGGTTTTGAAGGTAATATCTATGATCTTGCTTCAAACATGATTGCTGTCTTTGAAGAGAAAACAAGGTGACCCATCCCAAAAATGGGAAACTTTGAAATTGAACCAGGATCTGAGATCGGCGCTGAGGGAGTCAGTTGCTAACTGGAAAATAGTGATTGGCCATCATCCCATCAGAAGCATTGGGCACCATGGCGAGACCAAGGAGCTCATAATGCAGCTTCTACCAATACTTGAGGTAATACCTTTTGTTGCCTAACATGATGAGACACAGGATAAATCACTCTAAGCTTCATTCGGAATCAATTTCCAGGCAAACAATGTCGATATGTACATAAATGGGCATGATCATTGCTTGGAACACTTGAGTAGCATCACAAGGTAAAAAAAAAGGAACATTCAATGGTTAATACCTGCAGAGCTGTCAAAAAACCTCTAAAAGGATATATTTTGGTTTTAAATGCAGCCAACTCCAATTTTTCACCAGTGGAGGAGGTTCAAAGGCATGGAAGGGTGACTTTCATTATTTAGACGGAGATGAAATGAAATTTTATTATGACGGCCAAGGATTCATGTCTGTTGAGCTAACTGCAACCGATGCAAAGATTGTCTTCCATGATGTTTTTGGCAAAGTTCTGCATAGCTTAGATCTATCCAAGCAACCCTACACTGCAATGTAGGTTTTTATTTTGAGAATGAAGAATCATATGACCAATTTTTAATAAAGTTTTACATCAATTTTGGTCTCCAGAGAAAAATTGATCTAGCGAGTCACTGCTTTAGAAGGGAGAACATCCAAAACTTTTTGTGAAAATGGAAAGAGGATATGGAAGTAACATTAAAGAACCTGGTCTGAATGCTCGCTTTTCAAGAGTTAAACGGACCCCGAATATTCATTTAATGAGAGTAAAAACGAGATAAAATTTGACTTAATCTCAGAGTATGATAGATTTGTGACTTCCTTCAAAACGACCCAAAATTATCCGACTTTGGAAGATTGTTTTTAAATCATACAGAATAATCTCATGACATAAACAAACGCCCCTTAAAGATATGCAAAAACATCAAATATAACCAGTCAAGTAAAATACCAAAGAAAACAAGCAATAAAAACTTACGCGGTTTAATCGCTTAATTGGATTCTTTGCATTATGCATCAAGGTCTTTCATGCAAAAAATATTCAGTTTTCCTTTGGTAACACAATAGTATCCAAAATTCTGAATTTGATGTGATGTCCCAACACCCAAATTCCACAACCAATTAAGACAATCGACACTTTTATAAAGTTCCGGAATGCTTGACACAATGAGTCAAATTGGACAATAAAACTCACTTAAATGCAGTGCTGCAAAGCTTGCCAATCAAAAAAACCAAAAAAAGAAATCATTCTTCCAATACCCATGGCGATGTTTAAGACTGTACTTTTGTCTCTCCCCGGTATAGTTTAAGGGTGAGTAAATGGTCAATTCGGTCGGTTCGATTTGAAAAAATCAATAACCGATTTAATCGACTTTCATTTAACAAATAACCGAACCGACCAAATATTATTAAATAACCGACCATAACCGAACCGATCAAAATCGGTTCGGTTCGGTCGATTCGGTTAAATAACCGATTTTTTTATCATTTTTCTTCCTATTATGAATAATTATTTAACTATAAATTCAATTCAATAAAATTCAAACTCTAGTATCATTCAAACTAAATTACTAAAGAATTTAATAATTTCAACAATATTTTACCAAAAAAAAATAAATAAAAATATTTATCTCAATTTTTTTATTTTTAATTATTAAAAAGTCAGTTAATTCGGTCAGTACGGTTATCAATTTTAAAAACCGAAAACCGAACGAATTAACCAATTTAACCGATTTAAAAAACTGATTATAATTAAAACCGAATAAACCGAACCGATTCAACCGAATTCACTCGATTTTGGTCGATCTAATCGGTTCAAACCAACTTTTGCTCACCCCTAGTATAGTTGCCTTCTTACAAGGCAGCACCTATAATCACATTTCCGGTAACTAGTTATACACCATTATCTCTACCATTTGATCTTTATTCCATAAGATCAAAAAGATCTTAGCACCCTGAAAACTCATACCGCCTTCTTTAATCCTTGAGCATTTACAGCAGAAACTGCATTACAAGTAATTTGATGTGCTGATGACAATATTGCTTTAAACCCTAATATCACCATCTCAATATACAATTTGAAAAGGACATGATGTAATATCAGTTTAGATCACATGACTGCAATAAACAACAAAAACTGAACCATTGTCCATCCTGAAAAAACTTAATCCATGATGCATGCTAACTAAAACTAGCCACAGGCATCCAAAGTGAACAAATTTATGCTGATGAAAGCTCAATCTCATCAGTAGGGTCGAAGAACATGCTGACAACAGAAGAAAAAATGAAAGAAAATGCTTAATCCACTCGCTTACCTAGCACCTCGGCCTCCGTTTCTTCGCCATTTTCTGTGCTAGTTCTGAAACACAGTGAGATCATTTTGAGCTAGTAAGTCTAACTAAACCCATGAACTAGGAGGCAACTATATGGTCTGGGATGAAAACCCAGTCCAACTAATACAAACAAACAAATTGCTCAATTTTTGTGCAGTTCTTCAAAGTTCCAAATTTGTAACCATATCTGGTTGCATTAAAGATAAAACCGTTACAAGACCAATAAAGCATTCAATCATCGTTATCATGGGCCCATTACAGCTTTCTTCAGTGATCAACTCAACCATAGATAATTTAAAGTACCAAAACTGTTTATAATGTTGAAAATACACTCTTCAAGGGCTTGATAACGTCTCATATATGCTCTACATTTTCTGATTCTCCCAGCTAATAAAGAATTCCAGAACCAAAGCTAACTCAGTTTCTCTCATCTCTTTGATTTTCTTTTCTCTTTTTTCTATTTTGGCTTTTGAGAGAAAGAGAGGGTGAGGGAAGGGATATGGTGTTTGGAATATCATTTTAGAGTTTTAAATTCTGTGTCCTGTAGTCTATAATTCATGAATTAAACCTTATTCACTACATTCATTTACATAATTTAATGTAATTCAAGGTTTTGTGAGACAATGGATCCAAGAAACAGGTAGCACGCCAGCTAAACTAATGCATCATGTTGACTCGATCCAGTTAGATGATATGGAAAATGAATCAGATAACTTCAAACCAAATAACATCTTCCGAATATCACAGCTCAGATGTTACCGTTTCATATATATGTTCCAGTTATAAAATCAAAGAGGAAAAATAAGATAAATCTCAAACAGCTGCATGTATCCAGATGCAACTTCCAATAGGAAAACTGAACTATATACAGAATAACCAATGCCAATTGCTAAGTAACAATCACCAAATTTACACTCAATTAAACCATAGTCTGGCAGTTGAGTTCCCACTACAAAGTTTGCTTTGGCAGGGATGTAATTTAACATAGCTAATTTATAACAAAATGGTACCTTGAGTCCACGAAGCTTTCAACATCCCATAGAAAAGAACCAAAAGTCACAGCCTCCAAAACAAGTCTCTTCAAACCAGCAAAGCTAATTTTAATAAGCTCATGCTTGGAAGAATCAACAGTGCCCTGTGGAGTTATAACAATCTCAGGTCTTCCAAATAGGGCCTCTGTGTGCTTCTCAATAATGCTAACAGCTTCTTTTGATCTAATTGTCGCATATCTCTGAAATGTCTCCCCATCAAAAGACATCACATAAGTCCGTAACCGAGAGGGGTTTATCCCATGACCAAAACCTCCAGGACTGATGCCACCAGACCAAGATGAGACTTCAGGGTCTGATGAAACAGCTTGATAGGAGTCCCCTAGAGCAGCAGGTCTCATGTCCTCCCCCACAGCTTGCTCAATACTACTTCCTTCACCATCTAAAGAATTTGGAAGGATTTTCATGGACTTCTCAAGCTGAAATCGCTGGTCAACCCGCTTCAGGAAGTATCCATACATCACTGATGCAGCATAGACCTGCCCACCCCTGAGTTTACTTACCTGTACTACAGATGTTGAATCACCCAATCGATTTCCCAGAATGAGAGCTAAGTGGTTTTGGATCATTTCATAGGCCTCAGGTGAGTGAAGCTGCTCAAGCTCATCTTCATGGCTTGGCCACGTATCCACTTGACCTGAAGGATCTGTAGAAGTGGGAGTTATTGCAGGCACCAAAGAGACATTGGCATCCATAAACTTTTGTACAACCAATGCATAGAGGATCTCTTCTAAAGCCCTTTTTCGCTCATTAGCCTTAACCTCAGCAATTCTCCTGCAATAAATTCAAGTTGTTTCCATGAGTAAGTTTCCACATCAAGTCTATAATAGTTACCACTATATAGTAAGATGAGTCACCAACCTATACAATACTAAATCCATTCCAGAAGCAGGCAGCTCTTCCCTTTTCTGCTCAGCATCACGGTCAGTTTGAAGCTGTTCAAGCTGCTGCTCAACTGCTGCAGGCACAAGATGTGGATGGCTTATCAAGATTTGAGACAAAAACTGCCCAATTGGAGACTCCATCTGAAGCGGTGCAATTGGAGCAGTGGGTTCAGCTGAGTCTGGTGATGATGATGCCCTAACAACTATGCCTCTCCTACTCCCCAAAGCCATTCTCCTATTCTGTGATTTTGAGTAAGAGACTGAAGAATAATGCTGTAACGAGTTGATAAACAGAAAAACACCAAATCAAATACGGAATTCCTGAGAAAATTTGATATCCAAATCACACTATCAATAATAAAATGCGCATCCAAACAAAACTGCGGTATTTGAATTGCAAAAAAAAAAAACAAAAAAACCCTATTTAATAGACTCAATTTTTCAATAAAAAAAATGGAACCATCACAACTCCAGCCTATGGAAAATGAATTTTCCATTCAAAAAAACAGGATGAAGCATTCACATGTACTATGTGTTTTGAAGCATGCTGATTTTCACATCATTAAAAAAAAATCATAATCAGTCGAAAAATGTGTTCCCGGCCTGGTGGGTTTGCAAGTATCAAGATTTTCACCCTTTTTCCCCCATAAATTTCACAACAGAAGTAAAAATTCACACAAGCAAAATATCTAACACCCGGAACATATGTTATAAAAGGAAAAAAAAAACGTAAAAGACAAAATAAAACAGGTATGAGCTAAATTGATACCTTAATCGGGAAAGGGAGGCGTGGTTCGGCAGCGAAACGTAGAAAATGAAGGCCATTGGCAGCCCAAAAAGCCGATCTGGTAACGGAGGTTGAAGGCCGATGTACGGACATAGAAGATCCAATCAAAGTGGCTCTGCCTGTGGCTGCTTCCATCTTCAGCCCTACACCAAAACAATTTTCTATCAGATGTAAGAAAAAGGCTGAAGATGACAAGTTGTTCCGAATAAAAGATTTACCTTGAAGACTTGAGACTTGGGAACTATTACTATGAGACCCGCGGGCGAGGAGGGGGCAATTTTGCCTTTGTTTATGTTCTTTGTTTCTTATTGTTGCGCAACTGATACGGCCTTGGCCTGCCGAGAGCTGCGGGCGTTGCGCCGCTGCCTGTTTCAAGGGAATCAATGGTTATGGGCTTCAGCTAATTGGTTTACTCTTGTCTAACTGATCCATTTACCATTTCTCGCATAATTGTTCTGAAAAAAGAATGTGATAAACATTGTATGGGCCAACCCTTGGAAAAATCTAAATACACATCTATTATATATATATTTTAATTTGTTGTTAAGTTTTATGACTTTCGGTAATCTATTTTTGAAAAGTCACGATACTTTTTAAAAATATATTTTTGACTTTTGAAATTTTATGAAAAATTACAAAAGATTTTATTAAAATTATTTATAAATAGGTGTAATAAAAATTTTAAAATTATTTATAAATAGGTGTAATAAAAATTTTAAAATTAAAAAAAATTATTTTTATTATTTTCATCTTATAAATTTTTTATTACATTAAAAATAAAATAGTAAATATATATTTTTTATAAGTTTAAAATTTATCATTTTTTAATAAATATTTTTTGTATCTATTATAATAACTTTAATTAAATTAAACTTCTTGGAAAAACCTCTCCATCACTTATTAAATTCATATCACTTGTAATTAATTCTTTTATAATCTTACAATTCACTAAATTAAATCAAACAAATATTGGCACGTGGACCTTAAATCTATGTTACTCTTGATGCCTAATGTTAACGATAAAAATAAATAATTTCTTTGTTAATTTATCTAAACCAAAAATTTCTTTTTATCTTCTAATTTTTTTTTCAAATTTCCTTTTTCTTCTCAAAAGATCATAACCCTCTTTGAAACAACGAACGACAATAGCAACCAAATACTTCTTTTACACTTGAAAAAATATCCCTAGGGCGACCCTTCCTTCATTATCATTTCCTCACTAGTCATCTTTACAAAATTAAGAAGAGACAAAACCAAAACAAAAAATGGCAATACTCATAAACAAAGCTAACTAAAATTAAAGTATTGGGCTATGGAGACTATCATTTAACTTCTTAAGAAACCTTTCTAGCATCCACTACCATTTTGACTCTAAAGCTTAGCGTCTTTTCTCTAGCATCTAAAAAAGCCCAAGAAATAAAATGAAGAACATGCTCTAGGTAGCTTTGTTCTTAACCAATGAGGGGCTAAGAACAAGATTTGGTCCTGTAGGCTTTGGATATATGAGTTGTTTCGTTCACTTTGTCCTCCAGACTTCAGCTTTTTTATGCTTATTTGTTATTGTTTCAGTAGAGTTAGTTGGGAAAGGAAATAGTTTGATGATTTTTTCAAGGAAACAATTTCAATGCTGTCAAATATGGGAGTTACAAGATTTGCTCATGTTTTGAGAGGTTTCAGATCTCTGTAAATTAAATTTGGGTTCTGGTAAACCAAACATTTCCCTTTATAATGAGATGAAGTAATCTTTAATTTGTGGACAAGATGACTTGGTGATTAATCTAAAATTGACACATATTTTTGTTCTTTTTAATTAATCTAAAATTGACACATACTTTTGTTGTTTTTAATCTATGTAAAATGGCCACTAGCTTTATCCTGCTCCTTCTCTCTTACTGCCCTAAGAATGTAAAAGAACATTGCATTTAATAAAGAGTAAAAAGACCATTATTGTTACATGTATTAGAATTTTTTTTCTTAAAATAAGTTAATAGATATCCTACAATAAACAATATTTATATGAGTTGACATTTTTTGTAATTTATTAACAGCAAGACATGAATTGCTAATATTTCTCAATACAATTTGTCATTATTAATTTTTTACCTTTCAAAAGCATATGCTTAAAAAGGCCAAAGTTTTGGAATGTTCTTCTATGTATACCTTATTATTTGTTTATTTTTTCAAATTTAGCATCACTTTATAATGTTTTATTGGTATTTATGTTGAAATCTTGTAGCCACTAATCTATGGTTGAGGTCTAACTCCTGCTAGAATGGCAGTGATGCTAATGCTTTTGCCTAATGGAAGGATTGGATATGTCCAGTAAGTTTTAACCATGTTTTTATAGTTAGTTACAAATCATGTGAGCCTGTGTTATTGTTTGTTCATGTATGTGTGTACATGTGTTAAGGTGTGTGGTTTATAATGGGTGGCGCATGTGCAACTATGTACATACATGCATAATCTACTACTCATTCATTTGTTTTTCTTTTTTTTTCCTTCTGCCTTAACTTGTAGCCAACTTGACATTTGGTTTATAGAAAAACTCATGCACATTGTTTTGATCTTTTTCCCTACCAATTATGTTAATAGACTGATTTGTAATAATTATATACATTAAATAATAGATTTTTACTTGTGACTTCTATGTTCTCATCTTTTCTTAGTTTTGGATTATGGTACTTACTTGAGAAATTGTTTTTGTTTTGGCATAGGCAACAACTTGAAATGTAACCACACACCCCTCAACCACAACACCGTAGCAGTAAGAGGTGCTAGTAATAGTGGCTCAAGTGATGAAAGGCATAGCAGCAGTGACAATAGTTGAGGATGAAGTTGATATAATCCATATTAGTTTAGTTTCCAATTCCATATCTTCTGTAACCTGAGGCTAGAAAAGGAAAGAAATCTACTTAAGTTGTATTTGATACTAAGGATTATTTGGTAGTTTTTGTTAACACAATTTGATGCCAAATTGTAGCTATAAAAAACTTGATACTTATTTGATGCTAATTCCAATGACTAACTAAAATTGTCCATTACATTTGGTTTAAATGGTATTTTCTTCACTCCAACAAATGTGGAATTAAATGTTTTGTTTGTACGTAGTTGAATTAAACAAACAATATAAAGTATGATCATAATGGAATAAATACTTTTTCATTTTTTCATATACCTATAAATTGTTTCAATCTATTTCAGTAGCTTGTGAATATCATTGGACCTAAACCAAATGAGTAATTGAAAGAAAATTTTAGTTCTACTGATCACATTGTATCCAAATTTAACACAAAGCATATTACAATTTTTGTTTGGCTAAAACATAAATGTCTGTCATTTTTTTAGGAATTTTTTTTAGGAAAGCTATAATTTATGGAAACAATTCAAAAGGCAAGAAAGCATTTGTTTGAAAATGGTTACAGAGACTTAATTACATTTACTCTTTCCTTTGTTTGGTATTTATAATTACGTTGTTTGCTAACTATTACATTTCAAATTTCATCATTGCCACCATAGTTTCATCAATAAAATTGGTATTTTAAGCTAAATTGATGCTAATTTAATGATTAAATAGATTCTAGTAGAAAACAAAATTGATAACAATGAAATTCAAGATAATAGAGTTTTAAATAAATATACTGACAATAACATTCTGTCTAAAAAAAAAAAAACAACAACACAAAATGTATGGAATTTCCTCTAAAGTAGACTTTAAAATGATATATAATTTAATTCATAGACACCCTATTGTTTTTGCAAACACTTGACTACTCAATTATTAGTGACAACCTTCTATAATTGCAATATCTTTAATACACCATGCCCACCACCTATTGAATGTTAACTAAACATTACATGAAATACCAGAAAGAAACAGTTAGTTTGAAGGAAGCTCATTATGCTGAATATGTAGACCCTACAAGTTATATAATAAAATACAATTTATGAGACTTAGGTATATAACATAAAACAAATGAGTATTTAACTTTCTTTAAAGATAACATGTAAATTTATATGCATGTATATAAAAAGTACTTTTCATTTAGTAATCAATATTATTATAAAAGAAAAACACTTTTCACATTCATGATTTTTGAATCATCCACCACATCATATTTCTTAGTATCATTTTCATCACCTTTTGTACACAAATTGTTTAACTTCCTTACTGGCAAACTTTTAAAAACCATTTGATCAATTTTGATTAATGAAATATTTTCCAACTTAAGCATTACTTCCTTAAAAATTCTATTAAGAATAGTGCGTCTTTCCTCTATTTTAAACGCCCAAGTTGTCAACTTAATTGCATTCCTACTCAACTCATTGTATCGATTTTTTATATCCGACTTAGGATATTCTTGTATGGTGTTTCCACTGATGTTTCTTACACTTCCAAGCTTTGCATTTTTTGTCCATCTCTTGACAATGTATTTTTTAGGTACAAACTTGATATTTCTCAAGTCTAGCACCTAAGATATGGCAACAAGGAATTCTAAAAAATTCAAACTTCGTACAAGTACAACATATTGAATTATTTAAAAAGTTGAATTTAACAAAGTCCTTTTGATATTCTCCAAAACATTGGTACTCAAAAATTATTCATTTTCACTATAATCTTTGATAACTAGATTGTAAATTTTTTTCACTCTTTTTCAAAGTCTTTAAAAACATTTGGAGTGTAAACATCTCTAGCATGCTTTAACATGGTTGTATTCACTTTCATTATTTGAATGCATTGAATCATATCATAATTAGATTTTACATCTTTGTAGCATAAATCAACCATTAACCTTTCAAAATGATTGAGGAATCGCACCACATTTAGCTTTAAGGTCAAGTACTTCTTCAACTGGTTATTGAAACTCTCACTTAGTTGAGTACTCTTCCTCCCTGCACTAAATGTTTTCTTTCGAAAAGCCATTGCCAACCTCTCTCTCTATTCTCAAAAGTTTCAACTAACCATGTATTTGTTTCAAGATTATACTTGCCAATCATAACTTCCCATACTGGAACAAGCTTATTCTCGTATACAATATCATTAATGCAATACAAAAACTCTTTAGCCAAGGTCTTATGTGTACAAAAGTATTGCCCAAAATGTTTTTTTTTTGTATTTTTCCATATGTGCCAAATGCATAATCAATGAAAAGTTTTAGGCAATACATTTTTTGTTGCTTTTGCCATTGCTTGATCTTGATCTATAATCATTGTTACTAGTTTTTTATCAGACATTACTTGAACAAATGCATTAAAAAGCCACTTAAATGATTATTACACTCATCATAAAGAAGTGTAACTCCAAAAAGTACCATTCTTTTTTTATAATGCTTCAATCCAACAAATGATGCAAAGTGGTCAAGAAAGATTATTGGTTTTGCAGGTAGTATCAAAACAAACAACATCACCAAAATGGCGATAGTCAAGAACTATTCTTGCATATGCCCAAAACATATTAGTTGTTATCAAGCCATCCACATCAAGTTGTATAGCATAAAAAAATGAAGGATTCTCTAATTGTTGTTTCTAAAAATAACTCAGTAAACCTTCTAGTATATCTTTCTTCCATATCTCTTATTTGTTTTGAACGCGAATAATTATTATAGTCAAGGAGGAGGTAACCAACATTTTCTCAACCTTTTACTTGTCTACTCATGAACTCAAAGGTTGATATTTTTCGAATACCAAAATCATCTCCCATATTTGCTTTAATAGCTTGAGCAAAAGTCATCATTTTTTGTAAGGGCAAGATGTGAGCTTGTTCTGAAGATATAAAATCAAGATTATGATTTTTTTTTCAAAATAGGTGACCTTGTATTTTTCATTAGACTGGCAAAACATAGTCATATGTGCCAAGCAATCTATTTTTACTTGCTTTTGAGGTCTTTTAACTTTGACGTAATGATTGTCTGATACTCATAAACCACTTTTGTAACAAACAAGTCTCCAAGATACCACATGCCCATCTATTTTCATTTTATTTAGGAAATTTTTTCGAATACTAAAACCAACCATTCCAGCATACTTGTTATAAAACCAATAAGCTTGATTTTCTAATTCAAATTGCATGTTCAACTTTGGCACCTTATCTCACATTCCATTGTTTGGATCATTGTTTTCTTCTATTTTATCTACACCAATAAAAATGAATTGCTTATTAATGTTAGAGAGGATAAACCATAATTAACATTTATTTACTTGGTTTTAAGGTATAATATATATTTTTTTCAAATATGTACTTCTAAAATTAAGTGAAAATGAAAGAGTAACAAATTGGTATAAAAAACTAGATCCACTATTCCTAGTCTATTATTCTCACTTTGAGTTTTTTTGTTAATGGATACATCAAACTTAAGAATTTTCTTCCAATTATGAGATATCGCATTTTGAAATTTTAAATGGCTTTGCCACTTTACATTTGCACCATATTTTTACTTTTAAGCACACCACATGATCAAGGAGAGAAAAAAAATTAATAGTAATTAAAAGCAACTTCACTGGCTTCTTTCTTGTTTCCACACCACCAAATTTAAGATAGAATAGTTTCTATGAAGACATCAAAGACATATGAAAAAGAATATTGAAGGAAAAAAAAGCTCAAATGCAAACTCAACCTTATGTTCAGCTAATACTTAATACCATCTAAAATATAATAGGTATTGGTTTCAATTAGAATTCTAGATTCCTTATCCTTTAAACTAAGCCAAATAAAACCATTTGCTAAGAATTTAAAAATTAAATAAGAAAATTGATTGGTTACAATTGCAACAATTTATCAAACAAATTAAAGACAATCAAATTGAAAGAATGCCCAGTTTATGAATAAAGCTTACCTCGATAAATAGTCAATTGAACAAAGAACTAAAAATGTTAGCGAGAAATTTGATGAGATGTCGATTTTTTAGAGACAAATTTGATAAAAGAAAGCCTAAATCCTAAAATTAACAGAATAAAACCTTGATTTTTGAAGGTATTTGATTATGTTATTGTCATCTGTTGTTTCAAAGCTGATATGATCTTTTAGGAAAGAAGGAAATTTGAAAAAAAAAAATCAAGCTTTAGGCAGCTAAAAAGAGATTTTCGATTTAGATAAACTAATGAAGAAATTATTTTCTTTTCGATTCATTGACTTGGATTTAAGATCCACATGCCAATATTTGTTTGGTCCAACTCAGTGAATTGTAGGATTGTAGAAGAATTAATTGCAGGTGAAATGAATCTCTGCTTATCATGATGAGTTTCTCTAATTAATATATTAGATTTTGATAAAATTGTATAATATTCAAAAGTATTACTTATATAATTTTAAGGAGTTTTAACTCTTATATGTTGATTAGATTTAATAGTTTTTTCATCATTCTTCATAACATCAAGAGATAAAATATTAATTAGAATCTCATAAAATTTTATTCTTTCTCCAAAATCAAAATAGTAAAAATAACTTTGTTATTAATTTTAAATTTTATGATTTTTTAATAATAACTTTTTTTATAATACAAATTTATAAATAATTTTAACAAAATATATTTTTTGTAATTTTTTATAAATTTCATCATAATACTTCTTGAAAATGCATTTTCGATAAATGTTATAATTTTTCAAAAATTGTAAATATCCAAAAACTTATAGGAAGGGTATTTAAATAATTTTATATAAAAAAAATTTTGAAAAAAAAAGAAGAGTATAAAAAGAAAAAAGGTAATGTGTAAATAAAAATGCTCAATGAAAAGTACTCTTTTTTGTGTTATTTATTGTATGGCCATCACTTCCGCTGAATTTTTTTTTTTTTAGTAATGAACTTGTTCCTCTTGTTTTTACATTATCTTAAAATAAATTAAGTTACACATTGTAGACACCCAATTTGGTCCAGGCCCGGATCTATTGGGTCAGATCCAAATGGATAAGCCCATTTTCCTTTTTTTATTTTTGTATTTTACATTTATATTTTATTTATATTTATATTTATATTTTTATTATTATTATTTTATATTTTTTTTTCTTTTATTTTTATCTTATGTATTTATTATTTATTTATTTATTATTACTATTTATTAATATATATATATCCTTATTATTATTATTACTTTTTTTTCTATTAATATTTATATATATATTTATCTAATTATATATTATAATTTATCTATTATTTATTTTTAATTTTTTTGTTAATTTTTTTGTTTATCTGATTATTTTCGTTAATATTTTTATTTGATTTTTTTTATTTTTTTTATTTTTTTCGGCTGAAGATTGGATTGGTTTTGGAGGAATCCCACTGTGAATTGAGATTCAATCAGAGTCCATATTGGATTCAATGATTGAATCCCAATCCAAATAGGAGTTGGGATTGATTAGAAACTCCTCTGATCAATCCCTATAAAAGGACCCTCGAATCAAAGGAAAAAATAGAGAAAAAGAGTTACTGGCTGAGAGAAAAGGAAGATATAAAGAAGATTTAAAAGCTAAAAAGGTTTCAGTGTGTTTAGAATAGCCCTAGGAATCGGTAGGAATTTTTGAAGAATTTTTACGAATTTTTTTTTCAAAAATTTCTGGAAAATTTTCATATTTTGGTTGAATTTTTTGACGAAGGTTGAATGTTTCGGTGACTATTCCAACAAAGTTTGAATTTTTCGGCCAGTTGCCCAGTTTTCGACAAGAATTTCCAAAAACCGACTAACTTTTCGGTGAACTTCCGACGAAAAACTCAGATCACGGTGGATTTTCCAGAATTCGATGAATATTCAATCGGAGTTCTTCGAGAATTTTAGAGAGAAGGGAGAGAAGAAGAAGGAAGAGAGAGAGAGGGAAGGCTCGGTCTGTTGAAAAATTGAAGGAATTAGCCTTTTATATCAGTTGAAAATGACGTCGTTTTGACGTTACTGTGCCAATAAGATCCGCACGTTTTGAAATCGGGTGACTCGACCCGAGCGTCGACCCGCTTTCGACCTGCGTTCAACCCGCTTCTCCGAGCCGTTAGCCGAGTCGAGCCATTAGCCGAAACGTTCCAAGTTTTTTTTTTCTTTTCATTTTTTATGTATATTTATATATATATTTTAATTATTATTATTATTATTATTATATTAGATTTGTTTAACATTCCTTTATTTTTATTTTTATCTTTATTTTATTTTTTATTTTTATTTTATTTTATTTAATTTTTATTTTCACTTTCATTTTGTTTTATTATTTTATTTTCTTTAAACAAAATAAAAAAAAATATTTTTAGGGAAAAGTTGAAAGTATCAATTTTCCTCGAAATTAAAGTTTTCAAGAAATATTTTTGGAAAAAAGTTGAAAGTATTAATTTTTTAAAAAATAAATTTTCAAAAAAGGTTTATTTTTGAGGAAAAGTTGAAAGTATCAATTTTTCTCAAAATTAAAGTTTCTAAAAAATATTTTTGGGGAAAAGTTGAAAGTATCAATTTTCATCGAAATTAAAGTTTCAAAAAGATATTTTGAGAAAAAGTTGAAAGTATCAATTTTCCTTAAAAATAAATTTTTAAGAAAGATTTTTTTGAGGAAAAGTTGAAAGTATCAAATTTCTCTTGTATAAAAGCAATTATTTTTTTCTTTTTTTTATTTCTTTTGAATTTTTTTAATGTTAAATAATCCGACGATGGAGCCTCTGCCAGTGAAACAATAGTTTTCTTGCATACTCTTGAGGTGAGAAAATTTTTTTAATTTTCTGCTAAAAGTATTAGAGTCAATTGAGAATAATTTCCAATAATTAATTACTTGGTAAATTTTTAAGGCTTATTGGATAACATAAAATTAAGCTGGTACCATCTTTTGATGGGCGTTGTGAGGGTGTTATAACCTTCCTCACACGTAATCGAACTCTCGAACCCTGTTCTGGTTAGTAGACCTGAACTTATTCTTTTAAGGACCCTTAAACTCAGGTGTTCCCTGAAATAATAGATTCTTTAAGTGGCCAATCGTACCTAGTTAAAAAAGATTGGTGGCGACTCCTTAAGTCAATGTCTAGCGATGGATCTCCGGATCTAGACATTATGACAGCTTGACGACTCCACTGGAGACTCTGAGAGTCAGGCCAGCAAATAAATTTGTGTTATCTAAAAGCCTAATAAAATTGAACCTTTTTGTATATATTTTATTTATTCATTCATGTTTATTTACTTTATTAATTATGTTATTCATATGCATATGCATAACATGAGCTCTACACCCGAGCTCTGTCCCTCTATGAAGGAGTAAAGTACCGATTGCTTTCGTGAGGTTTAATGCCTCTGCAGTGGCTAGTGAAATACTCCCACTCAAATTGAACCTTTTTCACTTGTAGCCTATAATGGGTGAGGATTATGGTGCCTTACTAGTCTGTGATGGACAAGGATATAAGAAGCAATTTGGGAACCTTTAGACTTTGACCTTAAACCACATATAGTGAACTTTAAAAGTGCCTAACCTATAGATAGAGCCATCACTCTTCCCTTTTAGAATTGACCAAAAGTATAAGATTCATTCCTCTTATTCTGTGTGATGTTTAAATTTACTTAGTTATTTATTTATTTCTTTTCTCTGGGCATACTAACCTTTTCTCTCATTCTTCTACATTGAATCATGCTCATATCATACAGTTGCATAAAGAACATTTGCTTAAAAGATGATCTTCAACAAATTTTTTTCATGGATTTCAATGAACGACTAGTTTGCTCTTCATCTGTATTAGCGCCTTGTAAGATACCCAACGAAGTAAGGACCCAGTCAGAAAAGATTCAACTGAAGATAAGGGATTGTTTACCAATCGGATATGATTCTACTCTGTCTCAAGAAACATCTATCCTCCTCAAAAGAATAATCTAGAGGATTTGATTGATATCTGAAAAAAGATAAGTCCATCAAGACGAGCAGTTTTGCTAGAGACACAGGCATATAGCACACCTTCTAGCAGTAGTTATTGATGATCAACTAATCAGAGCTGTAACATAATTTTGGGATCCTGCATACAAGTGTTTCATCTTTAATGAAGCCGATATGACTCCCACCATCGAAGAATATTCAATTTTATTGGGTTTACACCTCAAGGCTCCTGATAAGATATATGTAAAAAAAACATAAGTCAGAATTTCGTAAGGGTCTAGTTCAACTTATGGGGATAGACAAAGAAATTATGAATTCTCATACAAAGAAGAAACAAGAACAGGTTTGCCTACCTTGGAAGTTCTTTCATGAGTTTTTAGTACAACATATCAATGAAGAACGGGGGTTAGATATATTTGCCTTAGCCATATACGGAATGGTGATCTTTCTAAAAGTTTTGGGTTATATTAAGATAGCGGTGGTGGACTTCTTCAAGAGTGTGATCAATGGCTGTAATCTTTCAACGATAATACTAACGAAGATTATCAGATCTTTGAGTTATTGTTGTCAAAATGGAGGGAGACGTTTTATAGGTTACATCCAGTTATTGTACTTATGGATGAAAAGCCATTTTGAATGGGGAAATGGTGCTTTCTCGAAGCTTTTATATCCATAATTATGCTTCGATCAAGGAATTCTGTGAAAGTAGGTGGTCAGAATGAAAGTCTAAAAAAGAATGGATAACTTTTCTATAAAAGTTGACCAGCGCCAAGGTGAGATGGTTGGCTCCATGGATGAATCGTGAGCCTATGTTGTATCAATGTGGGGATAATACAATGATCCCACTTTTGGGTTTATAGGGAGTGACAAATTATACACCACTCCTAGTGAGAAGGCAGTTTGGGAAAGAACAGTTCATTCCTATAACTTATGGGCTTCATCAGTTAGATTTCTCTTACAGTGAGCTAAAAGCATTTCAGAGGATGAATCAGATTATTAAAGCATGGAAAAATCCCCGAAGAGTGAGTCCTAGACCGTTTACTAATAAAGTCACTCCAGGGTACTTAGTTTGGAGAGCAAAATGAAGACAAGAAATGATATTCACTTATGAAAGCTTTTAACCACCAACAGAAGAAAAACTTGAAGAGACACCATCAGAATTAGAGTTCGCAACAAAAGAATTTAAGTTTAAAAAAGGTAAGTTAAAACAAGAAATCCAGAAACTTCAAAAAAAAAAAGCCTAGTGGAAAGATAGAGCCGAAAGTCATGAAGTTAAAGTTCACAAGATTGCTAGAGAGTGTGATAAGCTATTGAAGACCTAGCAAAGCTACACCAAGAGCATAAAATGTTATGTGTGAGAGAAAGGACCAAAGAGATAACCATTATCGAGCTGATTGAAGAAAATACAAGATTGAAGTAAAAGTATGCGAAATTAGAAGAAGAAAATACCCAAGTACAGACAGAGAATAACATGCTAAACAGTTATCTGAGCAGGTTAAGGCAAAAGTTGAATGAACAAGAAGACCATATTATTGCATTGGTTAGAAAGCATAGAGAGTTATCATACCAAGTCCAGTGTGGTAAAAGAGAGAACCTAGGAAGACAAAAATACATTGAGCACCTAATGACCCAAATCTGTAAAGGGGTATACAAGGTAAGGGAGATGGTGAAAGAGACAGAAGCATTGAAACAAGTGGTGACCCCAGTAAGAGAACATGGACAGCGTCTGTTGAACTTCATTGAGGAAGTCAAGGCCCAGTATGAACAGATCAAACAATTTTGTGGCTATAATTCTAGGATGATAAACTCAATATAGATAAAAAGTTTTTAGAATAAATGAAATATTTTAGTTGAATACCGTTTTAAGGCAAATGTTCTTTGCATACATGTATTTTTTATTCATTGCATTTTCATTTATTACACTTAATAAAGTAACCGTGTGATAGTCATACAAATTTACTAATTCTAAGATATGGTACTCAAGGTTTAAGGATAGCTCCATCTAACGAGAACCCTGCCCATCGATACAACACAAGATCCAGAGTAAGACAAATGGAGCAAGAAAATTCTCACAAATTTGAAAAGATAAAAAAAGCACAGGAGAAGATTGAAAGTGAGTTGAACAAGATTCTGGATGCTCTCAATAAGCTGAATAAAGGAAAAAGAGTTGAAGAAAATACAAGCCAATAAATTTCTCCATTGTAAGAAATGGCTAACCCTTTGTATCCTCTAGGTTTTGGCCCACCTCAAGCCCAATCTACACAAGAGGTTCCACCACAACACTTCGCATATCCAACATATCCTAGAATGCCATCAGCCTCCAACTCAGGACATTACCATAGTTATGTAAATCTTGTCTTTACTGAAAGGGTAGTAGAACTGATTCCTGATCTAGATGATTCGAAAGAGAAGGAGAAAAAAAAGATAAGAGTGAAAACTCAGGAAAGCTCCAAGATTAGTATGCTAGAACAAAGGCTACGTGCTATGGAAGGATTTGGTTTCTATGGTTCAGTTGATGCTGCTAGGCTTTACTTAGTCCTTGATGTGGTCATTTCTCATAAGTTCAAAGTACCAGAATTTAAAAAATATGATGGTACAAAATGCCCCAAAACTCACATCACCATGTATTACCAAAAGATGGTAACTCATGCTCATGATGAAAAACTCTTGATGCATATCTTTTAGGATAGCCTTACAGGCTCAGCGGCCAAATGGTATGTTTAGTTGGACAGAACCTGTAATCACTCTTGGAGCGATATGGCTCATGACTTCATCAGTCAATATCGACATATTATCGATTTGGCCCCTGATCGTTTATCTTTACAAAACCTTGAGAAAAAAGCAAATGAGTCTTTTAAAGAGTATGCCCAGAGGTGGAAGGATATTGCTTCTCAAGTACAACCTTCACTGACTGAGAAAGAGACCACAGTGCTATTTGTTAGCACTTTGAAACCTCTCTATTATGAAAAGATGATAGGAAATGCAACAAAAAACTTTATTGATATGGTAATCTCGAAAAAAATTATTAAGAGTACCATCAAAAATGGCAAGCTAGAAGAAAATAAAGCATCTAGCAAGAAAGTCCCGAAGAAGAAAAAAATTGAAGCTCAGGCTGTGAGTTTTGATAGACAGTAATTTGAGGGCTATCAATCTTACTCACCACTAGGATACCTGCCAATTACCCTACTATAAATAACACTTCTCCTTACCCATATCAACCATTTGTACAGTCACCTTACCCTTAAACATATCAAACCCCTCTTAGGCCTCAAAATACCATATACAATCCTAACACTCAACCTACCCCAAGACCCCAAAATCACCTAACTAACCCCATTGGTGGTTCACGGGAGCAACGAACTACCTATGAGAAACCTGTGTTTGACCCAATTCCAATGACTTATACAGAATTATATAAAAAGCTTTACAATAGTCATTTGATTGCTCCTAGTAAATTGGAACCCCTCAAGCCACCTTATCCCAAGTGGTACGATCCTACAGCCCACTGTGACTACCATTATGGGATTGCTGGTCACACCACCGAAAATTACACTACTCTTAAATATAAAGTGCAACGGTTGATCAATGATGGAATGATTTACTTTGATACGGGAGGGGTGACTGCACCGAATGTTAGTGATAATCTTTTATCAAATCATAATGTGAATGCTCTAAGTGAAGAACATGAGCATCATTTAAAGAAAGAAGTGGTAGATATCAAGACACCTCTCAGCCAACTGTTTGATATTTTATGAAAGGCTAACATGATACAACTGGTGAGTTCGTATAATTATTATGGAGTATATGTAGCTGACACTAGTTGTAAATATCATAGTGGGATAATAGGTCATTTTATTGAAACCTGTGAGCAGTTCACCAGAAGGTGCAAAAACTCTTGGATTCATATCAGATGGAGGTCTATGAAGAAAGAAAAGACTTAAAGAGTGTTGAGGTGTCCATGATCAATAAGCCTGCAAAGCTGTTTCCAAAGCCAGTGACAATTCATTATGGGAACAAGCCAAAGTCAATCATAGACAAACTTATTCCCAGGCCAGTAACTTTTAAAGTTTCGACTCTTTTCTCATACAAAGTTGATAAAGTTGTACCCTGAAGATATGGCTGTGATACAGTGGTTCAGGGGTAAGAAGAGGATATCTCCAAAGCTGACACTTCTAATATAACTGTTGTAAAAGATATTACCCGAAGTGAGAGGTGCTACACTTCAAAAATGTTAGAAAAAGCTAGAAGAGAGAAGACTAAAGAAGGAGAAGGATGAAATAATCTTGAAGTAGAACATGAAGAAGATTACCTGAAGTCGGTGTCAAAAAGAGAGGTTTATGACTTCTTGAAGCTGGTGAAACATAGTAAGTATTCAGTTATTGAATAGTTGAATAAAATGCCAGCTCAAATATCATTACTATCACTGCTGCTAAACTCAGAGCCATACCAAAATGCCCTGCTGAAAGTGTTGAATAAGACATACATGGCACATAATGTATTTGTTGAATATGTTAACCACCTGACTGGAAATCTAGTCATGTCAAATCATATTTCATTTAGCGATGATGTGATTCCCTTAGAGAGAAAAGGAAATACCAAGGCTCTGCATATCACAGTTAAGTGTAAGAGCCATATCATAGCCAAGGTCCTTATCGATAATGGCTTTGCTATCAATATCATGCCTATGTCAACTTTGATAAGGTTACCCATTGACTACTCTCATATGAAGGACAGTCAGATGATTGTAACAACCTTTGATGGGATCAGAAGAGAAGTCCTAGGGGATATCGAGATACCTTTGTAAATTAGGCCATGCACTTTCAATGAGAAGTTTCAAGTGATGGATATCTCTCTATCCCACAGCTGTCTATTAGGAAGACCATGGATTCACATGGTAGGAGCTGTGCCCTCTACTTTACACCAAAAGATCAAGTTTAATGTAGAAGGTCAATTAATAGTTGTAGTTAGAGAGAAAGACATGCTAGTGACCCAACCATTGAATACTCCATATGTAGAGGCTATCGAAGAAGCATTGGAATACTCCTATCGATCTTTTGAATTAGTTAATTCCATAGGTGAAAAATTTTAAAATCAACATTTTTCAAGAATAGTGATGAGCCAAGTCATCAACAAGGGCTGGTATCCAGGACTAGGGCTAGGCAAAAACTTACAGGGAATAAAGGAACCCCCAACGATGATAGACAATAGCGACAGGTTAGGCTTAGGCTATGAGATGATAGAATGGAAGGTCAAAAGAAAGCCAGCAGGAAAGATAGCAAGACTAATGGTTATCCCACACCTGTATGAAACTTTTAGACCTAGAGGATTCATGTACCCAGATACAGAAAAAAGTGTGGAAAACGATTTTACCCAATTAACCATAAATGCTGTTAAAGATGAAGTGGGGCTTAATCAAGAGGAATGAGTTCGCCTTTGTCCATAAGATTATGAGCTGAATAATTGGAGTGCCATCGAGATGCCTGTGACTTTTGAGACTAATACAATGTAATTGTAACTTCCCAATAGCTATTGCCCAAGGCATTAGGGTGATCCTTTTTGTTTGGGTCATTTATCTTTTATTATTTTTAATAAAAAATAGGAAAAATGCATTTTCATTCATTTCTTCTTGTGTCTTCATTATTTCTATCTTTTCAAGCATATCTTACCAACATATCCCATTTCATTCAATTTCAAGTCTTTAAATGAACATAAAAATAATCATGATAACAATCAAGAGGTTAGTTTTGAGAATTCGATTAACACTGATGAACTTGACAATGAAGAGAATTTTGAGGAATATGTTATGCCTTCGGACCTAATAAGATTGATTGAATAAAAAAATAAGCCAATTGAGCCTCATCAAAAGATAGTTGACTTAGTAAATCTGAGAGATGAAGAGAATAAGAAAGATGTCAGAATAGGTACTTCACTTTCATCAAGAGATAGACAACGATTGGTAGACCTACTTTGAGAATTCATAGATGTATTTGCTTGGTCTTACCAGGATATGCTAGGGCTGAGCACGGAGATAGTGGAGCACAGATTACCTTTGAGGCCAGAATATAAGCCAGTTCAACAGAAACTGAGACGGATGAAGCTTGAAATGCTACTAAAGATCAAAAAAGAGGTGAAGAAATAATTTGATGCAGGTTTTCTACAAGTGGCCAAGTACCCAGAGTGGATAGCCAATATAGTACCGTTCTTAAAAAAGATGAAAAGGTAAGAATATGTGTAGACTACGGGACTTGAATAAAGCTAGTCCAAAGGATAACTTTTCTTTGCCTCATATCGATACACTGGTAGATAATACGACTAGGCATTCAATTTTCTCTTTTATGGATAGTTTCTCAGGGTATAATCAGATAAAAATGACTGTAGATGATATGGAAAAGATTACTTTCGTGACTATGTGAGGAACTTTTTATTACAAGGTCATGCATTTTGGGTTAAAAAATGCTGGGGTAACATATCAAAGGGCCATGGTAACACTTTTCCATGAGATGATGCATAAAGAGATCGAGGTATATGTAGATGATATGATTGTAAAGTCTTGTGAGGATGAAGATCATGTTACCAGCCTTAGAAATTTATTTGAGAGGTTAAAAAGATTTCAGCTCAAATTAAACCCAGTCAAGTGCACCTTTGGGGTAAAGTCAGGGAAGTTATTAGGCTTTGTGGTCAGTGAAAGAGGAATTGAAGTCGATCCAGATAAGATACGGGCTATTCAAAATTTGTCACCTCCAAGTACACCAAAGGAAGTTTAAGATTTTTTGGGGAGATTGAACTACATTTCTCGATTTATCTCTCAACTTACTTACAAATGTGATCCCATATTTAAGCTTCTTCATAAAAATAATCCTGAAAAATGGAATGAGTAATGTCAAGAGGCATTTGATAAAATTAAGCAATACCTGTCGAACCCTCCAGTGTTAGTGCCACTTGTTCTAAGAAAACTTTTAATTTTATACTTAACTGTATGTGAAAACTCAATGGGATGTGTGCTGGGGCAGCAAGATGAGTCTAGCTGAAAGGAGAGAGCTATTTACTATCTGAGTTAAAAGTTCACAGAATATGAATCCAAGTATTCCTCATTGGAGAAAATGTGTTGTGTATTAGTGTGGACTGCCAAAAGACTCAGACAGTATATGCTCTATCATACCACATGGCTCATAGCAAAACTAGATCCAATTAAATATATCTTTGAGAAACCTTTTTTGTTTAGAAAAATTACTAGATGGTAAGTAATGCTCTCAGAGTATGATATTATATATGTGAGCCAAAAGGCAATAAAAGGGGGCGCTATAGCAAAGTTTCTTACAGATCGTGCTATTAAAGAGTATGAGCCAATGAAGTTAAAATTCTCTGATGAAGACCTGATGACTATTTCTTAATTAGAGAAAAGAGAGCATGGAAAAAAATGCTGGAGAATGTATTTTGATGGAGCTACCAATGCCTTAGGACATAGAATTGGGGCAATTCTGATCTCTCTAAAAGAACAATACTACCATGTAATAGCAAGGTTAAATTTTAACTACACAAATAACATTGCTGAATATGAGGCATGTGTCATGAGCTTACAAGCTGCTATAGATAGAAGAGTGAAAGCATTAAAAGTGTTCGGAGACTCAACTCTAGTTATATATCAGTTGAAAGGAGAATGAAAGACGAGAGATTCAAAACTCGTTCCATATCATAAGTATATTCTAGAGTTGATGAAATAATTTGAAGATATCCAGTTTGACTACTTATCTCGAGAAGAGAATTTGATTGCTGATGCATTGGCTACTCTGGCTGTAATAATTCGAATTAATGATAATACTGACATTCAGCCCATCAAGCTAGATGTTAAGGATATACCAGTTTATTGCTCTAATGTAGAAGAAGAAAAAGATGGAAAGCCTTGGTATTATGACATCTTACAGTATATTAAGGATCAGTAGTACCCAGTTTAAGTAACAAAAAATGATAAAAAGGTCATCCGAATATTGGCTATGAGCTTTTTCCTGGATGGGGATGTCCTGTACAAAAAAAGTTGAAATCAAGTATTATTGAGGTGCGTAAGTAAGACTGAAGCGAGAAAAATCATTGAACAGGTGCATGATGGAATATGTGAGGCACATATCAGTGGACATATGATGGCGAGACAAATCATGAGAGTAGGATATTACTGGTTGACGATGGAGAATGATTGCATTGACTATGCTCGTAAATGTCATAAATGCCAAATATATACTGATAAGATCCATGCTTTACCATCTGCTTTACATGTTATGGTGCCACCTTGGTCATTCTCAATGTGAGGCATAGATGTCATTGGTCCTATCACCCCAAAGGCTTCTAACAAACATAGATTCATTTTTGTGATGATAGATTACTTTACAAAATGGATAGAGGTAGCATCATATGCAAGTGTAACATGATCTGTGGTTTGTAAGTTCATAAAGAGAGAGATCATCTATAGATATGGACTTTTGAAGAGAATTATTTTAGACAATGCCAAGAATCTAAATAGTAAGATGATGCAAGAAATATGTGCTTAATATAAGATCAAGCATCATAACTCGGTACCATACCATCCGAAAATGAATGGAGTAGTTGAGGCAGCTAATAAGAACATAAAAAAGATTCTGGAAAAAATGATCGAGACTTATAAAGATTGGCATGAGAAGTTGCCATTTGCACTACATGCATATTGAACATCAGTTCACACCTCTACTGAGGTAATTCTATTTTTTTTGGTTTATGGAATGGAAGCTGTACTACCAGTGGAAGTAGAGATCCCCTCCTTGAGGGTTCTAAAAGAAGTTGAGTTGGAAGAAACCGAATGGATTTGAGAACGCTATGAATAGGTAAATTTCATAAAAAAAAAAGAGCTTGACTGCAGTGTGTCATGGTTAGCTTTATCAAAGAAGAATGAAGAGGGCTCGTGATAAGAAGATTCGACCCCATTACTTTCGAGAATAAGAGTTGGTCTTGAAAAGAATCCTTTTGATCTAACATGATAGTAGAGGAAAATGGACTTCGAATTGGGAAGGTCATATGTGGTGAAACGGGCTTTTTCGGGTGGAACGCTGATACTGACTGAGATGGATGGAAATGATTTATCCCATCCTATAAATTTTGATGCTGTGAAAAAATATTATGCTTGAAAAAAAAAGGAAAAATGAAAAAAAAGGAAAAAGAAAAAAAATTGAATGAAAAAGGAAGACTCAATGCGAAAACCCTAAAAGGACGGTTTGAGTCATAGGGGGCTATCTAAGTTGAAAACCTGAAAAGGCAGCTTAGATAAAGAGCATACGGCATTGAATTAAGAAATTCGATGGCATGGAGACTAGCAAATTTGGAAGAGCTCCAAGTTGTTAAATACATCAGAGGGTTGGATTTTTAGAAAAAACTTTGAGATGTGTTATCATGATTATCCGATTGTTTATTTTGGGCTTTGTCCCCATACTTATCCTTGTAATTCTTCTGGCCAAAGTTTGCCAGCATTTTGCTAATAAAAGACATTCTATTTCACTCTTTGTGTTTTTTTTTTTGTGACTGTTTCTCAACCATTCTTTTTTTTTCTTCTTAATACCTTACAATGGAATGAATGTGCAAATGCATTTTTACTTTTTGAGTTTGAAATAATGATTGATGAATGAATAATGGCATGAAAGATTTTTACATTACATTGAATAAGTCAAGAGTGATAAAGGCATGATTGAGATGTTCAGTTCTTGATAAGGACATTGAATTTGGAAGGAGATTTTTTACAAAAAAAATTTAAGTAAAAGAGGTGATTGAGAGCTACACTGGCTCGATCTTAGAGGAGCAACGTAATTTGATTTTTGAAGAATCAAAGGGTTTGGGGCCCAAGAAAAGAGCTTGAGAAACTTGAGTATAACAATTAAATAGGAGTTAATTAGCCAACATTTGCATAACATGCATTGAATTTCATATACATTGCATAGCATATACTACATAAATTCAAGAAGCAGGGGTATTCCAAAATCCCACATAGAAAAGATAGATGTGAAGACATTTTCAAATTTGAGAAAAAGCTTGTCAAGTAAGTTCCTAATCCTTGACATAGGATGTCTTTTGGTATCAAGGTTGATTTATAAGACCTTTGGGCATAATCTCCTGAAATTCCTTCAAACACGATTTTTCACTCCTTTGAACATGATTGTCAAGGAGCCATTTACTTTTCAAAAGTTGTTGAGCCTCTGATTAAAAGAGCTTTATTTATTTTCCAAAGTTGTTAAGCCTCTATTAGATGAGCCATTTATTTATTTTTTCTAAAGTCGTTAAGCCTCTGATTAGATGAGCCATTTATTTTTTTTTCTCTAAAGTCATTGAGCCTCTGCTTAGAGGAGCTTTGATCAAATTAAAAAATAACAAAAAAATAAAAAAATAAAAAAAAATAAAAAAATAAAAAATTACCTCTGTTTAGAGGAGCTTTGTTTATTTTCCAAAGTCGTTGAGCCTCTGATTAGAAGAGCTTTGTTTATTTTTCAAAGTCGTTGAGCCTTTGATTAGAGGAGCTTTGTTTATGTTTTTCAAAGTCGTTGAGCCTCTGCTTAGAGGAGTTTTGATCAAATCTTAAACACAAAAAAAATGTCGAGTTGAGTCTTGATTGGGTGTCTACATCTTTGCACAATTTTTGTTTCATAAAAAATGTGCAAAAAGGGGCAGCTGTAAACACCCAATTTAGTCCAGGTCGGGATCAAATAGGCCTGGTCCAAATGGGTAAGCCTATTTTCCTTTTTTTATTTTTGTATTTTACATTTTTATTTTATTTATATTTTATTTTTATTATAATTTTTTTAACATATATATTTTTCTTTTATTTTTATCTTATGTATTTATTATTTATTTATTTATTATTACTATTTATTAATATATATATATCCTTATTATTATTATTACTTTTTTTTTGTTAATATTTATATATATATATATTTATCTGATTATATATTGTAATTTATCTATTATTTATTTTTAATTTATCTGTTAATTTTTTTGTTTATCTAATTATTTTCGTTAATATTTTTATTTGATTTTTTCTATTTTTTTGATTTTTTTCAGTTGAAGATTGGATTGGTTTTGGAGGAATCCCACCGTGAATTAGGATTTAATCAGAGTCCATATTAGATTCAATGATTGAATCCCAATCCAAAGAGGAGTTGGGATTGATCAGAAACTCTTCTGATCAATCCTTATAAAAGGACCCTCGAATCAAAGGAAAAAACAGAGAAAAATAGTTACTGGCTGAGAGAAAAGTGAGATACAGAGAAGATTTAAAAGTTAAAAAAGTTTTGGTGTGTTCAGAATAGCTCTAAGAATAGGTAGGAATTTTTAAAAAATTTTTACGATTTTTTTTTTTAAATTTTTGGAAAATTTTTAGATTCCGGTTGAATTTTTCGACGAAAGTTGAATTTTTCAGTGACTATTCTGACCAAGTTTGAATTTTTCAGTCAGCTGCCCAGTTTTCGATAAGAATTTTTAGAAATCAACCAACTTTTTGGTGAACTTCTGATGAAAAACTTACATTTCGATAAATTTTCCAGAATCTGGTGAATATTCAACCGAAGTTCTTCGAGAATTTTAGAGAGAAAAGAGAGAAAAGGAAGGAAGAGAGAGAGAGGAAAGGCTCGGTCTGCTGAAAAAATGAAAGAATTAATCTTTTATACCCGCTGAAAGCAACGTCGTTTTGGCATTACTGTGCCAATAGGATCTGCGCGTTTTGAAATCGGGTGACCCGACCCGAGCGTCGACCCGCTTTCAACCCGCTTCTCCAAGCCACTAGTTGAGCCGAGCTGACACCATTGAGCCGCTTCTCCGAGCCGTTTTTCTTCCTTAAGCCGAGCCGAACGAGCTGTTTCAGGTTTTTTTTTCATTTTATTTTTTTATATATTTATATATTTATTATTATTATTATTATTATTATTATTATTATTATTATTAGATTAGATTTGTTTAACATTCTTTTATTTTTATTTTTATCTTTATTTTATTTTTTATTTTTATTTTACTTTTCTTTATTTTTATTTTACTTTTCTTTATTTTTATTTTCACTTTCATTTTGTTTTATTATTTTATTTTCTTTAAACAAAATAAAAAATATATATTTTTGGGGAAAAGTTGAAAGTATCAATTTTTCTTAAAAATAAATTTTCAAAAAAAGATTTTGAGGAAAAGTTGAAAGTATCGATTTTTCTCGGAATTAAAGTTTTCAAGAAATATTTTTTGGGTATCAATTTTCCTTAAAAATAAATTTTCAAAAAAAGATTTTGAGGAAAAGTTGAAAGTATCAATTTTTCTCGAAATTAAAGTTTTGAAGAAATATTTTTGGGGAAAAGTTGAAAGTATCAATTTTTCTTAAAAATAAATTTTCAAAAAAGGTTTATTTTTGAGGAAAAGTTGAAAGTACCAATTTTCCTCAAAATTAAAGTTTCCAAAAAATATTTTTGGAAAAAGGTTGAAAGTATCAATTTTTCTTAAAAATAAGTTTTCAAAAAAAGGTTTTTTTTTTTAGAAAAAGTTGAAAGTATCAATTTTCCTTAAAAATAAATTTTTAAAAAAGGTTTTTTTGAGGAAAAGTTGAAAGTATCAATTTTTTTCTGTATAAAAGCAATCATTTTTTAAAATTTCTTTTGAATTTTCTTTAACATTAAATAATCCGACGATGGAGCTTCTACAAGTGAAACAGTAGTTTTCTTGCATACTCTTGAGGTGAGAGAATTTTTTTAATTTTCTGCTAAAAGTATTAGAGTCAATTGAGAATAATTTCCAATAATTAATTACTTGATAAATTTTTAAAGCTTATTGGATAACATAAAATTAAGCTGGTACCATCTTTTGATGGGCGTTGTGAGGGTGCTATAACCTTCCTCACACGTAATCAAACTCCTGAACCCTGTTCTGATTAGTAGACTCGAACTTATTTTTTAGGGACCTTTAAACTCAGGTGTTCCCTAAAATGATAGATTCTTTAGGTGGTTAATCGCACCTAGTTAAAAAAGATTGGTGGCGAATCCTTAAGTCAATGTCCAGCGATGAATCTACGGATCTAGATGTTATGAAACACATGGAAATGGAGTGAGAACAATTTTGTTTAAATGTATTATACTCATTCATTTTTTATAATCATTAATGAACATTAGATTATCATAAAATTTATTTTTGTTTAAATTCTTAAAATTTAAATTTGATTATTAAAATTAAAAATCTAAAATTTTATCAACAGATTACATTATTATTAATGATTATCGTAAAAATTAAATCATGAATAAAGTGAGAAAATTTTTGCTTAAAAATTTGCCTATATTTGTTTTTAAAATTAATTAATTAATAAACAGATTTATTTTTTATATAAAAAAATAAAGTAACTCTAGTACATATTGACTTTTATATTAAAATGATAAAGAAATTCAAATTTTGATTAATTTGGAATCTACTAGTGTGTCGAATAATTCCTTTTAAAAAATAAAATATTTCAATTTACATTTAAAATTTCTACGTAAATAATATTTCACCCTTGGCACTTGATATATCAAATAATTTTTTTATAAGAATTTAACATTTAAATAAAAGAGGATAAGCTTGTTTACATGTTCATATTCATTTCTCAAAAGAAAGTGAAGGGTAGTTTAGTAATTTAAATATTTGGGCAAAAGGAGCACTTCGACAAAGGGTTGGATTGTTGAAAGCTCAAACCAAAGCTGTGCAGATTGTGGTGGCTAATCCGTTTATGTGAATGTAGGCTATACGTGTCTTATTCTGACCGAATCATTCTTTTGTGGCTTTGCATTTCTTTGCCAAATGATTTGTAATTTAATTCATTTTTAGAGCATCTCCCCTTTCCAGGCAATAGTGAGACATATATTTTGTTTTTGTTTTTTCCTTTGCCTTCGGCAAATTGTTCATGGAAGACAAGAGCTTGAGTCGGTTCATTTTGAATTAACATTCAATTATTAAATTGCTGATGTGGAATTTTTTCTGTCACATGGACTAGTGATGTAGGATTTTCATGTCTGAAATATCATCTTGAACTGTTGATATAGCACTTGTGAGTTTATTTTGATGAATTTATCATTTATGTGACCTACATACCAATTATTCAATATTAAGTAAATATTTTTTAATTTATTTAAAAGATAATAAATGAATTTAAGGGAAAATAGTTATTGATCAAAAGAAAGTTATTAGGTAATTAATTCATACATTGGTACAACGAATAAGCAATGTATGATTTAATGACATTTAAGAAAAAATCGCTTTTCTCTATCTATAAATTTAAACTTTCTCTCAATCAAGAAAGCATGAAAAGGAAAACGAGGTTAAGAGAAAATAAATCAATCCTAATAAAACTTCATTTAAGAATTCATAATAAATCAGGGTATGATTTTTCTTTAATTAAGAAATTATGAAAATCATCTCATTTAAAACTTTGGACATTAAGATTGCATAAAATTAAAATTCGATTTGCATTATAAAAGAAATCTAATATGTGGTATCAAAACTTTTGATTTAAAAACTTATGATTTTCCTTTAAAAATTATTCTCTATATATATTTATTAATTTTTTTTATGATCTATTTTCATGCTATTATTTGTTGTTAATTTAATTTTATATTATGTTAAAAGTTAAAAGTTTCAATATTCTCTACAATGTTATAATGGCATACTATATGAAAATTTTATCATAGATTTCTTAACTATAAAATCCCAATAATTAGTAATCAAATTTTTTTATTGATCAGAAGAAACTTATAATACAATGAATTAAACATTATGGGTATTTAAAACTAATTAATAACTCTAGTATAATAAATATAAATAAATGAATTCAACTTAATTTTTAGGATACTTTCAATTAAAATGGTTGTTTGTCTGTTTTTGTTTAAAAACTAATCAAATTTTGAAACTTTATTTTAGATTTTTTAAGTCATTACTGTTTGTCTCTTTGTGGTAATTTTTATTAATATTAATAGGGTTAAATAATCGGTGGTGATATCCGAATATTAAAGTATGAATTTCATTTCCTTGATGATGATATCCAAGATATTTCCAAAATCAATTGGTGGTGATATCCGAGTTTAAAGTTTAAATTTGTATTTGCATTTTCTTGGTGGTGAAATCCAAGACATTTTCAAAATCACTCGGTGGTGATATCCGAGTTTAAAGTTTGAATTTGCATTTGTATTCTCTCGATGGTGATATCCAAGTATTAAAGCTTGAATTGCATTTTCTCGATGATGATATTCGAGTTTCCTTCGGTGGTGATATCTATAGTCATTTGCATATTATCAGTGGTGATATTTGAGTTTAAAGTTTAAATTTTCATTTGCATTTTCTTGGTGGTGAAATCCAAGACATTTTCAAAATCACTCGGTGGTGATATCCGAGTATTAAAAAAAATAAAGGTCATTTGCATCTTTTCGGTGGTAATATCTAAGTGTTAAAGTTTGAATTGCATCTTCTCGGTGGTGATATCTAAGTTTAAAGTTTTGAATTTACATTTGCATTCTCTCGGTGGTGATATCTGAGTATTAAAGTTTGAATTGCATCTTTTTGGTGGTGATATCCAAGTTTAAAGTTTGAATTTGCATTTGCATTCTCTCGGTGGTGATATCCGAGTATTAAAGTTTGAATTGCATCTTCTCGCAGGTGATATCCGAGTTTAAAGTTTGAATTTGCATTTGCATTCTCTTGATGGTGATATCCGAGTATTAAAGTTTGAATTACATTTTTTCGATGGTGATATTCGAGTTTTCTTCGGTGGTGATATCTGAAGTCATTTGCATATTATTGGTGGTGATATCTGAGTTTAAAGTTTAAATTTTCATTTGCATTTTCTTGGTGGTGAAATCCAAGACATTTTCAAAATCACTCGGTGGTGATATTCGAGTATTAAAAAGAAAAATCATTTGTATCTTTTTAGTGGTGATATCCGAGTGTTAAAAAATCATTTGCATTTTCTTCAATGGTGATATCTGAAGTTATTAACATCTTCTCAGTGGTGATTTCTGAGATTAAGTCCCATTTTATGGTAATATTCGAAGTTATTTTTCAGTAGTTTAATTTTAAAGTTGTTGAGCCTCTGCTTAGAGGAGTTTTTTCAAGATGAATTTTTAAAGTTATTGAGCCTCTGTTTAGAGGAGCTTTTCCAAGACAATAATTTTAAAATTGTTGAGCCTCTGCTTAGAGGAGCTTTTTCAAGATGATATTTTAAAGTTGTTAAAGCTTTGCTTAGAGAAGTTTTTTCAAGATGAGAATTTTAAAGTTATTGAGTCTCTCCTTAGAGGAGCTTTTCAAGATAAATTTTTAAAGTTGTTGAACCTCTACTTAGATAAGCCTTTTTCAAGATGAAATTTTAAGTTGTCAAGCTTCTGCTTAGAGGAGCCATTTATATTTTAAAAAGTCGTTAAGCCTTTGTTTAGAGGAACCTCTTTAAATTTTTTAAAGTTGTTGAGCCTTTGCTTATAGGAGCCCTCTTAAATTTTTAAAAGTCGTTAAACCTTTGCTGAGAAGAGCCCTTTTAAATTCGAAAAAAAATTGAGCCTCTGCTCAGAGAAACTTTTCAATTTTTTTTTAAAAAAAAAAAAAGAAAAAACTTTGTGTTCAATGCTTTGTCTTTACTTGAACAAAATGGTTGTCTTTTAGTCTTTACTTTATTCCTGATTCTCAGAAATAAGCAAAGAGGGGTAGCTGAAGACACCCATTTTATTTTATTTTATTTTATTTTCTTTTTCTTGTGCTTTTTCCTTTCTGGCAACTTTTTTGGTAGCCACCTGATAGCCACCAACAGCTGCCTGACAAACACTGACAACCATCATGACAGCCACCAGCCACAGTCCCATAAATCCTAAACTTTCTGGGATTTTAATCTTGCTTTTGCTCTATAAATAGAGCCACGAAAACTCATAATAGGAAAAAAAATAGGAAAACCTTTGCCAAAAAAAATCACTGAAAACAAAATTCCAGTTTGAAAAAAAAGAACGTTGTTAAAAAGCCAAGAAAACCAAACAAAAAAAAACACAATCCTAAAAAAAAAAAAAAAAACCCACGGTAGCAGGGATTTCAGTACCAAAAACACAAAAGAAAAATTTTTTTTTTCATTATGATCAAAATTTTGGGCCTCGATCTACATCGTTCAATGTCGTTTCTCACGAAACGGAGGTTGGATTTGAGTTCAGAGGGTCGAAAATAATTTTTTAGGTATTTTTCCCACACACTCAATGGTGGCCAACGATGGCATCGGTGACCGACAACGGCGATCGACGACAACAGGATTGTCGAAAATTGGGAAGGAGAAAAAAGAAAAATTCTGAAGGATAGAGAAAAAAAGAAGAGAAAAGGAGAATAAAGGAAAAAATGAAGGAGTGGGGGTGTTTTGGGGCCTATTTATAGTGAAATCAAAATGACATCGTTTTGATTAAGTGGTAGCCAAGCCACCAAGTCGAGCCAAGAACAGAGCTGAGCCGTATACCCAAGCCAAGCTGACTAAGCTGTTGACTATAGGTCCAAGCCAGTTGATCAAGCCGACTGAGCCATTTCAAGTCTTTGACCGGTGTTAACTAGGGGCATTTTAGGTATTTTTATCGTAACTTTTTATTTTTTTATTTTTTTGCTCAATTTTTTTATATATTTTTATTTTTTAATTTATGATTTTTTTGTTATTTTTATTTTATTTTTGTATAAATTTTTCATATAAAATAAAATAAATGGTAGAAAATATATAATAGTTTTAATTTAATTAATTTAAAATAAGTACGAAACATAAAACTTATCAAAATTTTAATGAACAAGAATAAAGAAAAATATACAATAATTGATAAAAATTAATTAATAAAAAATAATAATTTAAAATGTAAAAAAAAAAATTTATTCGACGATGTGATTCAAAGATACTCCGAGTAGAGATACTTACGAAATCTCTAGGTGAAAAGATTTTTTTACAATATTACCAGTGTATCAAAGTATTTATAAAAAGTTTTTAATGCAATAAAAAAATTTTTTTATTAATAATAGATAAAATTAACTAATTTATAAAAAAAGACTAAAATAAAGCGATAAAAATGAGAAAAAAAAAAGAAATTTTATCTAATGATGGGATTTTAAAAATATTTCAAGTAGCGATGCTTTACGAAATCCCTATGTGAGAAAATTTTTTAAAATATTACCAGTGTATTGAAATATTTATAAAAAAGCTTCAATAAAATAAATTTTCTTTTTTTTTTCTTCAAAAATTTAACTAAAAAGGAAATCAATTAATAAAATTTCTAAACAAAAAAAAAAAGTTTGTATTAACATATTATCATTTGTATTGCATGCATTGCATAGTTCTTTTGCGAAAAATAAATTTGAGTCTCCGAAGATGAGATTCTAAGATATTCTGAGAAGCGATGCCTAAAAAATCTCTAAGTGAGAAAAAGTTCTTCTAATGTTACCAATATACTGAAACATTTGAAGAATTATTTCAATAAAAATGTTCTAATTTATTTTTCTCAAATAATATTTAAATATAAAAACCAATTCCCAATAAATGAAAAAATCAAGAAAATTATTTTTTCAAACACCGAAAATAAGACTGTTTTTATTAAAATCAATGGATAACATATAGTTAATTGGTACCGTTTTAAACGGACGTTGTGAGAGTGTTAATTCTTCCCCACACGTAACCGACTCCCAAACCCAGACTGTTGCGCAGACCCTAAAATTATTCTTTTAATAAATTTTTATTAATTTTAAGATTTTATAAAAGGATATATTTTAATAGGTGGCCAATCACACCTAGCCAAAAAAGATTAGTGGCGACTCTGTTATTTTTTTTTTATTTTCTTTCCAAATTCGTCGGGCAGACATAAAACCATTATGACAGATTCGATTAGCTACCTAACTAAATTTATCCCATTTGAAAAAGAGATCCCAAACTTAATTTGTATCTTTAAAAGGTTGATTCTAGTCTACAAAATCAGATTTTAGGTTTGGAAGTGTGGTTATGCGTGAGGAAGGTTATAACACCCTCACAATACCCATCCAAATAATGATACCAGTTTGATTTCAAATTATCCAAGTCTTAATCATATTTATGATGTACCAAAATATTTAATATTAAAAATTGATTTTAAAATTACTCCAATAGTTTGCTAGCAATTTAAGATAGTTCTCTTATCTCATGAGTAGTCATGGAGACTAGTGTTGCACTTAGAAAAGACTCCATCATCGAATTCAATTAAAAGAAGTTTTATTTGTCAAAACAATTTATTTTCAAAAATATCTCCAAATATGTTGGTAAGATTTTTTGTTAAAAATTATCCTCTAATATGTTGGTAGGATTTTTAAAAAATATTTTTCAAGAAAATTCATTAAGTCCTTCAACAGTTTGGTAAAACTTAACTCAAGACTTAAATATTTCAATAGTTTGGTAGGATTGAAAAACTTTTTTGAAAACCTTTTTTTTTTTATTTAAAAGCAAAGAAATCAATTAGAATAAACAAAAATCATCATGCAAATAATATTATGAAATAATACTATAATATATCATCCAATTATACAAAATATATTTAATAAATCACACAATAAATATGAAAACATACAATTAGAAAAAAAATCATGCACATATATTAAATTCATGCTAAAATAAGTACTAAAAAAATAAATTCATAAAAAAATAAACTAGTTTTTTCACCACATTAATTCAAACAAACATAATAAATATTAAAATATAAAAATAAAAATAATATATAAAAAACAAAACAAAAAAATAAAAATATCAAACCAAAGTATAAACAAAAAAAAAAGAACAAACAGTGACATGAGCTTGTTATAGACAGGTTACATGTGGAACCTTTTTGGGCTCATGTGGATCTTGAGTTTCAAAATGGTGTCATTTTGGCTTGATAAAAAAGGGCCTTTCAACTTTTTCTTTAGAATGTCCTAGCTCGTTCTCTCTCTAACCTAATTTCTCTATATCCTTTCTCTAGAAGTCTTGCTGAAAATTCAACCAAATGTAGAATCCGACTAAAAAACCTAGGTTCCAGTGCCAAAAAGTTTGATTGGCTGTCAAAAATTGCAAACTTTCCTACAAAACCAATAAAATCCAAAAATCGATCATCGTAAACCCTTCCGACCACCATTGAAAACCATTGAAAAAATCAAACTTCATCGAGATATTCAAGTAAAACCTAGAAAAAACCTAGTTTTTCCAAAATTTTAAAAAAATTACTGTACCCATCAAATGACAAGTAATTTCAATTAGTCATCTTTCCCAAAATTATACCTTTAGATGATTAGATAAAAGACCTTTATGTACATTCAACTTCTCTGATTAGTTAAAACGCATCAAGCCTGCTCGGATCAAACTTTGCATCTTATGCTTGAAAGTAGGGCAAGTTTCTATAGAGTGACACACATTCCTATTATGGTAATCACATGTGACATTAACATTGTACCATTTAGAATAGGGTGACTTTAATGGTTCCAAAAGAACTGGGGATACTAGGTCATTTTTGACCAATTCTGAGAATAATTTAGTATAGGTTATAAGAATAAGATTAATGTAAGCTCTCTCTTGGTTGCCCCTAGATTTTTTCAAATCACTCACTTGATTGTTAAGCCTTGAAACTAGAGTAGTGATAGGATTAGGCCTATATACAAGTGCTTGAAAGGCTGGTTGATAAAGGCTTGGGTGGATGTTATTCATAGTTGGGTAATGAGGCTGGTAAGGGAGTTATGCAATATTATTTATTGTAACGTAGTAAGCAAGATGAACAGGTAGTGGATATAGAGCATAACCTTTGAATTATTACCTTTCAAAACTCATGGCTATGATTTTAACTTCTTTCTTTTTGGGCATCCCACATTTTTTGGTATTGCTGACTTCTTTTTTCTTAAGTTTGCCATTTTTTATAACATTTTCAGTAATCTTCCATGAAATCACTATGTTAGCAAAGTTTTTTGTCGTATTCCCTATTATCTTCTCATAATATAGTGCTTTTAAAATGCTAACGAATAAGAAAGTTATTTTTTCCAATCAGAAGAGGATGAACTTGAGCAGCCATATCTCTTCATCATTAGACATATTCTTTAAAGGACTCTATTGCCTTTCATGTTTTGTAAAGAAAGGTAATCAGAGATCAAGTCAATGATGTGACGGTATTGATTAATAAATGTCCAAGCAAGCTCATTCTAAGAGTTGATACGAGTTTGATCTAGTTGAACATGCCATTTTGTAATTGAGCTAGTAAGGCTATCTTGGAATACATGCATCAATAGCTTTTCATAACTGGTAGGCAGTCATTTTTTGACAATACATAGTGACATATGTGATTAGGCACTTAATACCATTGTACTTTTCAAATTCTGGGACCTTAAACTTTGACAGACAACATTTGGGACCAAGTAAAGGCCAACTACATCCATAGAGTCATAAAAGTTTATACCCTCAATAGCTCATAGTCTCTATTCGAGCAGGTTCATCTTGTATTCAAACTTTGAGTTTTTTAAACTTTTAACTACCCTTAGTTTCTCATTTTTCTTTAGGTCATCCAAGTTAAGGACTAGGACTAACTCTACTGCCTTTTCAATAAAGACAAAATTAGTAAAACTTTTAAATTGTCTCTGAGTTAATGCAGACGGCATTCTTGTGTAAATATACCTTGTAGGGGATGTGAATTATTGTGATGTAGTGCCATGCGTGGACTGGGCTTGATGTGGGCTATAACTAAAAGGATACAAAGGATCAACAATATCTTATAATGGATAGTTTTTGGGGTTAGCTTCTTCCATAACCTTTCCCTTGTTCAGCTTATTCAGTGCCTCTAGGATTCTATTTAACTCCATTTTAATGTCTTTTTAAGCCCTCTCCAGCTTCTAAACGTAGCTTGCATTATGTTACTCCATTCTTTTAGCTTGGGCTCGAGTGTTGTACTTGTGATGAGTTGGTTGAGTTATTCTTAAACCTTGATTTACCATAATTAGAGTACATATTTAGAATGATGTTAATGAAACCATCCAATTATGCATAAGAATAAATGTAAGAATGCATGAATGCAATAAGGAGAATTTACCATATACTAATCATTAACAAATAAAATCTTTATTGAATTAAAAGTTATTTCTAACCAAATCTAATATTACATCCATGAAAAGTTTAAAATTTATCGATACTAGATTTTCACTTCATTAAGAAAATCTAGCAATTCTTGGTCATATGCTTCCATTGGTGGCACCCTTGTCTTCTTTTCTTCAATCTTTTCTAACATGTTCTTGGCTTTGTAAGTAGTCACAGTAATTTGTCTTCTAGTCTTCAATCTTTTCACATTTACCTTATTTACTTGCTCACATTCCTCATTTACAACCCCCATTTGTGTTCCACTTTCAACCACCACTCCATTCAATATTTGGATGTGCTTTTGTGCTTTAGAGAGTGTCTCATCCTTTTCTTGTAGCTTTACTTGCAACTATCTATTTTCTTTCAAAAGTTAGGCCAATTCTCAATTGGTGAATGACTATGTTATGTTAAGGTTAGCGAACAAACTTTTCCATTCATTATTTTCTTGTTGAACTTCCCTTTTTAGCCTTTTGTTTACAAGCTTCAACTTTTAGACTCCCTTTTTAGGGTAGTAAAAGATTTTACTAGGCTTTCCAAAGATGTAACTAAGATTCTTTTTTTATTTAAAATTATTTTGTTGTAGTTACTCCTTATGATAAACCTAATGATATGAATGCATGCATAGTAAAAGAAAATGGTTAGCAGGAAAATAATATATACAATGAACAATATATAAATACAAAGGAAAACATGAGGAGTTAGTATGCAAATAATATATATAGAAAAAACAATACTTAAATTTACAAGTAGAATAAATTTCTCGTCATATGTCTTACTTAGGAATTTTTAACATAAGGGAAGGCATGGCTCAAACCTAGATTCAGATCCTTAGGGCTTATTTACATGCTACGTTTAAAGGTTTGATAATTTAAGGGTTCCTAAATTATTCCCTACATTGTTCATTATAAACTAGTAAGGTACCTTAATCTTCACCCACTATAGGCTATAAGCAAAAAATATCAATTTGAGTTTAAGTTTTTTGCTAGTCTATACGGAGACATAAAATCTAACGAAGGTGCAGATACTTTACTCATTCCTAAAGGATAGAACTCAAGTGTAGAGCTCATGTTATGCATGTGTAAATGAATGACGGGTATATAAAACAAATAAATAAATAAAATACAAGCAAGGAAAAAATTCTTAAATGTATTAGCTTAGGCTTAGATAACCAAAAATCATATACTGGCCTGACTCTCGATCTACCCAGTGGAGTCGTCAAACTATAATAACGTGTAGATCCGTGGACCTACTAATAGATATAAATTTTAGGAGTTGCCACCAATCTTTTATGTTTAGTTGCGATTAGCCTCCTAACTGAATTTGTCTCATTTTAAAGAGAGATCCCAAACTTAATTTTGGTATATTTAAAAGGTAGATTCTAGTCATGAAACTAGATTTTAGGTTTAGGAGTGCGGTTACATATGAGGAAGGTTATAATACCCTCACAATGCCTATCCAAAAGATTGTCCTAGTTTGATTTCTAATTATCCAAGCCTTAACCATATTTATGATCTACCAAAATATTTAATACTGCAAATAGATTTTAAAATTACTCTAATACTTTGGTAACAATTTAAGATAATTCTCTCAGCTCAAGAGTATCATGGAGATTAATGTCCCACTTTAAAGAGGTTTTATCATCGGATTCACTTAAAAAAAATTTATTTGTGAAAATAATTTATTTTCAAAAATATCTCCAATATGTTGGTAAGATTTTTTTGTAAAAATTATCTTTTAATATGTTGGCAGGATTAAAATTTTATTTGTTTATGAAAATAATTTATTTTTAAAAATATCTTCCAATATGTTGATAAGATTTTCTGTTAAAGATTATCCTCCAATATATTGGTAGGATTTTTAAAAAATATTTTTTCAGAAAAATTCATTAAGCCCTCCAATAGTTTGGTAAGACTTAACTCAAGATTTAAATCTTTCAATAGTTTGATAAGATTGAAAAACATTTTTTGAAAACCTTTTTTTATTTAAAAGAAAAGATATCAATTAGAATAAACAAAAATCATCATACAAATAATACCATGAAATAATAATATCATATATCATGCAATAAAATATCATACAATTATCATGCAATTAAATATAATCATGCAATTATATAAAATATATTTAATAGATTACCCAATAAATATGAAAATATGCAATTATATAAAAAAATTATGCAAATATATTAAATTCATGCTAAAATAAGTACTAAAAAAATAAATTCATGCAAAAATAAACTATTTTTTCACCAAATTAATTCAAACAAACATAATAAATATTAAAATATAATATAATATATATAATAAAACCAAAAAATAAACAATAAAAGAAAAGGACAAACTTGCGAAACGAGCGAGTCAAAAACGGGTTATACAAGGATTCTATTCGAGTTCAGGTGGATCTTGAGTTCCAAAACAATACCATTTTGGCTTGATATAAAATAGGGCTCTCAGCTTGTTTTCCTCATAATGTCCTAGCCCATTCTTTCTATAACCTGATTTCCCTTTATTTTCTCTCTAGAAGTTTTATCGGGAAATTCAACCAAATGAAGAATCTAGCCAAGAAACTTAGGTTTTGACATCAAAAAATTCAATCGACCATTGGAAATAGCAAAATTTCCTAGAAAACCAATAAAATCGAGAAATCAGTCACTGTAGACCCCTCCAGCCACTGTTGAAAACCACCAGAAAAATCAAACTCCATCAGGATATTTAAGTAAAACCTAGAAAAAATCCAATTTTTCCAAAAAATTTCCAAAAAAATATCAAACCCAAAAAATAGATCTTAATCCAAGGATTTGAGATTCCACAAAACAAAACAAAAGCCTAAAATTATTTTTCTAACAACCAAGATTTGAACCAATCTTCAAAATCGCAAAATTATTCCTAGAATCTAGAAAAACTAAAAAAAAAAACCCATAAAACCCATGAAACAACCCAACACTCGAATCCCAACCCAAAAATTCCCTGTAATCCCAAAAAAACCCAGTTAAAGAGCACAAACCCAGAAAACCCAAAAGAATTCAAAGCCTTTGATTTTTTTGTATATTTTTCTTTCGTTTTTGTCTATTCATTGTTTTTATAGGGATTTAATCCCTCTCAAATCTGGAAACTAAATCAAACCGGTTATTGATTTGATTGATTGTGCTATGAATTGATTTTGTAATTAAGTTCCAAAATCATTGAATCCAAAATTTAATATTTCCACTTGTTTTTGTTCAAACTTTCCTTTTTCATTTTTTAACTGTTTTTTACTTTTTGACTTTTTGAGAAAAAAAAAAGAATAAAATCAAATAAAATTAGATAAAAAAATACAATCAAATAAAAAATAAAAATTTTCTTATTGGGCCCAAAGTTTCACAATTGGGCCCAACTTACGATCGAATGCCCATTTCATTTTCGGAGAAATTCCTAGACAAAACGGGTTATCTACAACAACAATTTTGCTACAAAAGAGATTTAATGAACATTTAAAAAATGGGCATTATTGAAAACCAATATTGACATTATGGTAAAATTTTATGTTCATTAAGTATCTGATATTCTTAGCTCCTTTAAGAATTATTTTTATGCATCTTATTTCAAATATACATGATTGAATTATGTAAACATAAACAAGATTTGTCTCTAATGAAAACATTATTGTTAGATCGTTATGGTATCTCTCATTACATGTAATGTTTAGTGGAAGGGACTAATAATGTGATACATGAAAGGGATTATGTTGAACTAATTATGATCCTTATTAGTTTTGCTTAATAATGATTTATAATTTAATTAATTTAAGAAAGGACTTAGTTTATATTTTGCACATTATATTTTATTAAACCATAAAGTTGAATAATATCACGTAGATTAAGTGAGAGAATGTTGAATTTATCATTTATGTGGCGTACATGTCAATTGTTCAACTTTAAGTAAATATGTTTTAATTTAATTAAAAGATAATAAATGGTTAAATGAATGCTAAGAATTTGAAAGGAAAAATGTTATTTTGATCAAAAGAGAATTACTAGTTTATTAAATCATATGGTGATGGAACGTATGAGTAACAGCTTTAAAAAAGTCGTTCCTCTCTTTCTATAAATTTAAACTTTCTCTCCATCAAGAAAATATGAAAAAGAAAAAGAGATCAAGAGAGAGAAACCAATCTTAATAAAATTTCATTTAAAAATTTATAATAGATTAAGATATGATTTTTCTTTAACCAAGAAATTGTGAAAATTATATATATTGTTATAAAATCTTAATACAAACAGTGGCGGATCCATTAAAGAAGCCCCCAAACATTTTGAATTGTTTATATGCATATATTATTTTCATAATAATTTTGAATTTTTTTAATAAAAAAACTAGTTTGGCCCCTCAAAATTAAATTTATTGTATTGATATATATTATTCTTTATTCTATGTTTTTATATTGGATATATAGTTACAAAAGTTATTTATATCTAAATATTGTAATTCTTAATTTCAAAATTTTATAATTTTATAATTTGTATTTAGTTATTATAAATAATTTTGAATTTCAAATGAATAATAAATTTGTGAACACTGTTTTTTCACAAACCAGTAAATTTAAGTTTAATATATACTAGTATTACAATAATTAAAACCGACTTGATAAATATTTAATTGTGATTTTTTTTAATTAAATTTTTTACTATATTCTGCATACTTATTTTATGTCAAATAATTAATATATATTTAAAAGCCAACAGTTTGATCTGAAAGATTTAAAACTTCAATCTGTCAACATGATGAAATTTGTGCTATTATATTATCTTCGCGTCCGAAGCTTGGTGGTATTACAGAGTGTGAAGCAGATTGAACATTTTGGTGATGGTTTGGTACCAAAGTGGAAAGGATTCATAGCAATTTCTCTCAACATGCACATGCATTTTTTTATTTTCAGTCATTTTCGAAATAATTTTTTTTTGAAGTAATATTTTCGAAATAATTTGTATATCTTTATTGTTATATGTTGGACTTGGAATAAAGCTAGCCTATTAAATCCATTTGAATTAGGATATGATCCTATGTGAATAATTTTTTTTACACTGAAATATATAATACATATCTTGTTGATTTATTTATGTATATTTTAAATTTTTAACTACCATTCTTTCCAAGACAATATGCCTGTATTTTTTTTTTTTTTTGGGTACATAAAAGAGCAGACAAAGTCTGCTAACATACACAAGACCTAGGTCTTGAAATATCCCAGCAGTCCTCAAGCGTAAAAAAAAAAAAAAAAAAAAAAAAAGGCTCTAAATATGTGAGTCTTCAACTGCTTTGTTGCTTGCCCGCTTGGTCAATGAATCAAGTATATCTATTGCTTTCTCTATTAACATGTAAAACCTTACCGTCAATCCTCGTGACTCTATATATCTTGCTTTCTCAGCCCTTATTTAAGGGAAAAGAAGAAGTCGGTTCTGCAGCAGTTATATGATAGTGTGCCAGGTTGGGCTGTAAGGATTTCTTAGTCAATTAATTTGTGTGTATTCATGTTGTGCCAAAACAAAATGAATAATTAAAAAAAATGAAAATAATTTTAAACGCGTCAAATTAAAACATGAATATAAAGTACGTTTATTATACATAGATATATCACATAACACGATTAACATTTTAAAAGTCAATTCATTTAGATACTTTATCCAATACAAAAAGATTTGGCATGATTAACATGTAAATAAAAAATTTATTAATGATCTAATTTTAATTAATATAAATAAAAATAAAATCATAACCTCAAAAATAAAATAAATTCTTAGTTTTATCTTTATTTTTAAAACATGTTTCATGGAGGAAAAAAATTTATTGATCATTATGTCTATTTGATTTAAAATTAAAGTATAAACAAAATTATATCTTAATTGAATAAATAATTAGATATCATAATTAAAAATTTAAGATACTCTTACATGCTAATAAACAATGTAATAAATGTGTTATATTTGTTTTCGTTAGATATGATTTAATTAAATGTATTATATATATATATATATATCTTAAACACGTTAAACATATAAAATACATTTTAAACATCAAATTATTATATTGAAATTTGTACCAATTAAATAAATATAAAACATGCTCTTTATTAAATTCATAAAAAAAAATATTTTATTTTATTTTTATATTAAATTATCATATCATATACTTATAATCTTGAGTGGTTCGTATTCTCTCTTTTAACTTTGTTAAATGATGTGAGTTACTATTATTGTATAATATTTAAGATTTGTCAGGAGATAATAGTTACCCTTGTTATTGTCACTTGAAATTGGGTGGCGATTGGCACGAGGTTGAGTTTTATTACCATGGAAAAAAAAAAAAAAAAAAAAAAGGTTGTATGAGTTTTACAAGGCTTCGGTTTACAAACAATTGATAAACAATTAAACATTTCTTAAACAATAAATTGTTCATTTTGGATTTACACAATTAATTTGTTGAGGGGTGGGGCCGAATAATTTAGATATAAGAAATAAGACCAGGAAATGTAAGTCAACCCGTCAAAAGCCCAACCTCAAATTATATTATATTATATTAGTATTATAATTGTTATTCAAACAAAACCTTTGTTTCCTTTGAAGAGCATTCCTTTACCATTTCCACATTTTAAACCGTCAAATTTTCAATGGTCAAATCTTGCTTTCGTTTTGGTTTATACTAACAATTCAATTTGAACGCTTCTCCTCGTCATTTCTTTCTACTTTTTTGTTAAGTCCTACACTTTGAATGCCGTGTGAAGAGCTTGAAATTAATTCAACGCCATTTGCTATATAAACCTCAAAAACACCCATTATCTTTCATAAAGACAAAAACAAAAAAACATTAACTCTTGTACATTTCTTGATTCTGACATCATTCTTCGGCAATGTTCAGTTGGAGGAGAAGGAAAAATACAGACCGTCATGGAGACAAAGGGCAGAAGCAGAAGGAGCTTGAGATCCCAAGTCATTTTCTATGCCCAATAACTCTTGATCTTATGAATGATCCCGTCACATTATCTTCTGGGATAACTTACGATCGAGAAAGCATCAACACATGGCTTGAGGATGGCAATTTCACCTGCCCTGTTACGAATCAGGTTCTCAGAAATTTTGATCAGATACCCAATCACTCTCTCAGGATAATGATTCAAGATTGGTGTGTAGAGAATCGGAACTATGGCGTTGAAAGGATACCAACGCCAAGAATTCCTGTCACCTCACAGGAGGCCTCTGAAATTCTCTTTGGGATTATGGATTCAAACAGACGCTTGGATCAATGTGGCTGCCTAGATTCTGTGCGGAAAATCAAGAAATGGGGCATGGAAAGTGAGCGAAACAGACGTTGCATTATAGCAAACGAGACGGCTGGAGTCCTTGCTGCTGCATTTGACGCATTTGCAACCGACTCTTTTGAGAGGAATGCCAACTTGTTGGAGGAGATACTGTGTGTATTGAACTGGATGTTTCCACTTGCCAAGGAAGCTCAGCTTTACTTGGGGTCACAATCTTCTTTGCGTTGCATGGTTTGGTTTCTGAAATGCGGGGACATTTCAGTGAAGCAAAACTCCATGAATGCCCTGCAAGAGCTTCTTTCTTGCAACCAGCAATATGGAGAAGAGTTGGCGGCTATTAATGGGGTCAATGAAATGCTATTTAAGTTCATCAAAGACCCAATTTGTCCTTCAATCACAAAAGCTTCTCTCATGGTAATTTTCTACATGGTTTCATCTTCTTCTTCAAATGAGAAGATCAAGTCAGAATTCCTTGAGATGGATCTAGTTTCTTTACTGTTGGAGACTATTGTCGAATCTGAAAGAAGCCTCTGTGAGAGGGCATTAGGTGTTGTTGATAAACTCTGTGATTCCAAACAAGGGAGGGAAGCTGCTTACAATGATGCTCTGGCAATGCCAGTTCTGGTGAAAAAAATTTTGCGTGTTTCAGAATTAGCAACCGAGTATTCTGTTTCAACAATTTGGAAGCTGAGCAAATATGGAAAGGACCACGAAGAAAGAGTTTTGATTGAAGCTCTTCAAGTTGGTGCCTTTCAAAAGCTATTGTTACTCATACAGGTTGGGTGTGGCGATGAGACGAAAGAGAAAGCAACTGAGCTTTTGAAACTAATGAATCCTTACAGAGCTGGATTGGAGTGTATTGACTCTGTAGACTTCAAGAGCCTCAAGAGATCGTTTTGAAATGTTTGATCCAAATTCTTTATTCTTTAAAACTCCAAGCTAAGATCAGTGTTTGGAGTTTCAATTTATTGTACAAACTAAAAATATAGCATAATTTGTTCTTTGAATGGGAAATTCTGGAGATGCAAACTACACTGAAATGGAATTGTTTGGAAATCTGAGTATTAAAGTTTTGAGGAGAGGGATTCAAAATGACTAGTATATTATTCTATTCTAGCTATCACGGGTTCGTAGCAAAATTTTTCATTTCCCACTGGCAAAAGAATGAAGAAATCAAGCTAGGGTTAGAAATGTGAAAGGAGAAGCTCAAAGATTCCGTGTGGCTGGGGGGGGGGGGGGGGGTAAGGCTTAGTCCAAAGCCGTGGCGTGTAGCACTAGTTTTTGGACCGTCAAATTGACGCATTCAAGCCTGTTGGTAAGTTGATTGCAAGGGTTTGAACCAAGCAACGCCTGGTTTGATGCGTTCAAAGCAGACCAAATCAATTTCTGCAGTGGTATACTATTACCACCATTATCATTAGTTTGATACGTTTATTAAATTTTTTAATTTTAATAACCAAAATTTAGTATATGGTAACTTCAAATATAAACACCAAAGCAATTATGAGTCAATTTAGAAAAGGAATCATTTAATTATATTAATCTAGTTTATATAATTTTTTTAGGTTATTAGATTAAAGTTGTTAAATTTAAAAATATTATTCTAATTCAAATAAATCATTATTTTAATTTTAAAATAAAATTAAAAAAATAAAAATTACAATAATATAATATATTAGAACCTCCTCAAAAGTCAAAACCTAAAGCTATTTTGTCATTAAGAAAAGTATATATATATATATATATATATATATATATATATATATTTTAAGTCACCGGAAATTGAACTACACTATAATTTTTTTCTTTAAAAAAAATGAAAAAAGGAAAAGTGTAAACGTTGTCAAGATTTTAGCTTCGGGTGATTGGGATCTTTCTAATTGGAGTGGACAACGTGAACAGATTGAATCAACATCTCTCACTTTCGGACTTTGTAATGTGGCTTCCAATAAAATGAGAATGCGACCTATTTCTGAACATAATATATATATATATATATATATATATTTTAAGATTTGATTGTGAAATTAAGATGAGTATCATTTCTCAAACAAAATTGATTTCAAGAGCCAACGATTATTTTGCATGCTGGCAACTTTCTTTGTAGCACATTGTTTCTATGTGTGTTTTACATCTGCGCCATGCTTGTCACGTTCTCTATATACAGGCTTGTCAATCCTAATCGGGAGTGAATGTGTGAAAAGGATGGCATAGTTTTTAGTGATTTCTAACGAGAGTTAATGTCACCAAAAATCTACAAGTTCTAATAGAATATTAAATATAATATTTAAATTTTAAAAATTTTTAATATGATTTTTTATTATAAATTTATTAATTAATGTAATATTTATTTTTAATATGATTAATTTTAAAATAATGATACATCATAGATAAATTATTTTTTAAAATATTAAATTAGTATATAAATTTTTAATTTAAATATTATATTAAAAAAAATTTTAATTTAAATATTACATTAAATATTTTATTATAATTCAGAAGTTATTCATACATTAATCCTCACAACAATAAGGAGATAATATGACATTTTTTTTTTTCCAAAAAAAAAGAGCTAATGTTATTAATTTCCTTCTCATCGAAAATTTTGGCTTTTTAACAAATATATTTTTATATTATAAACTGGGATTTTTACATTGAGCCTAATTTAGAGATTATTTTCTTTGCCATCCTTAACTTTTTACTTACCCCTTGGAAGTCTATGTTCAAATAAAGGCCAACACAGACTTAAAGAAATCTTAATATATATATATAGATATGAAATGTTTAGTCTATATATGAAATTTAATCATCATCATCAACAATCATGTAATTTGTTAACAAATTATCGAACTTTTAATTTTAATAATCACAAATACCAAAAACAGAAATTTTATTATTTTTATTAATATGTGTTTATTAGTTTTAATTATCTATAATGCAATTCTTTGTTCATTTATAACTATTATTTAGAAAAAATTAGTATTTGATGTATTATTTTGTAACTTTAATTTTACAATTGAAATTAAAAGATGAAAATACGTCTCTTTTTTTAATTAGTTTTTTTTAAATACACCTAAAGAATATATATCACTTTATTAACCTCGTTTATGAAATTTAAAAATTTTACTGACAATTAATGAAATAGCTTTTCTGTTTGAAAATATATTAAAAAAAAACTTTCGTGGCATTTATGGAAAAAGATGCTAGCGTATAAAAAACTAATAGAACAAATATTGATAATTCTTTTATTGATGAATTTATAAAATTTAAACAATTTATGAATGAAAAGTTCAATTTTATTTAATTAATTCATTTGATAAAAAGAATAAAATTTTTATTTAATTGCTTTATCTTTTAAGTTTTAATATGACATTAACGCTAAAAATATCAAAATTTTCATTAATATGGTATTTTACACATTAAATAAAACTTTAAATGTTAATGCAAATTTTAACTATGATACACATTATTAATTTTAATTATTAGTACAATATGCAACATTATGTTTAATAAATAATTATTTAAAAATAAATAAAAAGGTTCACGTGCAAACAATGACTCTAATATAACTAAAAATTACAATTATATCACAATCAAACAAACAACCCTCAACTTAAAACATTTTTTTTCTCTAATTTTTTTAATGTCTTAATACTGTACTCTCTCTCTCTCTCTCTCTCTCTTTTTTAATTTGATTTACTCTTTTGGATATTCCAAATATATTTGTCATTATTATTTTACCTTCTAAAATAAAGAAGTTATCCTACATAAAATTTTTCACTCGAATCCAAAATGTTAACATAACCAACCTACACTCACACTCGAATAGAAAGATTTTGGAACGGAGGAAGTAAAAATACTGTAACATACTAACATTATTATAAAATTAACTTTTACAACTATTTCAACAATTCAGAGCTCAAATTCATAGAGCAAACTTTAGAAAAACTCTTCAACACTCAATCTCGAATGAACAACATTTGCTGAAACACACTCCTCGACACAAGGCTTGCCATATTTATGGCGCCTATCGATTGAAGGAACCTTATTCAATTGCTTCATGCCCGACAACAGAAACAACCAAGTATAGTTCTTCCTGAAAAAAGAGTTACAAATTCCGTTTAAAGAGAAAAAAACAAATACAAGGTGCTTTAGCCATAATGAAAACATGCCTTGGGGCATGAAACACATAATACAAATATAGGTAAATATACATACATACATACATATATATATATATATATATATATATATATAAATGCTTTTAACATAACATTATCTCTAGAGGTAACGTGAGTTTTGTTTAGAAACATTCTGAATTGAATTGATTGTCAGCCAATCCCATGATGGCCAACATAAGAAGTTACTGATTCTTGTATCTCTCCTCTACTTCCTCCAAACTCTGAATTTCCTTGTGATACTTGCAAATACGTTGGATACACCTGCATAAGGATCAGATGCAAATTATCTCAAAATTTAATAACTCCTAAAATTACCTTTTTCAAGCAAAGGCTGTCAAATTGCTAGCACATACCAGTATAGAAGACATGCAGTTGCACACAAAATTACATTCCTTTGAGCTTTGAAGACCTGCAAAGCATCCCACAAACTGAAATTATTTACAAGCCGAGCTCAACATAAGAATTCAAAAGATATTTCAGGGAACAACAATAGGATCCTGTTCCTTCTTCATATATTAATCAGATATAGCCAGCTTCATAAGAAGCAATGGAATGCTTAATTCATTAACTAATCATAAACAAACTCCATGTAAACCAATTGTAAAATGTATTAAAGCCCAAAAAACACAAATGATGGGGAAAATGCAGGTAGCCCCTATGGCTTTCTGAATTGAGGACCTCAATATTATTAGGCCTGTCTTGTCATCATAGCTTGTTGATGCAAATATTAGTCTTTGAACCTTGTTGATGCAATACTATTTGCCCCATCTTTGGAATTTAAAGCAATAACGAAGATGTCAGTTTCCCTAGCCCAAATAGGCAAAAAAAAAAAAAAAAAACCAAAAACAGGAACACGAAAGCTAGCACAGCAGAGTTATCAGTACTAAACACTATGTAGGTCCTGTGTGCATCCACATTAGCATCTTTGAATTGAGAAACACTAAATTATTTAACCCCCATTAATCCAAGTGGGAACATCAGATTTCAGGAAAACTTTGTACCTAAATTTTTTGTTCTACAACAAAGAAGTTTCCATTGGTTGATCCATAACATTAACTCCAATGTAGGTATCTAACATGGGTATTTTTCCAAATGTCTATGTCTTTTACTTGAACATTTTGGGCTTGAAGAGTTGGCTAAAGAAAATCCAAAAAGCAGGATATAGATATCTGTATTCATCTTGTATCTTATACAAATAAATTTTCTAATTTTATTTTCCTTGTGATCAAACGACATGACCTCTTTCTTTTAATATCTTTTGCATAACCAAATTCATTTATAGCTAGTGTTACCTCTAAATAGCTATCTTCTGTCAAAAGATTAAAGTACTATTGCTTAAATAACTTTGAATGGGCGAAAAACATAAAGCCCCCTCCGAAGAATTGAGAACTACACAACCACCTCTTGTTTGAATGGCAATTTACTGCCCTTGACTCTTAGGGAGTTAGCCAACGACTAGCCTTTTAGACTTGAATGCCATATCGAATAAGGTGAAGAGGAAACTTAAAAAAACTTAAACAGAAAAGGAGAAATTAATGATAGCTGTCTTTGAACTCTTTCTCTCTCCCTTCTATCACTTTATCATTCTTTTTTTTTAAGTTTTGAGCTCTTCCCCGGTTTCCCTCTTTTTTTTTTTCTGCTGATGATCTTGCAAACGTGTCTAAGTATTTGACCATGGTTGGTTTATATCATTTTTTTATTCTTAAAGGGATCTTTCCATCAATTCAACATTCCAAAAGCAACAAATGAAGAAAATAATCAAAACCAAGAGGGGAACTAATGTCTTAAAAGAAGAAAAGAAAAACTACAATCTGAAATGAACAAGACAAGGAAAATGATTTAAAGCTTGTAGATTCTAAATATGAGGCGACTAAAAACCTTAAGGAAATGAGTCAAGTCTGTAATTGACTAGTATTTTAAATTTTTATAAATACACACATGCACACTATATATATGTGTATATATATGTATGCAGGGTTTCAAATAGCAGTTGTGTAGTGGCATTATGGCTGCTATTTTGTGGTTTCGGTGGCCTCCGCCACTGCTACATACCCGAAATTGGGGTGTGAAAGGAATTCACACTCATAATGGCGGCTCATGGCCGCAAAATAACAGTTTAGAGGACAACAGCGGCTATAGCGGAACGCTACAGCTGTAATCACTGTTTTCAACCCAAAATGTAATTTGAAAACCCATTCCATTTTTCAGCAGTCACAGAATTTCAAATGAAGAAAACACATTCGAAACAAGAAACACCCTTAAGTCTATGACTTAATCAGCAAATATAAACCTAAATCAAGATCAAAGAAAATGTTATTGAAGTTAATCAATGACCACCTCAGACCATGAGAGTTGAGAAGAAGCAAAACATCTTTTAACTGCCAAGATGGAAAGATGAGGGGCTTAGGTTCACTAGTAGCATGGCTCGTGGCTTGGGTTGAGGAATAAGGTAGGGATAGCATGGCTGGAAATTGGAAGAGGTTAGGAGACAAGGAAGCATGGGAGATGCTGTGGATTTTTGGAGGAAGAGACAGAGAGAAAGGGAGACTCAGAGAGGTTTAATCGTGAATTTTGAAGAATGTAAGGATGTAGGAAAGGTTTGGTGGGTTTGGGTTCAGCCCAACCAATCACAGTGTTTATTTTTTTAACTTAAAATAACAGTATTTCAATATTACTAATGTTATTGTTAATTGTATATTTTTATCAGTTAATAAAGATTAGTTTGTCACTATTATATTATTTTGGTCAATTAGTTATTTAATATGTTGCACTTGAAAATTTGATCTAATGGTCAAGTATATGTATCCACGGTCAATGAGTTGGTTTTAATTATATTCCCCCAATAAACATATGTTATAAAAATATCTAAAATGTTCATCACTATTTTTCTAATTAAATTAATTATAATCTTAATTAACTTCATATAAGATTTTTTTTTTCCATCATATGTATTTATAACTTTTATGTCCATGAATTTAATGGGTATAATAATGAAAAGCATTTATAATATGCAATTTAATTCTGAATTATAACTATAAAATATAAAAAAAAATTATTTTAATTTATAAATAAAAAATTAAAAGTCATAAATTATTTTAAAAATTATAGAGTAATAATTTTTATTATTATAATTATAATTACTCCATTTCATAGTAAGTTGAGCAAAAATTAAAAAAATTCACAACCGTTATGACTGCAATGATCTCCGTTATATCCACAACCGCAATAAATACGATGCAACCAAAAACGTGTTCACAACCGCGATTTAAACCCTTGGTATGCATACACACATTCATATACATACATACATACATATATATATATGTATATATATATATATATTAGAAAATCAGGAAGAGAGGGGGCTGTATTATAAAAACAATCAATCAATATCATACAAAACTTGCATAGACTCAAACTTTGTGCACAGACAAACAAGATTCTGCTCTAAGGAAAAAAGATTTTCAATAACTTCAAAATTACATATACCAAAAGCAATCTTAATTGATGCTTTCAAACATGCATTTAATAATGATAACAGGCAACCTGGAGAGAGAGAGAGAGAGAGAGAGAGAGATTTAATACGTTTAATCTAGGTTAAAGCAACGTGTAAACATGTTTCTTTTGGGGCTTGATAAAAGAAAACAACAGTCAAAGGTTTCGTGATGAATATAGGTGTTACAAATATTTGATGGCAGAGATTGGAGGCATCAACAAAGAAGGCTTGCCTATTGCTCGACACTTAGGAGTTCACCCTCTTCGTGTAGAGTTGGATGCAGCTGTCGTGGTCTCATCCTTATAATGTCTTAATGATAGTGTTGAGCTTAATAAAGGTGGTTGGATGATTCAATTTAAAAATATTCACTAAGAAGGGAAGAGGTTTGCTCATTTTTAGCTAATCTTGGTCAAAATGCGAATGGGGGAGAGCTATTCTTGAGGAGCCTCTCCCACTTCTGCGGCCTTCATTGTTAGCTAAGGCTGCTGGGTTATCTATCATGCAGTTGTAACATGGGCAGATTTCATTTTTCATGTACCAACAAGATCTAGGTAAATCAAGAATCAAAGCAAGCATAAATGTTTCCTTTGAATTCTAAAAAACCAAACAAAAAACTAAAAGCACCACAAACAACAATAAAATATTCAAAGCTCATCTAGTCCTCCATAATTCTAGTTGAACACAACATCCATAAATGAAGTAGGCCAATTTGCAAATAAAGTAAATGAATCACAATATATATGGCCAAGGGAACTGGACATAAATGCAAAACAGAAAAACACTGGAAGCCACATTAGAAAATGTGGACAAGGGAGATAAAGATAAAACTTGGCATCTAACATTCCTTCCTCACAATCTTTCTAGTATTTGTTCCATCGCAATCAGAAGTTAAAAAAATTTGACAAAAGAAGTTAAAAATTGCTCTCAAATACCAACATCCTGCAAACATTAAGTACTCCAAATGCTTCATAATTTTCCACATGACAAAAAAAATGTGCACAAAAAATTGAGATGTGCTTCTTTTAATTTTAAAAGTTTCATTTTTCGTATTTGGTGCACTTATTTTCTTTTCACTAAATCAAGGCATTTCATCCCATAAAAATGCTACAACACTTTTCCCTTTTTTTTTTTCATAGTTCTTTTGGCCAGCAAAAGTTAAATTAGAGAAATAAATAAAATCCCTAAATAGCTCTTAGTGGTTCCAGAATCAAAGTTCAGACAATTATAATAAAACAACAAAACTATGTCACTGACTACCAATTTGAGGCAATGTTAATAGTAAGATTTCAGCGTAAAACATCTAGGATTTTCAACCACTTTAAATCCTTGAACTTACAGTCCCAAATAAAAGCAGTAATTAAAGATAAGGCTGATACAGATTAACATACAATAAAGCTCGCTCATGTGTTGGATAACTTAAGTTAAATAAGAAAAAAAAATGGTTCATATCATTCATAGAACGGACATAGACACGAGTGAAAGTGAGAGGAACTTAGAACTATTAATGTGGCCAAATTTGGTAAATAAATGAAGCGATGCCCCAAAGCCCATTTCAATTGAAAACGCAATATTTCATAATCAGATTCCAAAAATTGGAACAGTCTAACACTTACAGATTTCTCGTAACGATCTCTCTCGGCTGCAGTGCAGATCTCAGAGGTACATATCAAGCGATGCTCATTTTTCCAGTAGATGTCTGTAATCAAAAGAATGAAAAACCTAAAACCCATTTCATTAAAGATTGAAAAGGCACAAGCAAATCAATAGAGAAGCAACAAGGTGAGAAAACCTAAGATCTGGAATCCGGCAAAGGGGACAACGAACAGAGCAGGCTGCAGAATAAGAGAGATGAGAGAGACCAAGCGATTCTTCAAGAGCTTAGGAGAGGGAAGGGTCAAGATAAGAGCCAGCGCTGCCTCGGCTGCGACCACGTATGTAAGAATCAACCACTGCAACGCCATTGTCAATCCGTCTTTGAGCCTTTCTTCTTTTTTTTCCTCTCGGTTGCTTCCTTCGTTTGTAAGCTGCGAATTGCGAAAGCAGATTTCTGTTTTCCGTGGCTTTTTGGGCTTTGCTTAATGGTGAAGGCTACCGCTCGGATAAAACTTACATTAATTTCTTTCTTTAGTGAATTTTTTAAAAATAATTTAATAAAAATTCAATCCAATAAATCAAAGTTTAACGTGAAAAATTAATAATATATCAAAATTATTTATTATTTAAATTTGTTCAATATTTATTTAACGGTTAAAATATTATTAATATTTTTATTAAAAATATTTATCTAAAATATATCAAAATTTATTAAAATTTTCTTACATTTTGCACATTGATATGACAAGACTTTCAATATACCAATTTAAATTTTATCAATTTTAATAAAATTTTTTTATAAATTTCATCTAAAAAATTAATAGATATATTGAAAATAATTCCCTAAGAAATAACCAACCTACTACTCTTATAAATTGATAAGAATTTGACACATGATCAAATTAATTATTATGCTCTCGTATATTAATTATAAAAATAACATTTTTCTTATAATTATTTCCTATAATATCTTATATCGTAATTATAAAAATATCTTTATCTTAAATTGATTATTATACTCTCATATCAAAATTACAAAATATCCATTTTTTATAATTATTTACTATAATACTATCATATCATAATTATGAAAATATGTATTCTTTTAAATTAATTATTACGTCTTTATATCATAATTATAAAAATATACATTTTTTTAATAATTCTCTCGTATCATAATTATGAAAATACTCTTTTTTTTTTATTGAATTACATAAATATCTATTCTCTTATTATTGATAAAAATTACTAGAAGGCTTTCCTATCATAATTATGAAAATACTTTTATCTCATAATTGATCATAATTTCTATAATATCCCTCTTACTAAAATTATGAAAATACCCTTATTATAATTAGCTAAAATCTACTATAATGTCTCTCATATTATAATTACGAAAATATTTTTATAAATATTTCATAAGAAGTTGACTTCTCACATTTTGTTTCAAAATTATTATAATACTTATATTAAATTATATATTAAATTGTAATACAATATAAAGTTAATTATATATTAAATTATTAAAATATCATCACAATTGGTTTATAAAAATTTGACATATGACATTTTATTTGAAAATTATTATAATACACCTATTAAATTACATATAAAATTTTAGTATAATATAAAATTAACTACATATTAAATTATTAAAATACCCTTACTATTGCTTCATAAAAATTTGACATATAAAATTTTATTTGAAATTTACTATAATGCCAATATTAATTATTTATTAAATGTTAATTAACATATATTAAAACAATTTCTATAAAATTTATTATAACACCTTTTTATTTATTTGATATGATTTTGACACATAAATTTACTATAATACCTTTCTATCATAATTATGAAAATATTATTATTCTTATAATTAGTCATATTATTATAATACTTTTCTACCATAATTATAAAAATGCCCATCTTACTATAATTGATCAAAATTATTATAATGACATCTTATTATAATTACAAAAATACCTATGCTACTATATTTGATCAAATTTTCTATAATATGTCTCATTCAATTCTTATGAAAATGACTCATCTAACATAATTAACTAAAATTATTATAATGATTCTTATATTATAATTACGTAAATATTTTTATAAGTGTTTCATAAAAAATTAAGGTGACATTTTATTTTAAAATTATTATAATATTTTTGTTAAATTACATAATAAATTTTAATTTATTATAAAATTAATTATGAGATAGATAATTATTATTTTTATTAAAATAAAAATTTAAATAATTTATATTTTAAAATAAAATTATTTAATCCCAACTTGGGACCGCACACTAGTTTTGTTTAAATCTTTTCCAACTATTTCTCTTTCAGATGGGCGGCGGGGACTGCGTTGACTAAGTTTATGGCCGTTGGATTTCCAAACGCTAGATCGAGTGATCAACCACCATCCGAGTGGTTCGCTTTTACCATTGCTATTGCCTGTTAGCATTGGAAAAAAAAAAAAAATTCGACTACAATTTTTTTTTATTACAATGATATAATTACTCATTTATTAATAAAAAATTATATGAATATCAATCACTTATAAAAATGAATTTTACATAATATTTTATTAAATTTTATATAATTCTAAAATCTAATTAGTTAATTGTAATATAATTATTATAAGTGATATCTTTTAAAATAAATTTAATTTTAAAAAAAGCACAGTATCCCTGTAAATAATGTTGAAAAATTGTGTTTTGGGATTTTTAAATATTTTAGTATTTTTGGGTAAAAGCAATATTAAAATTAAAATATTTAGTAAAGACATGTGACTAAAATTATTATGAAATTTAATTTTAAAAGTGTATAAAAAAATTTTTAAATTTTTCTTTAAAAAATTAAATTAATTCAAGTTAAAAATAAAATACTTATGCTCACTATGTATTTTTATTTTAAGCTGAAAATCTGTTTGTTTTAAATTATAGTCAAGGTCAAGAGGGAGAGCAGCAGGATCCTTACGATGGTGAAAAAGTTCGAAGGCATCATCATGGTCATCTTGAACTACAATAGGAACATGGTATGGGTGGAGTCGAACCAGCTCTCCCAATAATGGCATGGATGACAGTCCGTGTCCCTCCGAAGGCAGAGTCATGAACAATCTCGAACTCTAGATGGATTTATTGGCCCATGATCCTAAAAAGTCTAGTTTAGGTGCTTATTTTCATGAATTTTCTAAGCCAACAAAATTCAAAATACACAAAAATTATCAACATATGGTGCCAAAGAGCACCTCATGCGACAAGTGCTTCTCCTTGCACACCTAGGTGACAAATTGGGCCCCCTATCACTTCAATGTGGCCCACCACAGAATGCCCGCATTCTTCACATCCATGGGCTGCAAAACCTCTAATTGCCTCAATCTATTTCATTGTAAAATAATCGGGTTTCACGGGGGGAAAGTTTCTGCTCATATCATTTTGTTGAATTGGACAAGCTCAAACAAAACAAAACAAAAAGTCTTCTTATTTCACTCATTCTCGCGCCTTACAACATGTCATTCACTTAGCGTGGTAAAAATTATGGAAAAATTATCTACGAAGAATTCCGAGAAAATAAAAATAAAAATTAAAGTATTAGGATTAGTTAAGAGTTTCTTTCCACTTCTTTTCCTTCATCTTTTCATTGCATTTTGCATTCATCTTAGGCATATCTTCTCAGCTTTATGGCATCTTCACATTTATAGATCATTAATGCATCGATACATGTATGTACTTGTGTCACGGGTCGAGACTCAAGCTTCGAATTCGTGCGGCTCCGAGACCCGGACATTCACCCTTCCGACGTTTCAGATCAGCCTTCCGTCACGGTTCACAGTTTTGTCTTACAAAAGGCGTCTCACAAGGAAGAGGTGGTGTGAACCCTTTTATACCTCAGGGACCCTTCTATTATGTTTGATGTGGGATTCAAGACTCTTTCTTAGGTCCGTGACATTCTCCTGCACCCAACCTCGTGACGCCCTTGTCACGGAGGCTGGCCACCCTGCCTACCTCCCTCGAAGTGCTTGGCGTGGATCGAACGGTTTAGGGCTGGCTTTGATATCACTTGTCACGGGTCGAGACTCAAGCTCCGAACCCGTGCGGCTCCGAGACCTGGGCATTCACCCTTCCGGCGTCCCAGATCAGCCTTCCGTCACAGTTCACACCCTTGTGAGGTATTGTCCGCTCTGACCCCCCTAGCCTCACGGTTTTGTCCTACAAAAGGCGCCTCACAAGGAAGAGGTGGTGTGAACCCTTTTATACCCCAAGGACCCTCCTATTATGTTCGATGTGGGATTCAGGACTCTTTCTTAGGTCCCTGATACTTGTACATTCATCTCATCATTACATAATATGAAAGCGTCGATTCATGTTTTGTAGTTTAATCAAGAGGAATTTTAACATGATATTCGAAAGATAAAATTGCTGCTTACTAGATTGATGAAAATTGTCTGACCACTACTTCCATAGCCTACTCTCAAATTCATAAAAAATAAACAAAAAAAAAAAAAACTCTAAATCCTCATTTAAAACAATTCTATTTAAGGTGACAAAAACTTAAAAATTAAAAATTGATTTAAAATAGTAATATTCGAATCAGATTGGCTTTTCTCTTATTCAATTTAGTTTAAGTTAATTATTTTATATTTTAATTCAGTTCGATTTAATTTTTAGATTGAAAAGTGAAAAAAAATTTAAATCAAATCGAATTATATATTTTCATAAATTTTTATAAATATTTTAAATTATATAAAATAAAATAAATATTTTATATCTAAATATATTTAAATATATGTCAAATAATATAAAAAAATTAAAACAATTAATTTAAAAAAATTGATAAACTAAACCAAATTGATAAAATTCGATTCAAATCAATTTAATTTCCTAAAAAAATTAATTTGGGTTTAGATTGAACTTTTAAAATTATAATATTATACATTAACTAATGATTTGATTTTTAAATATTCATAATATTTTATATTAACCAAAGTAATCAAATTGAATCTAACCTGATCCATTAGCTTTCTTACCTTTATTATAATTTATATATTGTGAGAACATGTTACGTCCCCGATGCTTGTCCCAACGCTGAGGTTCATAGTTTGAGTAGGAGCAATCAATCAATTTATTTATATCTTAAGAATCAATGTCGATTGCAAGGTCAATATTGAAAGAATCAAAACTCCAAATCTAGTATGGGATAAAACCAAGCTTACTTTTTCACTTCAGACCATAACCCAACTTAGCTTTTAATTGAATAACAAAACTGTCCAGTTTATTCTTTTATGGCATGCAATTTCACAATTAATTATATATCTCGTACGGTCACATATGCATTTAAAAAGATACATAAGTGTTTGACAATTTCAATTAATTTATTAACCAGTAAATGATGCAAACACCATTTTGTCAAACAAATACATTGAAAAATAAATCAATTCATGCCGTATTATAAAGAAAAAAAAAAAAAGAAAAAGAAAGTACCCGAAGAAACGTGTAATACAACCCAGTCTAGATGGGATACTTAAATGACAATTTATAAAATGCTTTTATGACATATTTAATGCAACTCATTTATTTATATAAACTATGTGACAAGATTGAGCATGAGATGATAGATGTAAGTTTACATCATAAAATACACTACAAGAAAACACATCTTTAACGACAATTTTTTTGATGAAAAATTTTCATAAAAAAATCTCTTACCTTTAACAACGAATTTTCGACATAACTGCAACAGAATATGAATCATACGACTCAAAATTTTCGACAAAATTCCATTGAAAAATACCAACGAAATCTAAAACCGAAAGCATTTCTGCTAAAATTTAACAACGAAAATTATTTCGATGACAATTCCATCAACAAACATGGTACCATTTAATTACATTTTTATGCAACTTTTTTCAGCAAAATTAACGACAAAAATACGTCAAAAGTAATAGTTTTTTCCATCGAATTGTGTAAACTAATCTTGTTCTAATTAACTTTTCATATTCAAAGACATATTGGTAACATCAATTAATTATCTAAAAACCGATCATGAACAACTCGAACTCGATTCATATTCTGAGTTAGAACAATTTTACTAAACCTGATTTAGCCAGGTTTAAATCACTCAATTACGAATAAGGAGAGGAGCCAGAAAAATAAAAGCTTGGTCAAGCTTGAGGAAAGATTCAAACCGCCTGTTTTCAAATCAGCTTGGCAAATTATGGACTCAGTCTGATTACATCCCTAGTCTCAATAGTCAAGGAAGGCCATCCTAAGTCAACATTTGACCCATGCAAAATACAGCATTATTATTTTGAATAGTTCTATTTAGATATTGAATTACATTTCCGGAAGCTTTCGATATTCAATAATATGTATGGATAAAATTCGCTTTCTCAGCTTAATGCACGCCCCACGCCCCCCACCCCCCAACCAAAAAAAAAAATGCATAAGCAGAAAGCCAATTAGTTAACCATAAACAAAACTTTGCTTGGTCAATCTGCAGCAAAAAGCAAACATCAAGTGTATGTTGAGGATAAAATTTTGAAAGTTTGATAGATGAGCTCATGAAGCTTGATATTTATCCATCACAGCCAAAGCTGCTGCTCTGTACCAGGCAGCTGCGGCCATTGCACCAGGATCTGGAACTGTTGCAAGTACACCGGCAGATACATAGCTTGACCGCCCAGCCTGCAACAGCTACCATCAGATCCCCAAACACACAAACTGATATGCATTATAACAGCAAATAGTTACTCAATATAACATAATATAACAATGCAAAAATTTATAAATATTGTACAAATGAAACAAATTATAGTGTTAAATTATTTTAAAATTATATTTTATCAATATACATTATGAAACATTAATCATATGTTTAAATACATCGAATAAGCACTAAGGCAAACCTAAAAATATATAAGACAGAAATATTTAACATTTTAAAATTAAAGGCTATATTTTCATGTTCTGTTAGTATAATGTTTAATACATAGTATATTATTTTAACATTAAAATATTATAAAACTTATTATTTAATATTTAAGTTTAATTACTGTGAAAAAATACTTATTTACAATTGGTTGTAATCTTGTAATCTATATAATTATATTTGTATATTTAGAATTAAGCATTTGTATCCATAAAATTAAAGACAAAAAAATTATAATAAATAATATGCCAATTGTAAGATCAGTTTTAGGAAGATTTAATTTCCTGATTTATCAACTAGTTAGTTGTATATAAACTTAATATGCTTGTACAATTCTTTATGAGCAGTTTTTCAATATACTTTCAATTTTACTTTTAGTTTTTCACAATTTTATTTTTTAGTTTTTCTACATGTTTTCAGAGTTTTAGGCTCTTTTTGGGAAGAAAATTTATTCAATCTTCATTACTGAATTCAATTTCACACTTTCATAGCCCAATCTTGTTAAATCTTTTAGTCTTTTTTTTTTTTTTTTTTGGCCTTCATTGCCTAGAAACGTCTCTGATTAAACCTTGACTATCAAAACTCATTTCAGTGTTGAGAAAGATAACCATGCCAAAGATAACAGAATCTGCCACTACTACAAAATTTGAGGTAGTGACAACTAGTAAAACCACCAGAGTATTACAGAAGTCTCGAGAACAAAAAGAGTTGGCCAGAAAAAAGATTGAGAAACTTAGAAGCCTATTAAAAACTCTCGAAATGCCTACTAAGATATGTTTTTTGGATAAGCTCTCTAGTTCAGGTAAAGCTTCTAATTCTCATGGATTAAATGTCTTGATTAAACCTATTACGAGTTCTTGGGTCATTGACTCAGGAACCATAGACGATATGACACATTTCTCACAGAAGTTTGGTACATATACCCTGTGTCCTAGTAGTAAGAAAATTGTTGTTGTAGATGGTTCATTTACTATAGTAACAGGATTAAGAGATGCTCAAATTAATCCCTCGTTTGTTCTTAAATATGTTCTTCATGTTTTTGGATTGTCTACTAATATGATATTTATACAAAAACTTACCAGAGACAAGAATGGCAAAATGACTTTTTTATCCCTCTTATTATGAATTTCTGAACCAGAGTTCGGAGAAGAAGATTGGACTTGCTAAGGAGATGGATGGACTATACTATCTTGAGACATAAAACAACACAAGTAATATCAAGAATAGTTTACCTTTGTCATTTCTTTGTGAAAAATCATATAACTAAGACAAAATCTGACTTTATCATTTCCTCTTGGACATCCTTCTTTTGAAACTTTGAAAAACATGTTTTTTTTTTTTTTGTTCAAAGGATTAAATGCCAAAGATTTTTTTTGTGATGTTTGTGAACTTGCAAAACATAAACGTGTATCATTTCCAATTAGCAATAAAAGAAGTTATACTTCTTTTTACTTGATTCATAGTGACATTTGAAGTCCCTTTATAATTTTTAATATTTCTAGTGCAAGGTGATTTGTTTCTTTTATAGATGATTATACGAAAGTCTTTTGAATATTTTTACTTAAATCCAAATCAGATGTGAATAATGTATTTTTAAGCTCCTAAAACATGATTCAAAATCAATTCGGAGTGAAAATCAAGAGATTTAAGTCTGATAATGCTAGAGACTATTTCAATTAGAGTTTATCTACCTATTTTCAAAAAAAGAGATTATCCATGAGTCATTTTGTGTTAATATTCTACAGCAGAATGGAGTGACAGAAAGGAAAAACAATCATTTACTAGCCACAAACCAAGCTCTATTTTTTCAAGCAAACATAACCAAATCCTATTAAAAGGAAGTCGTTCTCAATGCCACACATATTATAAATAAGTTACCTTCAAGGGTTTTGAGATTTAAAACTCCTATGAAACTACTCTCATAATTCAATCCCAACTTTAATACTACAAACAACCTCACACCTAGGATATTTGGTTGTACATCATTTGTTCATGTTCATAGTCATAATAGGGGGAAGTTGGATCTTAGAGCAATTAAGTGATTTTTGTGAGATATTCATCAATTTAGAAAATGTATAAATGCTATGAGCCTCCTACCAAAAAATTATGTGTCTATAGATGTTACTTTCGAAGAAAGTAAACTATTTTTTACTCAACCTTATCTTCAGGGAGAGACTTTATTCATGGAAGATAAGGATAAAGATTTTTTTTTTTTTTGCTTGATTTGTCTTCCTCTTCAATATTTTCACCCATTAATTCTTCTGAGTCAAAACCTGTTTCTTCTAAGTCTAAGTCAAACACTAAATTTGAGTCTAAACCCATTTCAAACACAAAAGATGTGACGAAGGCTAATATTGTTCTTGATTGTATAAAAGAATTATAGGTGTACTCAAGAAGAAAAGTTTCAGATCCTGAACCAGTGCAAGTCCAAGAACCTGATCCTAATTTTTGAAATGAGGTAACTACAGTCTGTGACTTTGTTTCTCAAAATGAACATGAATCTCTTAAAACTAGAAAATGAACCAAAGGATGTACTAAGTATCCACTATAACCAATATCTAATTTTGTGTCATTTGAAAAATTTTCACTATCCCACAAAAATTTTCTTGTGAGCCTAAATATTATTCTGTTCTAACTATATTATCTGAGACATTATCCAGTGAGAAATGGAAGCAAGCCATGAAAATAGAAATAAAGGCCTTAAAGAAAAATAAGAATTGGAACTGGTAGATTTGCCTAAAGGAAAAATTCAATTAGGTCTAAATGAGTTTTTACTGTAAAATACAAGACAAATGATATTGTTGAAAGGTATAAAGCTAAGTTGGTCGCTAAAGGTTATACTCAAATTTATGGAATGGATTATCAAGAAACTTTAGCTCCAGTTGCCAAGATGAATATAGTTAGGATTTTGTTATCATTGGTTGCAAATTACAATTGGCAGCTTCAACAATTCGATGTAAAGAATGCTTTTCTACATAGTGATTTGGAAGATGAAATATATATGAAGGTTCCACCATGAATTTAGAGATCACCTAAAAGCAAACAAAGTATACAAGCTGAAAAAAGCTTTATATGGCCTTAAACAGTCTCCTAGCGCTTAGTTCGAGAGATTTGCCATAATGATGTTAGCAATGAAATATAAGCAGAATCAAGGAGATCACACATTATTTATCAAGCACTCTGATTCAAAGAGAGTCAATTCTATTAGTGTATGTTGATGATATAATTATAATCGAAGACGATGACAAAGAGAGAGAATCTCTAAAATAGTGTTTGACTAGAGAATTTGAGATAAAAGAGCTAGGAAGATTGAAATTCTTCCTAGGAATTGAAGTAGGTCACTCACGGTCTGGTATTTTCATCTCATAACAAAAATATGTGATGGATCTTTTGAAAGAAATTGAGAAGCTTGCATATAAACCTGCAAATACTCCTATAGATCCTAATCATAAACTTGGACAAGCTGATGAAGATGCTGCTGTAGATAGAAAGATATTCCAAAGATTAGTTGAAAGGCTCATTTATTTCTCTCATACTAGACCTGATATAGCATATATTGAGTGTGATAAATCAATTTATGCATAGTCCTAAAGAAGTGCACCTACAAGTTGTCTATCATGCATTGCACTATTTGAAGGCCAATCCTGAGAGATGTATCTTATTTAAAAGAAATTCATGGCTGGTTCTAAAGGCATACATAGATGCTGATTATGCAGATTCAGTAACTGATAGAAGAATCACCTCAGGCTACTGCACTTTCTTAGGTGGTAATCTTATTACTTAAAAGAGTAAAAAATAGAATGTGGTGGTAAGATCAAGTGCTAAAGCATAGTTCAGAGTAATGGCTCAAGGAATTTGTGAACTACTATGGTTAAAGATTATCCTAAAAGACTTGAAGATCAAGTGAGATAGACTAATGAGACTCTACTATAATAATAAGTCTGCAATAAACATTGTACATAATCCTATGCAATATGACAGAACAAAACACATTAAAATAGACCGACATTTCATAAAAGAGAAACTAGACGTGAGTTGATTTGTACACCGTATGTATCAACCAAGGGTCAACTTATAGATGCATTAAGTAAAAATCTCAGTAGTGCAACATTTCAAAAAATTATTTTCAAGCAGGGAATGAAAAACACTTATTCACCAGCTTGAAAAAGAGTGTGAAAAAATACTTATTTATATCTGATTGTAATCTCGTAATCTGTATTTTTATATTTGTATACTTAGAATTAAATATTTTTATCTCTAAAATTAAGGACAAAAAATTAAGATAAACAATCCATCAATTATAGGATCAATTTTAGAAAGATTTAATTTTTTAATTTACCCACTAGTTAGTTATATATAAAGTTAAGGTGCTTGTATAATTTTTTATGAGTAATTTTTCAATATACATTCAGTTTTAGTTTTAGTTTTTCATACAATTTTATTTTTTAGTTTTTTCACAACTACTAATACAAGTGCTGCTGTTATTTTTATTTAAAAGAAACATGTTAAAAATTTTCAGATAATAAGATATAACATGGTATAACATAGACACAAATTTATAACATTATTAGAATATATTATATTAGATAAGATATTATTTATTACTAGTTTGTTAAAAGTTGGCTTCTATATTGAATTATCATGTTTGCAATAATTTCATTCTCCTTTATTATTATTATTATTATTATTATTATTATTATTATTATTATTAATTTTTCAACATGTAACAACACTACTTCTCAAACATGTTTTTTGCTTTCAATATTTTAAAGATAATACAAAGTAAAATTTGTTAGAAAACACAAAATATTAAGGAGTAAACTTGAACCAAACAGATCTCAATCAATTAAAAAAATAATTATCCTATATAAAGTTTTGTTACAATTCTGTCATAATCCTTTTGTTGGCCATTATGTTTTTCCGTGGTTGCACAAATTTGAAATCACAGATTGTGATTTAGGAAATTGATGACACAAGCAACTCTCCCAAAAAGGAACGAAGAAAAAAATAACTGCAAAAGAATAATTATCCCGTCTATCTTGTTTCTAGTAAGTTGCTTCTGTAAGTTTTAGAGTTTAATTTGCAGCTCATAGCTTTAAAAGCTTCTTACTTTAATATACCTTTCGCAATCACAGCATTTTAATAAAATTTTATACCCTATAACAGCCAACCGAAAGGAACAGCCAAGTAAAATCAAAATTCTAAATAGTATATAAGCAAAGGCAAAATGATACAGCAACCTGTGCCTGCATGTCTTTAGTTGATTCAGCTCCTGCCAATGCTGCTTCAGATGAGAGAACAAAAGCAGTAGAGGAATCATCAGCAGCAGCTAATCTCTGCTTGCAAAACAAAATATTAACATGAAATCTTGGACCACAAAAAAAAAAAAAAAGGCAAAGAATGGCAGTTGTTCTATATAACCTCCTTAAGAACTGCTAATGCAGGAATAAGAGCATCCAATAATGTACGACAACCACCACTAGCACCACCATATTTACTGACTGCAGCAATGGCAGCTTCAAGTGCTTCAGCCCCTGAAATCAAGAGTCATTAAGTCAAGGTGTTTAAATCAGAAAATCTTTCAGATGAAGAGCATCATCTCACATTTGTTTGCTGTGACAGCTGAATCCGAGTTTGCTTTCAACTGTGCATATGCTGCCTTACAAAATATATTGTACCTGTTCAAAGAGAAATGTCGAGAGTTTATATTTCTAGTTATCTGTTTAAGTATATATAAAGCAGAGAGAACAGGCAAGTAAACTACAAGACTCCACTTGTTCCTCCCATAGTTCTTCTAATAGATGATCCAATTTCATTCACTGTTTCTGCAGCATCATTCAGAGGATAACTGGGAAAAGATGAAGATGATTCATCAAGTAAGACCATCAAGAAAAGAATGAAAATATTTGTTTGGAATGATAATCACTGAGGTGCAAAAGCATTATTTCACATTAAAAATTTAAAACTACAGGCTCTAAAGCTGACAGCTATCAATCAATACATAACACATGCAAATGTGTACTATTGTGCAAATTATAATGGAGGCAAAAGAACTAATTATGACAGGGCTAGAAACAGAGCAATAACACAACAATGCTCGAAACTCCAGCAACCTGTTTGACTACAACAGTTTTATACATTACTATATCTATTAGGAGAAATATCCTCTGTAGAATCATGGGCACATCCAAGTTTTTGAGGCATCTCAACCACCAATTTTTCTGGGATTCTTGGCATTGCAATGAAACTAACACAGTGTATAATAAGTGAAATACAAAATTAATTCACATGTACCTCACTAATTTTAAGTCTAATCAAGTAGTTGTAGAACCAAGAAAAAGATCTATGCGCAGGCCATGTCAGCCCACATTGGAGTAAGAGTCTTAAAATATATATAATACTCAGTACTATTGGCAAGCATTATAAATTCAAGTTAAATATATCCCTTCCTACATGTCTAAGAGAATGACCCATCAAAACCTGCAACACTTCATTGAAAACCTATATATGTCCAGCAACCTTAAAACCAATTACTATGGTGGGCAGACAGCTTGCAGAAGTAAATATATGTCCTAGCATTCTGGCCTAGGACTGCCAGACAACTACTATGGTTCCCTTATTCAAGCAAAAAAAAGAAAACGTAAAAATAGAGAAAGGGCATACTATTTTTTCATATCATCAAGGATTGCTGTTGCACCTCTGTACATCTGCAAAGCAAATTAATCACACATATCACGCAATAAACTGTGAACCAAAAGCTAAATGATAAATTAAGACAGTTTTGAGTGTACAACTTACCGTTGACCCACAGTCACCATCACCTACTTTGCTATCCCAGTCATTCAAACAGTCCCTCATATCAATTACGGCATTTGCCGCTGCCTCTATAGCGGCTTCAAGAATACGGCCTTGTTCATTAAGCTGCAGTGGCCGACTTAATGACTACCAGAAACAAACACGAATGATCAGCTTGACTGAAGGTTATCCTCTATCCATAACCCCCTCCCCTTCCTGATTTCCATTTCCTCCTCTTTTTAAGCATTTCATTTTTGTTTTTCATTTTGGTGATCGTAACATACAGGTCAAAAACAACTATAAACTGCCTTTTATTCAAACCCAACATCTCTTAATAATGTCAAGTGCCTCAAGAACTTAAGCAATAAAAAATATTTGCTATTTAATGGATATTAACAACCCCACCCACCACCATGTGTAATACACTGTTCAGGTACCAAAAAGAATGTAACCACAGGATTTAGTTCCAAAGGAAATGAAATTTCATCACTAACTAATGTACATACATTTTTGTCCTTTCGTTCTTCTTTGGTTTACTAATTTTTTCTGTTTGCCCTTTTTGGACAATAAAACACCTGCAGTTATTTGTGAAACTATTTTATTTTTCAAGTCAAAAAAGCCTAACATTAACCATATGAGCTTCTCAGGCTATTGCAGTTGATCCAGAGGATTATCAGTGTAATCCATATTATTTTTGGTTATTCTGTGGACTTGACCGATTTGTATTCATCAACAGAACATAAAACTCAGTAATTAAATATTTTATTTTTGGTACATAATGAGTGCTTAAATATGATGCCATTACATTCTCTTCCATTGATAGTAGTAACCCCATTATATTTTTCATAGCCTACCAAGCAAGTCTAAGATTGTGCATTTGTCACTTTGGGCTGTCTATAACTATCAATGGTAACATCAAACACTTGAAACGAAGCCAATCTATTTAATAATAGCAATTAAAACCTAATATGCACTTTCTGCATGAAAGAGATGTTAATTAACTGTAAATGTCACTTTTAACTAGAAAACTTATCTATAATAAATGACATGTCCATTCCTAATATACCCTTTTATAGTAACCAATAATTCCTAGAACCTACCTCCTCACTCTTTGTTAAACGAGATGGTGGCAATGGAACAGGAATCTTGGCAGGTGGACGATTACCTACAAGAAAACAGATCATTTGAGCTCAATGAACCCAAATATCTTTTTAACTTTATTCTAAAATTTCAATCTGTAGAAACTGAAATGGTTAACCTTAGAAACCATTATACTGAAAGGTCGAGTTTATATTCTTAACACTGCAATTTAGATCATCAATACTTGATGCAATATATGATGTTAATTCCACTCCACGTTTCTTACTCAAGCATCTTATAGACAATTGGAAAAAGAAAACATAAACAAGAAGTATTGATATTCTAACACATTCACAGACCAGCAGAACCAACAGGCCAATGTGGAGCCTTAGTGGTAGCATCCAGGCGTTGCAACAGAGTTTGATCAGCCTTCATTATAGAGATTGAAAATCCTGAAAGAAACATTGTATTAATAATGAACAATACTTCTAATAAACAAGAATTTTTTTTTTTATAAACAACAAACCTGCCATATCAAGAGAGGTCATAAATGACCCTGTATAGACTCTTTCAACAGCAAGCCCAAAGTCCAGCTGCAATTTAGGGACAGTCTTTCCAGCTGCAATCATCAGTTCCATCACAGGAGTGGCACCTAACCTGCATGTCAAAAGATCTTTAAAAAAGTTATAGTAACAACAATAATATAAAAATGTTGAAAAGACATGAAGAAAAACTACCACAGCATGTAAATGCAAAGGGGTACATACATGAGCCAAAAGAAGCTCAATTAGGGAGATAATTTAAGCATTCATTGAGTTCAAGCTTTTATTAAGCCTAAAATTTGGTGATTGAGCCCATTAGTTTAAGTTCTTTGAGTTTGAACTCAATTTTTTTCAAACAAATCAGCCTAATTTGAGCTTTTACACGAGTTCAACTCTGAGCTTTTTTAATAAGCTAATATATTTACTCAAACTCTTAAAATAATAATACTAATAAAAAAATTTTAAATCATAATTCTAACCTAATTCAATCAACATAAATACAATTAAAGATCACAATAACAATTTTTCAAATGAAAACAAAAAAAAAAACCAAAAAACAAAAAACAAAAAAGACATTTCAAACAACAGCAATTAAACTAGTAGAATAAAAACATAAAATTGAACCTCTGAAACAGCCTTATTCACAAACGTAAAGACATAAACAAGCTAAGCAACCTGAGAAGCTTGCTTATTACAAAACAAGCTCCATTTTCAAGCTTGAGCTAACCAAATAAACAAGTCCAAATCAAGCCAAACTAGAACTAGACCAGCTCATAAGCTGTCTATCCACTTTCTTCCCTATGCAGTCATCAGCTCCATCATTGCAGTGGCACCAATGCTGCAGGTTGCAAGGTTTTAAGTAATGATAACAACAAAAAGTAGAACACACACGTCAATTACAGTACACACAAGAAATCAAAGAAGTGGCAATCATAACAGCTTGAGGCAACCAGAGTGGAGATTTTAGAAACATGGGAGTTCTCAAAACTAACTGGCATCGTCAAAAAGCACACTAAGCACATGATTTGTAGAAAACGTATTGACTACAACATTGGGAACAGATGAAGTTGAATTTTTATTAAAAAAAAATAAGTCTCAATCATGGTCCATGCAAGTTATTTAAACAGCCAAAAAGCATAAGTTTCATCAAAGAAGAGAAGAAAGTTTAGCTTGGATAATTCAGTATTTACTTAACAACCAGTGTAAGACTTCACAAGAATACCGACTATGTTAATAGGTTTTAATTGTGACAATATACATTATCCAGCATTTAAAAAAAAAAAAGTATTGGCACATTTCCAGGAATCATTTGGAGCATCTAATGCATAACCAACAAGTTTAACAAGAGAGAGAGAGAGAGAGAGAAAGAGAGAGTAAGCCGCATCACATAACATCAAAAGCCATCAAGTCTCACCTTTTGCATATACTATATTCATAGAAGGCTGGTTTTGACTACTTAAGTAGAAAAAACAATTTGTGAAGACTCCAATTGGTATAAACTTATAAGATTTCATTAAGAATTAACAAAATAGAAATAATGTTAAGAAGAGAAACCAATGCAAAGCAACTATTTGAGGGATTAAACTAATTTAGATTATCTTTTGTTACTTTGTTGTATTTTATGGGCTAATGTTCCGTAGATTCAGGATTTTTCAGCTATTCAAGCTAATTTATGTTAATTAGGCCTTTTTTGTTGGGGAGTCCAGTGAAAAAAGTGCACCCCCCTCCCCAGAGAAAAAAAATTCCCTTTGGTGTTTTGTTTATTTTTCAAGTATAAGGGACTTCACTTCAGTTAAATATGGTATTTTGTGTTTAGTATCTTAATGTGGGTCTTCCTTATCCCATTGCCTTTTATTTTAAGCAAATTAATTTTCTATTTACAGTCTTCAGTGTTTCTTAAAGTCCTTATTGGAGTAAGAGAGCTAGTTCCTATGGGATTAGGAATTCCAGGAGTCTATGTCAAAATGAATGTACTCTTCTCAAAAATAAAATAAAATAGCCACGTACTCTTTCTTTTGAGATAGAGAACTAATACCAAAGAATTTCAAGTATTATTGCGATTATAATTGGGTGATTGTGGATGCGATCAACCGTAGATGTGACTCCTACAGAACCCTAGGTTCAAAGCCAACGGATTTTTTCTTCCTTTTTTCTTTCTTTATTCTCAATTTTCCATTTTTCCCTCAAGCATTCAAATCAGAGAATTGCCATAATTCCTAGAAAACAGCTGTCCTACATCAAAATCTTTAGTTATTTAAAGTATAAAGTAACAAAGTAAAATAAACGCTTCATTTGTTTGCAACTTTTGCTATTTGCTTTTGCTTTCATAAGCAACTTAGCTTCTTTTCTTCCTTTTTTTTTTTCTTTATTCTCAATTTTCCATTTTTCCCTCAAGCATTCAAATCAGAGCATTGCCATAAATCCTGGAACACAGCTGTCCTACATCGAAATCTTTAGTTATTTAAAGTCTAAAGTAACAAAGTAAAATTAATGCTTCATTTGTTTGCAACTTTTGCTATTTGCTTTTGCTTTCATAAGCAAGAAAGCAAAAGAGGTGTGTGGATACAAAGGCAAATAAAATTTTTAAAGGATTATACAGAAAATATGTAATTCTTTTTAGATGACAAAATGCATGATTCTAATTCTAAATAGACTAATTATATTATAATGAGTGTCACATTTTACTTATTAGTCCATTTTAAACCAATTATGATAGTTTCTTTTACCTTTTATTTTTGATTTGTAGCAACTCTACCAAATAAACAAAAAAAATACAAAACAAAATAAAACAAAAGTATCAAACAAATGAAGCCCTCAAGGATCATTATTTTATGCTTTTATGCTGAGGCAACTTAACAAACAGACAAAAAAAAACATACTTCCAGAGCAGGCAACCTACGCTAGCATTCATGATTTACCTTCCCTACTATCTTCCAACCTATAATACAAGACATGGCAAGCCCCTTCCTTGTCCATGTCCAACAGAAACACCCCTACGATGTGGCCAGATACATGTCAGACATTATGAGACGCAGAAGAGAAAGTAAGGTACATTTAGACTCTGGACATGGCAAGAATATGGGAAAGACATGGGGAGGACATATGATCAAACAATCCCCGAGGATTACAAATGCAACTTCACACAACATTGATCATCCACCATGATCAGCTAGTAGTACAATCTATGACTTTGATGACCAGATGAAATTCATGAATCTCTGCAGGATATCTAGGGAAGTTGGGAATAGGAAGAACAAAATTTGAGTAAAAGGAGAGGAAAAAATTAAAAAAGAGAGCTACTGGCCAGAATTGAAGCAACAGAATGGAGGACAAGATGAAGAAGAGCTTGTCTCTTTGAGGGTATTTATACTTGGGCTCTAGATGCCTTTATAGGCATAATGGATATGAGTTATTATGAGGCAAATTTTGGTTAAAGTAGAGGCTTATTTAGGCCAGCAAACTTGGCTAACAGCCCACCATTAAAAATTTAAAATCAAGCAAAAACATATGGCCAAAACTAAGTATAATTTAATCAAATAAAAAAGCCCATTTCCAAAATCAAATAAACAAATCAATATTTGCATTCATGCTAAAATTGTATTATGACATATGAAATATATAGAAAAAATATTATTTATTGTCATGTCTGCATCATGTCATACCCATTTCTTGTATCTAAGCTAACAGTTCATACATTCAGTTATGTGAAATCATTTTACCTGATTCCCATTTTATGTTCTGAAGCTAAAACAATAAATATAAGATCAGTAAATTTTAAAGCCCAAGCTACACCTACCAAGCTGAAACTCAAACCTACTTGCATCTGCAACCAAGCCAAAGAAAAAAGTTCAAAATTCTAACCTGGCTTAAAATCCAACTTATTTACAACATATATTGTGAACACATTGTCATTGATAAATGTATTATTATTTCTAGCTTAAGGCCATACTCCTCAGTCCTCATCTTTTTCCCCTATCTATTCTTTTGTTGGCCTTATGTCTCATCATCTTGTATCAACGACACCAAGTACCTATAACAATGGCAAGTCTTAACAGCATAGGGCATGATCAATATAGTTATTTGCTATGAAATGCTAGTGTATTTCCTAGCTGAAGGTAGAAATATGAAATATAAGCACCAGATTAGATTCAGATTTGAAGCCCCAAAAGTATACTGAACAGAAAACACCTCCTGGTCCCAAAAAGCAGGTAGAGAGAAAACTCAACAGCAGAAAAGAAAATTAATATGCATACATACCCATTAATCATGAGCACCACTCTATTGCCCCGTGTAATTGGAACATAGTTAGTTTCCTGAAAAGATTATATAATTAAAAATTAATTTGTCAAAATAATTAAGTTGTGAAATGAATTAAAACATTCCAGAAGAGGGAAAAAGAGGTAACAGTGAGATTGATACAAATGGCCAAGCAGAGTGTAGTGATGCAGCTGATTGTGTTCATGGCAGATCAAGCATTTAATGGCAATATCTTGTTCTGCTATCCTTTTTTATCAATGTCTGGGAGGCCCTTTCTGGGTCAACCAAGACAGGAAAGGCAAAGAGATGATGTTTAACTGAAACTAACCTGTGGTAAAACACTTATTTACAGCTGATAGTAACTTGTAATTTGTATATTTATATTTGTATCCCTAAAATTAAGGACAGAAAATTAGAATAGACAATCCCTCAATTATAAGATCAGTTTTAGGAAGATTTAGTTTCCTAGTTTACCCACTAGTTGTATATAAACCTAAGGTGCTTGTATAATTCTTTATGAGCAGTTTTTCAATATACATTTAGTTTTACTCTTGATTTTCCACACAGTTTTATTTCTTAGTTTTTTCACATTGTATCAAAGCTTTAAGCTCTTCTTGGGAAGAAAATTTTTTCAATCTTCATTGCTAAATTCTATTTCAGGCCTTCATAGCCAAATCTTGTTTAAACTTTCAATCTTATTTTTTCCCTCTTTGGCCTTCGTTGTCTAAGAATCGTCTCTGGTAAACCTTTACTATCAAGACTCGTTTCAATCCTGAAAAAGATAACCATGCCAAAAATAGCAAAATCTGCCACCACTATCTGATTTGAGAAAGTGACAACTAGTAAAACCACTGAAATACTACAGAAGTCTCGGAAGTAAAGAGAGTTAGATAGAGAAGAGATTGAGAAACTAAGAAGCCTATTGAAAACTCTCGAAATGCCTACTAGGGTATGTTCTTTGGGTAAGGTTTCTAGTTTAGGTAAAGCTTCTGGTTTTCATGGATTAAATGTCTCGATTAACCCTATTACGAGTTCTTGGGTCATTGACTCAAGAGCCACAAACCATATGATGCATTTTTCATAGAAGTTTAGTACACATACCGTGTCCTAGTAATAAGAAAATTGTTGTTGCAGATGGTTCACTTACTATAGTGGCAAGATTAGGAGATGTTCAAATTAATCCCTTGTTTGTTCTTCAAAATGTTTTTCATGTTCCTGGATTGTTTACTAATCTGATATCTATACAAAAACTTACCAGAGACATGAACTGCAAAGTGACTTTTTATCCCTCTTATTGTGAATTTCAAGACCAAGGTTAGGAGAAGATGATTGGACTTGCTAAGGGGATGGACTGACTATATTATCTTAAGACATCAAACACCACAAGTAATATCAAGAACAGTTTACCTTTGTCATTTCTTTTTGAAAAATCTCCTAATAAAGACAATCTAGCTTTATCATTTTCGTCTTGGACATCCTTCTTTTGGAATTTTGAAAAACATGTTTCCTTATTTGTTCAAAGGATTAAAAGCCAAAAAGTTTCACTGTGATGTTTGTGAACTTGCAAGCATAGACGTGTGTCTTTTCCAGTTAGCAATAAAAGTTCTACTCATTTTTACTTGATTCATAGTGACATATAGGGTCCCTTTACAATTCCTAATATTTCTGGTGCAAGGTGGTTTGTTTCTTTCATAGGTGATTATATCAGGGTCTCTTGGATATTTTTACTTAAATCCAAATTAGATGTGAATAGTGTGTTTTTAAGCTTCCAAAACATGATCCAAAATCAATTTGGAATGAAAATCAAGAGATTTAGGTCTGATAATGCAAGAGACCATGTTAACCAAAGTTTATCTACCTATTTCCAAAAGGAAAGGATTATTCATAAGTCATCTTATGTTAATACTCCACAGCAAAATGGAGTGAAAAAAAGGAAAAATAATCATTTACTAGCCACAACTTGAGCTAAACTTTTTCAAGCAAACCATTTTTTACTCAACCTTATCTTTAGGGGAAGACTTCATTCATGGAAGATAAGGATAAAGATTTCTTTTTGCTTGATTTGTCCTCCTTTTCAATATTTTCACCCATTAATTTTTCTGAGTCGAAACCTATTTCTTCTAAGTCCAAATCAAACACTAAATTTGAGTCTGAACCCATTCCAAACATAAAAGATGACACAAAGGATAATATTGTTCTTGATTCTATGAAGGAATTACAGGTGTATTCAAGAAGGAAAGTTCCAGATCCTGCATTGGACCTGAACCTAATTCTGGAAATAAGGTAACTACAGTCTTTAACTCTGCTTCTCAAAATGAGCATGAATCTCCTAAAACTATAACTAGTGATTATGATATAACTACTGCCATTAGGAAAGGAACTAGAGAATGTACTAAGCATTCATTATACCCCATCTCTAATTTTGTGTCATTTGAAAAATTCTCACCATCTTACAAAATTTTCTTGTGAGCCTAAACACTATTTCTATTCCAACTACATTATCCAAGGCATTATCCAATGAGAAATGGAAGCAAGCCATTAAAATAGAAATGGAGGCCTTAGAGAAAAATAAGACATGGGAATTGGTAGAGTTGCCCAAAGGAAAAAATCCAATTAGGTGTAAATAGGTTTTCACTGTAAAATACAAGGTGGATGGTATTGTTGAAAGGTATAAAGCTAGGTTGGTAGCTAAGAGCTACACTCAAACTTATGGAGTAGATTATTAGGAAACTTTTGCTCCAGTTGCCAAAATGAATACAGTTAGGATTTTGCTATCATTGGCTGCAAATTTCAATTAGCATCTTCAACAATTTGATGTAAAAAATGCTTTTTTACATGGTGATTTGGAAAAAGAAATATACATATGAAGGTTCCACAAGGATTTGGGGGTCATCTAGAGGTAAACAAAGTATGCAAGCTAAAAAAGGCTTTATATGGCCTCAAACAGTCTCCTAGGGCTTGGTTCGAGAGATTTGCCAATGTGATGCTAACAATGGAATATAAGCAGAGTCAAGGAGATCACATATTGTTTGTCAAGCACTTTAATTCAGGGAGAGTCACAGTTCTATTAGCGTATGTTAATAATATAATTGTAACAGAGATGATGAAAAAGAGAGAATCTCTAAAACAGTGTTTGGCTAGAGAATTTGAAATAAAAGAGCTAGGGAGATTGAAGTACTTCATAGGAATTGAAGTAGCTCACTCACTGCATGGTATTTTCATTTCACAATAGAAATATGTGATGGATCTTTTGAAGGAAACTGGGAAGCTCACATGTAAACCTGCAAATTCCCCTATAGATCCTAATCATAAACTTGGAAAAGTTAATGAAGATGCTGTTGTAGATAGAGAGATATACCAAAGATTAGTTGGAAGACTCATCTCTCACATACTAGACCTAATATAACATATGATGTGAGTGTGATAAGTCAATTTATACATAGTCTTAAAGAAGTGCACCTATAGGCTATCTACCATGTATTGCACTATTTGATGGCCAATCCTAGGAGAAGTATCTTATTTAAAAGAAATTCGAGGTTGGTTCTAAAGGCATATACAGATGTTGATTATGCAGGATTAATAACTGATAGAAGATCCACCTCAAGCTACTGCACTTTCTTAGGTGGTAATTTTGTGACTTAGAAGAGTAAAAAACAAAATGTGGTGGCAAGATCAAGTGCTAAAGGCTACTCTACTTTCCTAGGTGGTAATTTTGTGACTTAGAGGAGTAAAAAACAAAATGTGGTGGCAAGATCAAGTGCTAAAGCAGAGTTCAGTGCAATGGCTCAAGGAATTTGTGAACTACTATGGCTAAAGATTATCCTAGAAGACTCAAAAATCAAGTGGGATGGACCAACAAGACTCTACTGTGATAACAACTGTGCAATAAGCATTGCACACAATCCTATGCAACATGATAGAATAAAACACATTAAAGTAGGCCAGCATTACATAAAGGAGAAACTAGACAATGGGTTGATTTGTACACCATATGTATCAACTAAGGGTCAACTTGCAAATGTGTTGACTAAAGATCCCAGCAGTGCAACATTTCAAGAAATTATTTCTAAGCTGGGAATGAAAAACATCAATTCATCAGCTTGAAGGGGAGTGTGAGAAAATACTTATTTACAGCTGGTTGTAATCTTATAATCTATATATTTATATTTGTATCTCTAGAATTAAGTATTTGTATCCCTAAAATTAAAGACAAAAAATTCGAATAGACAACCCCTCAATTATAGGATCAGTTTAAGGATGATTTAGTTTCCTCGTTTATTTACTAGTTAGTTGTATATAAACCTAAGGTTCTTTTATGATTTTTTATAAGCAGTTGTTCAATATACATTCAGTTTTACTCTTAATTTTCCACATAGTTTTATTTCTTAGTTTTTCCACATAACCTTTAATAAATAATAATACTAGCAGTTTTGAATCTTCAGAAGATACAATGGTGTTTTCAACTAAATGAGATACGGCCTAATGTCCCGAGATAAGCTAGCAGATGACATGATTCAACATTTGAACCTAAAGTATTCCCCAAATCGAATAGTTTTAGAAATTTAATATCATCACTTAAGAATGCCATCATTGCTATTGTGAAGAGAATAAGAGAAACAAGCTATAGAGATTACTTTGTGTGGGAAAACACTTATTAACAGCTGATTGTAATCTTGTAATTTGAGTATTTATATTTGTATCCCTAGAATCAAGTATTTGTATCCCTAGAATTAAGCACAAAAAATCAGGATAGACAATCCCTCAATTATAGGATCAGTTTTTAAGAAGATTTAGTTTCTTAGTTTACCCACTAGTTAGTTCTATATAAACCTAAGGTGTTTGTATAATTCTTTATGAGCGGTTTTTAAATATACATTCAGTTTTATCTTAAGTTTTTCACACAGTTTTACTTCTTAGTTTTTCTACATAATATCAAAGCTTTAGGCTTTTCTTGGGAAGCAAAATTTTCAACCTTCATTGCCGACTTCTATTTTAGGCCTTCATTGTTGAAACCTATTAAGTCCTCCATAGCCATTTTATTTTTCCCTTCTTTAGCCTTCATTGCTAAAAGTCATTTCTGGTTATATCTTAAGGCTTATTTCAGTTCAAAGAAAGATATCACTATCACCCAATTTGAGGAAGTGTCAACTGGAAAAATCATCGAAGTACTATAAATATCTTGGAAACAAAAAGAGTTGGATAGAGAAGAGATTGAGAAGCTAAGAAGCCTATTGAAAACCCTTGAAAAGCCTACTAGTGTATGTTCCTTGGGTAAGGTCTCTAATTCAAATAAAGCTTCTGGTTCTCATGGATCAAATGCCTCGGTTAAGCCTATTACCAATTCTTGGCTCATTGACACAGGAGCCATAGACCATATGACACATTCCTCACAGAACTTTAGTACATATACCTTGTATCCTAGTAATAAAAAAAATTGTTGTTGCAGATGATTCACTTACTACAGTGGCAAGATTAGGAGCTGTTCAAATTAATCCCTCATTTGTTCTTAAAAATGTTTTTCATGTTCCTGGATTGTCTACTAATCTAATATCTATACAAAAACTTACCAGAGATATGAACTGCAAAGTGACTTTTATCCCTCTCATTGTGAATTTCAGGACCAGAGTTCGGGGAAGAGGATTAAACTTGCTAAGGAGAAGAATGGACTATATTATCTTGAGACATCAAACAACACAAGCAATATTAAGAATAGTTTACCTTTGTCATTTTTTTTTGAAAAATCTCTTAATAAAGACAAAATCTAGATTTATCATTTTGTCTTGGACATCCTTCTTTTGGAACTTTGAAAAACATGTTTCCTTTTTTGTTCAAAGAATTAAATGCCGAAAATTTTCATTGTGATGTTTGTGAACTTGCAAAGCATAGACATGTCTTTTCCAGTTAGCAATAAAAAAAGTTCTACTCCTTTTTACTTGATTCATAGTGACATATGGGGTCCTTCTACAATTCCTAATATTTCGAGTGCAAAGTAGTTTATTTCCTTCATAAATGATTGTACTAGGGTCTCTCGGATATTTTTACTAAAATCCAAATCAAATGTGAATAATGTGTTTTTAAGCTTCCAAAACATGATCCATAATCAATTTGGAGTGAAAATCAAGAGATTTAGGTATGATAATACAAGAGACTATTTCAACCAGAGTTTATCTACTTATTTCCAAAATGAGGGGATTATCCATGAGTTATCTTGTGGTAATACTTCGTAGTAGAATGGAGTGGCAAAGAGGAAAAACAATCATTTACTAGTCACAACCTGAGCTTTACTTTCTCATGCAAATGTACCCAAATCCTACTGGGGAGAAGCTGTTCTCACTGCCACACATACTATAAATAGGTTACCTTCAACGGTTTTGAGATTTAAAACTCTTATGGAACTACTCTCACAATTCTATCCCAACTTTAATACTACAAACAACCTCACACCTAGGATATTTGGTTGTACATCATTTGTTCATGTTCATAGTCACATTAAAGGGAAGTTGGATCCTAGAGCAATTAAGTACATTTTTGTGGGATATTCATCAACTCAGAAAGGGTATAAGTGTTACCATCCTCCTACAAAAAAAAAATTTATGTATCTGTAGATGTCACTTTTGAAGAAAGTAAACTATTTTTTACTCAACCTTATTGTAGACACCCCATTTTGTCCAAAAATATTTTTTTGGAGTTTAACCCTAGTTGAGAGATTTTTGGGATTTAATTCTAGAATCAATTGGCATTTGATATGGAGAGATTGTTGGGATTTAATTCCATAATCAATTCACATTAAAATGATAAGGAGAGATTTTTGGGATTTGATTTCGAAATCAATTCTCATTAAAACGGAAATCAAACAAAATCATGGATTTAAAGAGAATTGATTGAGCATGAACTTCTATATAAACCTGTGACCAAAGCAAGGGAAGAGAGGGAAATAAAAGATTATGCAAAAAAAAAACTCTTGAGAGAGAAAAAAATTATGCAGAAACTCTGGAGAGAAAAAAATAAAAGAAATTTGTTTAGCAACCAAGAGGTTTTAGGTCCTGGGTTTGATTTGTTTAGATTTTCTATGATTAGGTTTTGGTGTTTTTGGGTTTGAATTTCTGTAGGGTTTTGCATTGCAGAGATTTCTGGGTTTAGCTTTCAAGACAATTTGTCGGATTCTTGGAAATTCCCTATCAACTTTTGGGATTTATTCGTCAATTTCTGGAAATCAGTTAGAAAGAAGATAGAAGAATAGACATTTTAGAAAGAGAGGCATACTAAAACACTTCTGAATAAAAGCCTGAAATGTGAGACATTAAGATCTGTGTGTTTTACCATGCACAACCCTACCTGATCACATGTATTTTCTTTCCCTTTTCCACTCCGTTTTCTGTTTTGATTCTATTTTTCTTATTTTGTTTACTTTATTTGCTTTTATTATTTCTTATATTAAATTGAAAAAAATACATTACTTATTATTATGATTTTTTTGTACTTATTTATGAAATAAATAAAAAACATTTTTCAAATAAGTTTAAAAGAATAAAAAACTGAAAAAATCTTTGTAAATAAAGTTTTCAAAATAATAGAAAAATCTTTTTTAAAAGGAAAAGGGACTTTTCAAATAAACAAAAATTATTTTTATCCTCTAAACTATTGAAGGATTGCTTTGAAGTAAGACTTACCAAACTATTGGGAGGTTTTACTGTTTTTTTTTTTAACAAAAATTAATAAATCCGACGACGGAGCCTCTTCAGAGTGGGACACTAGTCTCCATGAATACTCCTGAGGTGAGAGAATTATCCTAAATAGCTACCAAACTATTGGGACAATTTTAGGGTTAATTTTCAATATTGAATTATTTGGTAAATCATAAAAATGATCAAGGCTTAGATAATTTGAAATCAAAACTGGTACCATCCTTGGATGGGCGTTATGGGGATGCTACAACCTTCCCCATGCGTAACCGACTCCCGAACCTAACATCTGTTTTGTAAATCAGATTCAATCAGGTGGCCAATCACACCTAGACAAAAAGAGATTAGTGGCGACTCCTTCTAATCCATGTCTAGCGATAGGTCTATGGATCTATACATTATGACACTTATCTTTAAGGGGAGACTTCATTCATGAAAGATAAGGATAAAAACTTCTTTTTGCTTGATTTGTCATCTTCTTCAACATTTTCACCCATTAATTCTTCTAAGTCAAAATCTGTTTCTTCCAAGTCCAAGTTAAACACTGAATTTGAGTCTGAACCCATTTCAAACACAGACGATGTGACAAAAGATAATATTGTTCTTGATTCTATGAAGGAATTACAGGTGTACTCAAGAAAAAAGGTTTCAGATCCTGAACTAGTGCCAGTCCAAAAACCTAATCCTAATTTCGAAAATGAGGTAACTATAGCCTTTGACTTTGTTTGTCAAAATGAGTATGAATCTCCTAAAACTATAACTAGTGATTACGATCTTCTTATTGCCATTAGAAAAGGAACTGGAGAATGTATCCACTATACCCAATCTCTAATTTTGTGTCATTTGAAAATTTTTCAACATCCCACAAAAATTTTCTTGTGAGCCTAAGCACTATTTTTGTTCCAACTACATGATCCGAGGCATAATCCAATGAGATGAAGGCAACCCATGAAAATGAAAATTGAGGTCTTAGAGAAAAATAAGACATGGGAACTACTAGAGTTGCCTAAAGGAAAAAAATCCAATTGGGTGTAAATGGGTTTTCACTATAAAATACAGGACGGATGGTACTATTAAAAGGTATAAAGCCAGGTTAGTGGCTAAGGGCTACACTCAAACTTATGGAGTGGATTATCAGGAAACTTTTGCTCTAGTTGCCAAGATGAATAAAGTTAGGGTTTTGTTATCATTGGTTGAAAATTACAATTGGCAGCTTCAACAATTTGATGTAAAGAATACTTTTTTACATGGTGATTTGGAAGAAGAAATATATATATATATATGAAGGTTCCACCGGGATTTGGAGGTCATCTAGAAGCAAACAAAGTATGCAAGCTGAAAATGGCTTTATATGGCCTTAAACAGTCTCCTAGGGCTTGGTTCAGGAGATTTGCCAAAGTGATACTAGCAATGGGATATAAGCAGAGTCAAAGAGATCACACATTGTTTATCAAGCACTCTGATTCAGGGACAGTCACAGTTCTATTAGTGTATGTTGATGATATAATTGTAACTGGAGATGATGAAAAAGAGAAAGAATTTTTAAAACAATGTTTGGCTAGAGAATTTGAGATAAAAGAGTTAGGGAGATTGAAGTAATTCCTAAGAATTGAAGTAGCTCACTCATGGCATGGTATTTTCATCTCACAACAAAAATATGTGATGGATCTTCTGAAGGAAACTAGGAAGCTCGCATGTAAACCTACAAATACCCCTATAGATTCTAATCATAAACTTAGAGAAGCTAATGAAGATGCTGCTTTAGATAGAGAGATGTACCAAAGATTAGTTGGAAGACTCATTTATCTTTCACATACTAGACTTGATATAGCATATGCTGTGAGTGTGATAAGTCAATTTATACATAGTCCAAAAGAAGTGCACCTATAGGCTGTCTACCGTGTATTGCACTATTTGAAGGCCAATCCTGGGAAATGTATCTTATTCAAAAAAAATTCGGGACTAGTTCTAGAGGCATATACAAATGCTGATTACGCATGTTCAGTAATTGATAGAAGATCCACCTCAGGCTACTGCACTTTCCTAGGTGGTAATCTTTTGACTTGGAGTAAAAAACAGAATGTGGTGGCAAGATCAAGTGCTAAAGTAGAGTTCAGAGCAATGGCTCAAGGAATTAGCGAACTACCATGGTTAAAGATTATCTTAGAAGATTGGAAGATCAACTGGGATGGACCAATGAAACTCTCCTGTGATAACAAGTTTGCAATAAGCATTGCACACAATCTTGTGCAACACGACAGAACAAAACACATTGAAGTAAACCGGCATTTCATAAAGGAGAAACTAAACAATGGGTTGATTTGTACATCGTATGTATCAACCAAGGGTTAATTTGCAGATGTGTTAACTAAAGGTTTTAGCAGTGCAACATTTCAAGAAATTATTTTCAAGCTGGGAATGGAAAACACCTATTCACCAGCTTGAGGGAAAGTGTTGGAAAATACTTATTAACAGCTGATTGTAATCTTATAATCTGTATATTTATATTTGTATCCCTAGAATTAGGGACAAAAAAATATGATAGACAATCCCTCAATTATAGGATCAGTTTTTTGGAATATTTAATTTCCTAGTTTACCCACTGGTTAGTTGTAAATAAACAGAATATGCTTGTATAATTCTTTATGCGCAGTTTTTCAATATATATTCAGTTTTACTTTTAGTTTTTCACACAGTTTTATTTCTTAGTTTTTCCACAATCTAAAATTTTCTTTCTTTTTAATTTTTTTATAGTAGGATATGGGTAGCAATTTATTTTATTCAATTAGGAACAAATTGTCTTGAATGGTTCTTTAAAAGTCTTCTATGGTGATCTAAGCCACATTTATCTTACCATAACAGCATAATTGAACAGCATGCCTTGAGCACCACTAATATTTGGACTTAAATGAGCCAATTTGAAAGGGGAAGGCTCAATTAGACCAAATAAAAGTATTATTTTTATTTAAATCCAAAGTGCAACTTAAATAGCTTCCAGTGAAATTAGGCACATTATTTTTGTACCTTCAAAGCAGCAGCAAAAATAACAAAAAATGACAACCAAACAAGACATAACAGTATCATGCTGAACTACTTGAGAAAACAATTCAAGGCTATTTTCTTCACAAAAGCAATAGTAGACATATCATCAGACATCATAAACTCTAAGTAGTATGAGATGTATGTAGCACAAGTTCTTTTTTCCTTAAGAGGTAATGAAGAGGGTAGGGGGTTAAAAAAGATAAGCTGGTGCTCAACTATTGAGACATACCGGTGATAATATTTCCTTAAGAGCATGAGAAACCACTACATCCACAGGCTGGAGGTCTGCCACAGCAGCACCAGGTTCCCCATGCTGGGAGAAAAACACCCGTTAGCTCAACTTGAGAAGTATTGAAGTAGAAATCAAATCAGAAAACAAACATAGTGCCAGACAACACTCAAAGGCTAAGCGTATAGAACTAAAGTCTAAAAGTGATCAACTCAAAATAAAAATAAAAAGAAAACTAATTTCACTTGGTACCACAGAAACATAAGTATAAAGTAACTTACAATTCCCAGACCAAGTTCTATCTTTCCTGGGCCCAAGCGATCAGACGTAACCTGCCCAGGCAATGTGCAAACAGATAGTGCGACACCCATAGTTCCAACCACCTCAGATGCACGTTTTGCCTCTGAAGCAACATCAGCAAGAGAAAGGCCAGCTGCAGCCGCAGCTCCAGCAACCTGCATTCCACAAAGAGGAAGAGAGCAGCTTTTTAAGAATTCAGTGCAAGTAAATTTTTTTAAGAAGAAAAAAGCCAATTTGCTAAAGTTAGAGCTTTACAGAGAGCAACTTTACAAAATTAAAAAGAAAGTGTACACAGTGGAAAATCCCATTGACGATTTATAATTATGCAGTTTACCTCCTGTCAAACAGCATGAGAGAGAGAGAGAGAACCTTATTAACAAGAATAGTTCCTGCCAAACCTCTTCGTCCAGCAATGCCTCGAGGTGGAGGTAATGCACAATCATCTCCAACAATTAAAGTCTGCAAAGGGAAGGAATTGTATCCATGTTTTGATTTTATTCTCCCTTAAAATGCTTCGGACATCCAAAGAAATAAAAATATTTCTTTAAAAAGATGATGTTTAGCATGAAAACATACTTCTATTTTATAGCCTTCAGACCTTGCTTGCTCAGCAGCTAAACCAAAATTCAAACGATCACCGGTATAATTCTGTTCATATGGTTATACCATGAATTAGAACAAGAAATAAATTAGCCACAATATGCTCCTTGCTTCAAATCTAAACTTGCTTCTAACCTTTACATTAATAAGTCTAACAATGGTTTTTCATTTTACTTACCTCTTTCAAACTTCTTTTTTTTTTTTACAGGTTGGCGAGAATTAAAAAGAGGAATCTTATAAAACAAAACAAAAAATTAGAGCACAAATCTTAATAGCACTAAATTACCCAATACAGCTATCGATATCATATAAACCTATAACCTGATTTATTAGGAAAGAAAAATACCATAACTATCAGAAGACATCCCATAGGACCAGTCACAGCTCGAATGCCCTGGTGAAATAATTTCAATCACATATGGGAAGATGTTAACATTATCAGCAGGATGGCACAGCCTTTTAAACCAAAAAAAAAAAAGTAGGAAATAGAAAGCATACAGCTAAAATTGAATCAACTGGAGGAGAAGCGAAAACATCTCCACAAATGGAAGCTGTCAGCATTCCTTCTCCCACAAATCCAGCATGTGCAGGTTCATGCCCACTTCCTCCTCCTGCATCACAAATTATATCAAATAAAAAATTCCTGTGAACTGTTTTCACAATTTTCTTTTTCAAAAAGGGTTCCTAAGAGAGACAATATGACAATGGCCTGACCACCATTCTCCTGAGGCTAGAAAATTCAACAACAACAACAAACTAAGCCTTATACCCATAACTCTGGGGTCAGCTATATGAAAGGCCAAAAATAGGAATAATGTTAGATCGTAGTTTTGAATCTTCTTGCACCACTCATTACTATCAAAAACAACCTTTCTGAGGGTAGAAAATTCAATAAATTTCTTCTTCCATTTTCTTTTTACCTATTTCTTTTTAAACAAAAACTGTAAGAAAAGTAAACAAGATGTAACATGTGCAAACAGGAATATCCATGGACATAAATAAAACCCATACAGTTAAAACATAAGTGGCTACATGAAAGAAACTAAACTTTCAATGGAAAAGACTGGAGAACTGTAAGAAGTACAGAATCATGCATGCTCCAAAGTTTATGTTGAATGATGCATACCAACTAATTGATAATGCGACCTGGAAAATCAGAATAGTTACTAATATACTTTGTTAAGATGTGAGGGAAATTTTCTGAGCATACATGTTAAGGAAAACTACAAATTTGGTCCCCAAAGTTGCCTAACAAAGAGCAGGCTAAACTAATTGATTGACAAAATCATTAGAAACGCAAAAGGTGACTGGAGCTCTAAAGTTGTCGCTTAAGAAGATATTAAAAGTAATGAAGAATAGAATTTAGATTTAGTTTTCCAGCACAAGAAAACAGATATGAATTTTTAGCAGCTTTGCAGGGTCCGAACCTGATATGACTGCAACCTTGTCATATGTTGAACCTGAAACATCAGCACGTATTACAACCTTAACCTGCAAATTAACAAGTTACTGTTTTGTGAATATAAAGCCTAATTGCAGTAATGAACATGGGCAAAGATGAAAACCAAATAACCTCAGGGAAACCATCTAAGTACTGGAGTCCTGGATAGGTTTCCACAAGACCCTCAATAAATTCAGTCACGACATCTGCTGCCATCATAACAAAAGAACGTCAAAAATGGTTTTTCATAAAACAGAAAGCTGAAATTGTAAATTCACTTTATTAATAGGTCACCCAATTGTTTTTCATATTTTATATCTTCTAGATTGGTAGAATGGGCATAGTAAAGTAATGCAACCGAGAAACAATAGAATATAAAGGTTGATTTAGCACTAAACACAGTGTAGCTAATGCAGAAAATTTAAGAAATGAAATAGTAATCATTTGCCTGAAAACTTCTCTTTTTTTCCTATTTTAGCAATAGCCTTGCTTAACTCTGAGCTTTCAATTTTCTCAGGAAATGAAGGAAAACACAGAAACAAACAAGAATTACTATTCAATAAAAAAATAAAAATTATAATATATATATATATATTATCCATTTTCTAATTGCTAATTAGAGGGCAGAGCACAAATACAACAAAAAAATTCCACATTTTCACAATCCGAACACAAATAAACAAGAAATTTGGAAATGTGAGCCAATTCCATACTTTAAAAAAAAAAAAGGGATGAACCAATAGAGAAGGGGAGACAAGTGAGAAAAAGAAAAGAAAACTAAATTCTTTTTCCTTGTTTTGTTCTCGGCAAACAAAATTCAGAAAATCTAAGGTAATTTATAAGTAATAGAAAGACAATAGTGAGAAATAAAGAGAAAGAAGAACGAACCGTTAGGGTTGTTGATGAGTTTCTTCCCGTGAAAAGCCATAATCGAAGACTATTTCTTTTTTTTTTTTTTTGGGCGAAAATTTGAATTCAGATTTGAGAAGCGAGAGAGAGACCGTTTTGATTTTTTGGGTATTTGGACTTTGGACTGTTTAGGTGGAGAGCCTCTCTATTTGCAGAGTCTCACCTGAAACAGAACAGTTATTTTCCTGTATAAGACCGGCGAGTTGTTGCTTGTCCGAAGAAATTCCCCTTCAATTACAATAATGGAACGAATCCCTTCTAAACTATTATCAAATATTTACTATAGTATCTTAATTTTAAATTTTTTTAATATATTAATTAAATTATAAATTTGTTAATTAAAATGAGACTTTAAAAGTTATTTATTCAATCTTCACTAAAAATTAATAATATTAGAGATGAACTGTATTAATTAACAATTGATTAAATGTCATATAAAAAATTATTAAATTTCATGTACTATGTTAATAATTTGATTATATTCAATGTATCCATCAGGAAAGCAACAAAGCTCATGGTAGGATAATCCATTCAACATCTAATCAATGAAAAGCAAAGGAAAGTAGTCTTTCCTTTTCGCCTTATTTAGTTTTAATCATCCATACAAACTTTTCGGTTAGTCACAATTCTAATGGATATCATCTCATTGTTTTCATATGACATTACACTCATCCTATCTTTTTTTGATATATATTGGATTGGACTAACTCATGAGTATCGAATATATGATTCTAGTGTTAAGCCATTTGATTATTTTCTTTTTAACAACCTCTTTCATGGCTAGATTCTAACAACACCGATGCTTTATGGTTGATTTATATCCCTCTTCTAGCAAAATTTTGTGTGTGTAAAAAGAAAGATCGATTCCTCTAACATCAACTATGGACTATTCTAAAGCTAACTTATGATCTTTTAACATATATAATAAATGGACCACTTGATCACAGTTAAATAAGCTGAAATGATCACAAGCAAAGTATCATTCTTTCCTAAATAAGCATACCTAATATGAGATGGCAATGGTTTAAGTTCTAAAACTAGTGGCTCTACAATAGAATGTTTCAACATTTTAGGGACAAACTCAAAAACATCTAAAGGTTCAACACTAGTAGGTGCAAATTGACACACAAAAATCATAACTATATTCTCAGCATCATCTAGATCCATGTCTACTACATCATTAATCTCAAAAGGTTCCTTAAAGGGAGAATTCATGTGCTCAATTTGAAAAATATTATCAACTAAGCTACTAAGCACTTCTACCCTCAAATACTCACCAAAATCATCAAAATACTTCAAAGCTTTAAAAACATTTAATTTGACCTCTTGATCTTGAACTCTCATAATCACCTCCTTCATCTGTATATCTATGATAACTTTACTAATTGCTAAGAAAGGCCTCCTTAAAATGATCAAGATCTCATGTTTTACCTCTATATCTAAGACGACAAAATCAGTAAAGAAAATAAATTTCTTTACTTTAACTATCACATCCTTTACCATCCCTCAAGATATTTTAATGATCAATCAACCAATTACAGAATAACAGAGGTGGGTTTCGCTTCTCCTATGCCTAGCTTTATGAAAATTAACAAGGGCATTAAATTGATACTAGCCTCTAAATCACATAATTCCTTATCAAAGGACACATTGCTGATTATACAAAGACTAGTAAACTACTAAGATCCTTAAGTTTTGGTGACAAGCCTCTCTGAATCAATGAACTACGCTCATAAGTGAATGTCACTGTCTCATAATCCTCTAATCTCCTTTTTCTAAAGATTATATCCTTTATGAACTTAACATAGGTAGACATTTACTTTAATGTATCCACAAAAAGAATATTAATGTGAAGTTCCTTAAACATTTTTAAAAACTTAAGAATTGTTTCTTTTCTTTTTACTTTTGGAATCCTTGAAGGAAAAGAATATAAGGTCTAGGTGGCTTAACTCTAAAGGAGTTGGCTTAGAGGAACTAGGTATTGAAATCTGGGTAAGCTTTATCATTTCATTAACCTCTTTACCTTTTTCTTACTTCTAAACATTTACTTCATTTTTCTCAACCTCACACTCATCTACTACATCCCTAAGTGTAGCATGAACAGGGTCACTAGCTAACACCTTACCAAATCATCTCAGCTAGTAATAGAATCTAATGGCATGGAAGATAACCACCTTTTAGCTCTATCTTTAAGGAAAAAAGGATATAACTTAAGTTTAATGACATCTTCAATAACACCATTATGTTTGAATGTATCATATATCTCCAAGAAATCCCATAAGTAAGCATTAAAGTCCTCATTTGCATAACCACTAAATTGCACTAAATATTGAATCATTTGGATAATTACAGGTTTAGTTTTAAAGTTATTGGCTTGAATAATTGGTCTCCTAATGCTAGTTTGGAAACCATTAAGCTTGGGCATAGTATAATCTTTAAGGGTTCTAGTGCTATTATGGTAAAATCAATTTGTCTCTTTTTTCTAATTTTCTTAAGTTTGTTTTATATCTCAAGATCTAGAGAGATCAACTCACGACTCCTAATTGATTACATACATTGGCCATAAGGAAAGCTAGATCAAATAAAAGAATTCTAAAGAGATGATCTAAGTGTGTACAACTAATGAAATGAGACAACAAAAAAGTTAATTTTGTACACCCTAAAGAAACAAACTCATGGCAAGTTAGTAACTAGCTTAGCATATGTACATTAAAGGATGAATTAATCTATAAAAAAGCACGTCAAAGTACAATATTAGTCTAAAAGAAATCTTGACACCTAATACCCGACAATAGCACCAAAAACTTGATTGGAGATTTCTGCAAGTGTATAGATCATTTAAGTAATAATAGTGATCAAACTCAAAATATCATTCCCACGAAGATTAGTAAGAGAGCCTAGCTAAGTATCTATTATTGACATATCTATCTAACAATAATTCTTTCGAAAACAAGAGGCATCATTACTCTAAGCTCAACAAGAAAATACAAACAAGAAAGTAAATTGCACAAACCAAAAGTATACTAAATCAAGTAAAAAGAATGCATAACATGTAATCTTATGCAAAGTAGTAGCTAAATTGCATTAATTTAAATCAAACATTAAAGGAAAGCATCTCTAAACTAATGAACATAAAATATAAAGCTTGAATTAAAACAAGACAAAAAGTGAAAGGCTTGAATATGTAATTCAACTATAAACCGAAACTAACTAACAAAAACCAAAACTACCTAACAATTAAACTTCAAATGAAAATGCACTTCAACTCTAAATGAATTCATACTAAAACAAAATCTTAAATGCAAAAACATTAGTAAAACAAGAATTAACTTAAATTGAATTAAAATTGTTCAATTGAAAATGCAAAAAAAGATCATAATATTTGAAAATCGAACTAATCTTTAAGCTAGAAATATAAAAACAGTGGAATTAAAACGTAGATCTATAATCTTAGAGTGTGAATGAACTTGAAATGAGTTGAGGCAACTTAGATCTATAAGTTAACTACAAGATCAAGCAAAAAAATCAATTAAAACAATGCATTAACAAGCTCAATCAACTTCAACAAAAATCGAGTGTATAAATTGTAAAAATGGAGCAATTGAAAGAAATTAGGCAAACAGCCAAGGAAAACATCAAATATAAAGGAAGAAATTGAAATAAAGCAAGTAAACAAGTGAAATAACAAGCAGAAGTAAATGAGGAATGGATCGAACACCTAGCAATGAGAGAAAACTCCTCAAGTGCTATGTTGCTAGAGCTCTTACTTAAACTTCCAAGAATTTTAGAAAAATTTATAGAATGAACTTGTAAGTGAAACTTTTAGATTTGAAGTACCATGAATTGAAAGTTTGTAGAAAAAAATTGGATCAAAACTCCTAAGAATTAATTGAGATCTAATGAGAAAACTGAAATTAGTGCAATGAAAGAAATTGCTAAACAACATTGAGTAAGTAAAAGAAAAGCTTGATTATGTAAGAAAATTTAAAGGAAATTAAATTTTGTTGCTTGAATCTTAAAGTGCATGAAAAGTAAACGCAAGAAAAGTAAAATTTTTGTTGGAAAATATTAAGAATTTTCTCCTAAACAGCCCTCTAAATGAACAAAGAGGAAATTGCTAGCGAGAAAATTAATAAGAAAGTAAAATGCAAGAAATGAAAAAAAATCTAAAACTTTCTAAAACTTCCCTCTTTGGCCAACCACTACCCTTATTTAAGGTCAAGAATGATGTGTTTCAACCAATCAAATTACAAAAAATAGCCTACTAGGATGCCACATAAGCTAGATATTTCATGTCATTCAATTTTGCTTCATAAGCTTCCTAATTTGCCTCTTTTCACTTCACTTCACTTCAAGCTCTCTTCCTTTGATCTTGTGAACTTTAAAATGTTAAAATTATGACCAATTAGGAGCTTCCAAAATTCCAACTAAGCCACTGCCCATTGGCTTTCCTCTTTGAATTTAAAACTCAACGCTAATCTCACTTGATCATCAAATGCATCTAATGGTTAAGACCTACTCCTTGTCTTTAATTTTAGGCACCAATCCTATTCCATTTGATCTTTAATTTCTAGCCAATTGAGAGTCATATTTAATTACCAAATTACCCTTGTAGAAATCTAGAAACTTTTAACTCCAATTCAAGCTTAAAAAACTACACTTGGGCATTACATCAATTTTGGCTCATAAAACTTTACAACAAAGGTGACAAAGACTTAATGAGCTAAAAATAATATTTAAACAAGGAAACTATGAAGAATAAACTTGAATTAAAGTTTAATTAAAGTTAATATGCAAAGGAAGTAATGAAGAAAAGTTATGAAAAATCTCTCAAGTATGGCATTTGCACAAGCTTGACTAAGTTTGGCCGAATGGTGGATTTTTACAGCAAAATGCATCCAAAATGACTCAAAAATTTAATTTTTTCACTTTTTTCATATTTTTACTTACACATTGAATATTTAAGTAATAAAAAGTATTTTTACCACTCTAAATCAAGCAAATATTCACAAAATGCCCTAAAAAGTATGATAAATCACTAAAATTTTATTACAATCAAACCCCCAAACTTAAGCTTTTGCTTGTCCTCATGCAAAACAAGATTAAGCTAGAATCATCACTAACTTCTATTGTTTCATTCAACATGAATGCTTCATGGATTAATTAATGAATATAACTAAAGCAAAATCATGAACATGGGTTAATTTACAAGAATCGGCCTAGGTTATGGTTCAAATGCAAACACTACATTTCTCAAATCCTTGCATGAAATCTAATGATGCTATGTAAAACATGAAAATTCCAAAACAAAGATCATTAAAGTGTCATCAAGTTTTATATGTTTACCTATCATATCTCTCTCCACTAATGTAGACAAACACATAACCAAAGATCATTTAAGACTTTGTAAGCTTGTAATGTAAGGCTAGGGTTAAGGTATGACAAAAAGCATTTTAGGCTTAAGCACCCTAACAATGCATTACTTTCATAGGATCATTCAATGTTAAGCTTTCAAGGTAAACAAAGGTATTATTGGTATTTGCCTTTTAAGCCAAATCATTTTTTTGCTAAGATATTATCATATTTATAGTAATTGAATATTTGATATCTTATAAAGGTCTTATTTCTATATCATTGAGCTTGTGTACATATATTTCAATATTGATGCTTATATGATAAAGTTCTTGGAATATAAATAAAGCTTTGCAAGAAAAATACAATGAAATTGTAATTATGAGATCATCATTACATAAAAACTATATGTTCCAAAATTGTTCCTAGTCAATGCTTTATTAATAAGATTACATTGACAATAGCTTTAAGACTAGCACATGGTTATGCTCTTACTTAAGAAGTAAGCAACTGATCTCATAAGTTAAAATTTGGGTAAGCTGGAGCTAACATGTAGATGCTTGGTACAATACCAACTTCACTGAACATGACCCAGAATGAGATTGATGTATGGTAGTTCACATAGTATCTATAACTACATTCTCATGTGATGATTGTATAAGTGATCATTTGACTTAAGATTACTTATGATCTTATATGATGAATGTTATACTTTGACTTTACTTATGGTTCTAACCAAGAATGCTCTAGTCAAGTATTGTTAGGTATAACATGAGGCATATGAAGATGCATGAAGTAATCAAGATATGATTCATCTCTTTCTATGATCAAGAGAGTATCTCAACCAGTCTTGATTAAATTAACTTGATATATCTTTGGTCAAAGTGAAATAAGATTTTAGAATTGTTCTAAAACTTATTCAGAGCTAAGGTCAAGGATAAGATTTAACATGGTTGAACAAAATTAAGAAGACACTAAACCATACTAAATGTTCAAACTAAGATACTATGTGATGAAAAGATATTAATTATACACTAAAACCATTCACGGATAAGTTGTCAAGCCATATTGACTTTTCTTTAGCAATTAGGGGTCATGGTAATAAAGTTAGCGTTAATCATGATCTATAAATATAAAATTGACTAATTGAAGAATTGGTGATGAAGACAAAAAGTTTGTTTCATCCATAGCTGAATATTAAAGCTTATAATGCTTGTGTTTATTGCTAACATGCTAAAGAACCTAATGGGTCACATACAATAGGATAATTGTGAAAGATTGAAATTGGGACAAATTAAGTTGGACTTAATTTGATTTTGGTATGACAAAATAGAGGAAATAAAAAACAAGAGAAAGAGTTTCCCTTATTTGGTACATTCGGCTAGCATAAGGTTAGTTATAGAAATTTGCATTCCAAGCGTTAAACCTAATGTGGTCGAATGGTTCCCTTATAAAAAGAACATCAAGCCACCCCCTTATTGTAAGAGTAACCAACTAAGTTTCTAAAGATCACTCAAGAAAATACAAGAAGTGTTGCAAATACTTATTAGCTATAGTGTGACTTTGAGTTCTATCAAACCTTAGAGAAGATTCTTTCACAAGAGATTATGTGGATTAGCATTAGAGGTTGAACTCTTAGGCAGCTTTTTGACTTAAAATCTATTTGGAAGGTCACCATATTGAATTGAGGAATTTTCGGCATTTAAGGTAACACTTTTAGCCGAAACTATGCATGTTTGTATATATATGTTATTTGTATAGTCTTGTTGATTAATCTTGGCTTTAGAGAATTAAAATTTTAAAAAATTTCATTGCTTTAACTCTGTATAATGATGCATAATTCCCTCTAAGTGGTATCAATGTCTTGTCAATATAGATTATACAAATTAAAAGTTTGTTTGGTTGTTTATGATATTAAAACTGTTTTGATTACAATATGTTGTTGTGATGTAGAGGCAGGAAAATGAATTTTGTTCTATATTTTTTTTGATTGGATTCGTTTAGAATATCAAAGCATGATGTCTTTGGATGATTGGATTAAATTTTATGATTTATGGATACATTTGCATGCTTAATGAATTTTTTTGTTTGTAATCTATCTATATTAGAAAAATTATATTGTAATGATATTATGAAAATTGTTTCTCACTTTAGGGATATTGTTTGGCTACAAAATTTTAACACATTAAAATAGACATACTAATGATCATTATGTAAAAAATTTCAGAATTTTTGGAGTTGATTTGGTTATTCAAAAGTTGATGACAATTTCAGCCTAGAAATTTGCCAATGGTAGTTGGGCATTTAAAATATGCATATGATGCATGGTTACCCCAATATGATTATGGTACTTGATTTTCTTGATGCAACTGGTATTCTTAAAAGTTAAGAGACTTTAAAAACTTTTTCACTAAAATTTTAATGAAAATCTACTTGTAATCAATATTTGAAATCTTAGGAAACTTGTTCACCAAGATTTCAAGATTTACTTTCTTGATCACCAAGTTTAGTGAATTATTTTTATAAAAGGTCAAAGTAACTATTACTTGTGATTCAAGAATCATGACCAAAGGCATATGAAAGCATGGGAATGAGTTTAGGACTCTTAGATGGTGGCTAGAAAGGGTGGCATAGCAAAAGATGGCCTAAACTACCTAGTTTCCATAAAAACTACCTTAGCCACAACTTGCTTTCCTTCTTGGATAAGTTTTTGACTAAGTCCTAGATTGGTGTTATTTCTTGTTGAATTTGGATTCGTAAATAGTTTGGGTTTAAGAAATAAGATTTAATATAAAATCCAAATTGAATTGAACTTTCTAAATTGTTTGGAACTTCTAATTAATAAAAAACTATTTCACTATAACACCTAATTGGACTAGAAAAATCCCAATGCATGTAATTTGGCTTGATGTTAATTGATTGATATTCCTAAGTAGATTAGAGTGATGTTGACCGTGTTACATTAAAATTCAAGTAAAATTATAATTTCTTACTTGTTTAGGAAATTATTATTGCAAATTACATGTTCCTAAGATAATAGTTAGATATATTCAACCATGCTAACCAAACATGTTTATGCCTTGAATCACATTGAATTGGATTGATGATTGATATATGATATTGATATTGATTCAAAGAACATATGTGCAAGATCATGAATTTGAACCAAACATGATGATTGTTGTAGAATGTATGTTAGTTATGTGATAAATACTATGTATGCTATATTGATTTATTGTTATACATGCTAGAATTTATGTGATAAATGCCATGTATAATTGTGAGATGCAGGATAAGATTACATGTATTGGATATATGATGAATTCTTTGCATGCTTAATGAGACCTATAGCGAATAAAAAATTATTAATGAAAAATATTAAGTTTTGATGCCTTCCATTAACATAAACAATTGAACTTTTTACTAGTAGGGCTTGTTAAGACAAAACTTAAGGTACTCATTATTCGAAATAAGGTGTTATGGTTAATGGGTTTTACTTAACTATCATTGTATTGTCTAGATGCAAAAAATTTAGTCATATAATGATAAAGGCAATGATTGAGTGAATCACATAAGATGTGATTAGACAAAGAGTTGTCACCCAATAGATCTAGAAGTCACATGGGATGTCATTGATAAGGAAATTATCTACCTAATTTACTTATTATGGCTTGTTAAGTCAAACCTCAAGGTTATGGTAAACTAAATGGGATCTTAGCTCACTAGAAAATTATGATTTTTTTGAATTAATGTGAGAGTTATTGATTTGATTAAAATAGTGGGAGCAACTAATATATAGATTTAGACTTTATCTATATTAGTATTAAACAGTATGATTGATACTTGTTCATATTTTATAGGTTGCAAAAAATGAGTAATAACTTATTGCTTCATAGTATACTTAATGCTAACAAGCTTACAAGGCCTAATTTCAATGATTGGTATTGTAATTTGAAACTTGTCATAAGGTAAGAGAAAAGGCTTTATGTTTTCGATGAACAAATTCTATCAGAACTAGATGTTAGTGTTAATGATGCAGTGTAGTGGGTTTATGAAACCCACAAAGACCATGCTAATCAAGTCGCATGTATCAGGGTACGAGCATAAATGATGAGTTATAAAGGTAATGTGAGTATATGGATGTTCCGACAATCATTCTACCTTTTAAAGAGTTGTTTAACAAATAAGGGTGACTAAGAGGTTTGAGACCTCTAAGGAATTGTTCCAAATAATGAAGTCTGAGAACACTTCGGTTAAAGTGCATTATCTTAAGATGATCAATTGGATTGAAAAACTTGGACAATTGGGATTTGTGATAGATCATGAGTTATGTGTTAACTTAATCTTATTGTCTATTCCTAATAACTTTCATAATTTGAAATAAACTTCAATATGCATCAAATGGAAGCAACATTATCACAATTGATGAATATGCTTGACATTGTTGAAAAATCCATTAAAAATCAAAAGCTTGAGGCTTTTCTAGTTTCTTCATCTAAGGCCAATAAAAAGTTAACCAGAAAAAAGAAAAGTACGAAGGTTGATAAGAAAGAAAATGTAAGTAAGGCTATCAAGCCTACTAGCAACATCAAGAAGGATAAGGATGCATGTCACCATTGTGGTAAGGAAGGTTATTGGAAGAGGTATTGTAAGGTTTATTGGCAAGCTTGAAGAAGAAAAAGTCTACAAAGACTTTTACTTCAAGTATGTTTATGATTGAAATCGACCTATCTTTTTTGGACACATCTTCTTGGGTATTGGCTACTGGATGTAGTTTTTTCACTTATGTAATGACATATAGGGACTAAAGAAGAGTATATGCCTAAAGAAGGAACTGGTGTCCTTAGATGTTAGAAATGGCGTAAGTGTTATTGCCTATGCCATGGAGACTTATTATTTACCTTTACCTTCTAATTTAGTTTTAGAACTAAACGATTGTTATTATGTTTCTGTCATAATTTAAAACATCATTTCAGTTTCTTATTTAAGTATGAATGATGGATACTCATTTAATATTAAAGGTAATTATTGTTCTTTTATTTAAGTGATGTGTTTTATGGCATGGGAATGTATGATAATGGCTTATATGTTCTCAATATAAATGTCAAAAAGGCTAAACTAGATAAACCAAATCAATCTTACTTATGACATTATAAGCTTGGTCACATCAATGAAACAAGAATCATAAAGTTACATAAAACAAGGATATTTTGATACTTTTGATTATGAATAATATGAAGCTTATGAATCATGTTTACTCAGAAAGATGACCAAATCACTTTTTACTGGAAAAAGAGAAAGAGTTATTGTGGCTTTTGGACTAATACATTTGGATGTATGTGGCCTAATGATCATAAATCCTAAAAGAGGATACTGTTATTTCATTACATTCATTGGTGATTATATAAGATATGGTTACTTGTATTTAATGAAACACAAGTTTGAATCCTTTGAAAAGTTCAAAGAATTTAGAATGGAGGTTGAAACAAAAACTAGTAAAAGTATCATAACATTTAGATATGATCGAAGTGGTGAATACTTAAGCCATGATTTTCTAGGTTATCTAAAAGAGATGGGATTTTTTTACAATGGACTCCACCTAGAACACCATAACACAATAGAGTTTATGAGAGGAGAAATAAACCTAGTTGGATATGGTTCAATCCATGATGAGCAATTCAAAACATTTTATATCCTTCTAGGGTTATGCACTTGAAAGAACTGTTTATGTTCTAAATATAGTTCCATTTAAATTTATTAACATGACACCATATGAAATGTGGAAAGGTAAAAGACCTAACTTGTCACACATAAGGATTTGGGGATGTGATACTTCTGTGAAGCTTGCACAAGCCGATAAACATAAAGCTAGATCGGTTAAGTGCAAATTTGTGGGATATCCAAATGAAACTATTGGATATTATTTCTATAACTCTGAGGAATAAAATGTGTTTATTTCTAGACATGCTATCTTTTTGGAAAAAAAAGTTTATCCTTAAAGAAAATAGTAAGAGTAAAGTAAAACTTGAAGAAGTTCAAGAAATAAAAATTGACATAAGATGAAACTTGAGCAAAAGGCTAAAGCATCAAATGTGCAGTCGAAAGCTCAAAGTACATAAAAACTATGTAAGTCAAGTAGGACTCACCAAGCTTCTAAGAGATACGAATTTCTCATGAACAAGGATTAGTTGATCACAGATGATGATCCTACTACCTATTAAGAAGCAATGTTCGACATTGATTATGAGAAATGGCATAAGGTCATGAAATTCGTAATGGAATCCATGTATGCAAACCAAATATGGACTTTGATAAAACCACTCAAAGGGATAAAACCCATAAGGTGCAAGTGGGTTTTCAAGAAGAAAACCAACATCGATGGCAATTTACAAACATACAAAGGCAGGCTAGTTACAAAAGGTTATACTAAAAAACAAGATTTTGATTTTGATGAAACTTTTTCACTAGTAGCCATGTTAAAATCTATTAGGATTTACTTGCTATTTCTAAATACCATGACTATGAGATATGGCAAATGGATGTCAAAACAACATTCCTTAATGGAAATTTACAAACAGATGTGTACATGATACAATATAAGGGTTTTGAATCCAAAAAGAATGCTTACATGTCTGTGGACTTAAGTAAGCATCAAGGAATTGAAATATAAGTTTTCATAAAGCATTTATAGAATTTGGATTCATAAAAAACGTTGATGAACTTTATGTATAAAAGAAGATAAGGGGGAGTGCAATTGTTTTCATTGTGCTATATGTGGATGACATATTGCTTATGGGAAATGATATACCCATGCTATAATCTTCCAAGATATGGATATAAAAAAAGTTTTCCATGAAGGATTTAAGAAAAGTAACATATGTGTTAAGCATAAGGATTATAGAGATAGATTAAAAAGGCTGCTTAGTCTTGCACAATTCGAATACATAAATAAAGTGCAAAAAATGTTTAGCATGGAATAATCCAAAATAAGATTTTTTCTAGTGTTGCATGGCATAAATCTTTCTAAGGACATGTGTCTTAAGACACAAATTGAGAAAAATAGCATGAATAAGGGTCCATCTACTTTAATAAGTGGATCCACTATATATGCAATGCTATGTACAAGGCCTAATATCTTGTATGCTTTAAGCATAATAAGTATATATCAAGCAAATATAGGTGAATATCATTGGAAGGATATAAAAATAATCTTTTAGTATTTGAGAAAAACTAAGGATAAGTTTCTTGTCTATAGTGGAGCTGAAGTTCTGATTGAGGGCTATTGTGATACAAGCTTTCAATTCAACAATAATGATAACAAGTTTTAAGGTGGCTATATTTTTACTCTGAATGGTGAAGCAGTGAATTGAAAAAGTTTCAAATAAAGTACAACTGTAGACTCTACAATTAAAGCTGAATACATCTCTGCATCTGAGGCCACAAAAGTGGTTGTTTGGATCAAAAAATTTGAATTGAACTAAGCATTGTTCCTAGCATTGTTGATTTGATAATAATTTATTGTGACAACAATGGAGCTATTGCTTAAGCTAATGAACTAAGGTCTCATCAAAGATCCAAACATGTATTGAGGCGATATCATCTTATTAGAGACTTTGTTTCTAAAGGTGATGTTAAAATTGGATGAGTACCTACTGAGAACAACATTGTTGATTCTCTTACTAAAGCTATATCCTAGAAAAAACATGATAAAACATGTAGTTGGATATCATATTAGATACATGAATGAATGGCTTTAGTACAAATGGAAGAATTGGTATTTGCCCTTTAAGCTGAATCATATTTTCACTGGCATATTGTTATATTTATAGTATTTTGATATTTGATACCTTATAAAGGTCTTATTTCTTTATCATTGAGCTTATGTACATATATTGCAATGTTGATCCTTATATGATAAAGACCTTGGAATCTAAATAAAGCTTTATAAAGGAATTACAATGAGATTGTAATTATGAGATCATTATTACATAAAAGCTATATGTTCCAAAATTGTTCCTAGTTAATATTTTATCAATAAAAGAACTTTGCAAAAGCTGTTGAGATTAGTACATGATTATGCTCTTACTTATAAAGTAAGCAATTGATTTCTCAGGTTGAAGTTTGGGTAAACTTGAGTTAACATGTGGATGCTTGTTATAAGAACAAGTTTACTAAACATGACTCGATATGAGAATGCTATATAGTAGTTCACATAATGTCTATAACTTCATTTTCATGTGATGGTTATATAAATGATCATTTGACTTGAGATTGCTTATGATCTTACATGATGAACGTTACACTTTGACTTTACTTTTACTTATGGTTTTAACCAAGAATGCTCTAATTGAGTATTTTTAGGTATAACATGAGGTATATGAAGATGCATGAAGTAATCAAGATGGGATTCATCACCTTGTATGATCAAGATAATATCTCAACTAGTTTTGATTGAATTAACTTGAGAAATCTTTGGCCAAAGTGAAATAAGATTTTAAAATTGTTCTAAAACTTATTTGTGAGTTAATGTAAAGGACAAGCTTTAATATGGTTGAACAAGATTGAGTAGATACTAAACCATACTCAATATTCAAACCAAGATACTATATGATGAAAAGATATTAATTATACACTAAGACCATTTACGGATAAGTTGTTAAGCCATATTGACTTTTTTTTTTTTTTACAATTAGGGGTCATGACTATGAAGCTAGTATTGATTATGATCTATAAACATAAGATTGTCTAATTAAAAAATTGGTGGTAAAAAAAAAGTTTGTTTCATCATAGTTGAATATTAAGGCTGACAATGCTTGCGTTTATTGCCAATGTGCTAAAAAACCTAATGTCATATAATAGGATAATTATGAAATATTAAAATTAGGACAAATTAAGTTAGACTTAATTTGATTTTGGTATGGCCAAAAATAGAGGAAATAAAAAACAAGAGAAAGAGTTTCCCTTGTTTGGTACATTTGGCTAGCATAGGGTTAATTGTGGAAATTTGCATTCCAAGTATTAAACCTAATATGATCAGAGGCTTCCTTTACAAAGAGAACATCAAATTGACCCCTATTGTAAGAGTAACCAAACCAGCATCCAGAGATCACTTAAGAAAATACAAGAAGTCTTGCAAACACTTACTAGCTATAGTGTGGCTTTGAGTTTTATCAAACCTTAGAGAAGGTTTTTTAACAAGAGTTCGTGTGGATCACCATTAAAGGCTGAACACTTGGGTAGCTTCTTGGCTTGGAATATATTTGAAAGGTCACCAAATTGAACCCAAGGATTTTTGGCATTCAAGGTAACACCCTTAGCCAAAATTATGCATGCTTGTATATATATGTTGTTTTTATAATCTTGTTGATTAATTTTGGCTTTAAGGAATTAAAATTTTAAAAAATTCCATTCTTTAACTTTGTAGAATGATGCAAAATTCTCTTCAGGTAAGAGCTTTTCTAAAAAATCACCCTCAAACTTTTCTTTTTGCATGCTTTTCTTTTTCTTTCTTTGTTATTTTACTACTTTATTCTCTTTTCATTATTTTTTCTTTTACAAGCTAGCTTGTTTCTTTTTCATCACATATTTTTTTAATTTCTTCTTTTTTTTCCAAGCTCCACCTTTTCTCCTAATAATGTATATTTAAAAAATGATTCATGAATGTCCTAATGCATATAGGGTAAATGATCAAAAGATAAGAAATATAAGTACAAAGGCTTGGGTTCATAATATGTGTTCATATCAAAGAAAAGCATCAAAAGAGATGGCCATGGAAGAATTATATCAAGGTTAGCTTGAAAAGCTTAAATGATCTAACGATAGCTTATATCATTTCCCTTATCATGTGTCTTCTAAGATTTTACCTTAAGAGATGATTAAAACAAATTTTAAAACATGAAACATGACTTTAAAGACCAATAAAAAAAATCTCATGCTCATATAATCATGCAATAGAGAAAAAATACAATTCAATGAAGAAGTATTAACTCACAAATGAAAGCTCATACTTAAGAAATCACTAAACCTAAGCATAATCTCATATTTCACACAATATTTAATTTTTTCCTAAAGCTATATTCATTCTCATTTTTACTTATCAGTGGTTTCGTGAAGAACTAAATAAAAAAACATACTAATGATTCAAGCTGCAACAAATCAAGCTTAATTTCAAGGTAAAACTTAAAGAAAATTTTAAAAATTTTGAGCAATTTTTCCATACACTTAAACTTAAAGAACACATTATTCTCAATATGTAAACAAAAAGAATAAATCATATAAGAAGAGCAAATGAACTCCTTTATCATCATTGGAAGCATGGTGACCAAATGTAATGTGCAATATAGTCAAACCATTAGTTCCTAGCTTTAAGCTTTTTATTTTACTTACAAAACAAAGGAAATACCTATAAAAAGAACAAACATTAATATGAACAAAGAAATATAAGCAAAACAACAAAATAAGCCAATGAACAAAACATGAAATATGAACAAAAACAACACAATATCAACAAGAAATAACATGAAAAGTAAAACTTAGGTTGCCTCCCAAAGGGCATTTTATTTAAAGTCAAAAGCTTAAACTATGCAAAGTAAGTTTAAGAATTAATCAAATGCATCATATCAACTACACCCCAAACTCAACTCAAAAATAATGCCTCAACCTATGCCCATTCACCTTGATAAGTATTATCATAATCTCATCCATGATCTCAATAATGCCATAGAGAAAAACCTTAGTTACTATAATGGGATCCAACCATCTTGACTTAATCTTTCTAGGGAAAAGCTTTAAGCAAGAATTAAAAAGCAAAACAAGTAAACCGACACAAATGTACTGTCCAAAATTCATTTATCATGTCACATTTTCATCTTTTCTTTATGCAACCAAACATTGTCTAGCTTATAGAGCTATTAAAGATGTTTCTCACCCGCTATATCTAAATTAAAATTCAAATTCTTTATAGCCTAAAATGTCTTATACTTTAGCTCAATCGACAAATCAAGCTTTACAATAAACTAATTGATAGTGTGACATGCCAATCGAAGTCTTGTAAGCAGTCTTATAAGCCCATAATGCATCATTCAACCTTTTAGACCAATCTTTATGACTCAAATTAATGAGTTTCTCAAGAATTGACTTAATCTACTTATTTGACACTTCTACTTGACCACTACATTGCGGATGGTAAGTGGTTGCAACTTTATGAGTGACTTCATACTTAGCTACTAATAATTCTATATTTTATAAAATTATTCTAAGCTTAACTATATGAATTTTACCATCATAGATTTAATTTTAGCTTATTCCTAAGTAAATTCTTGCAAGTTTTCCTAAGCTTGTTTATTTTGTCTTTTGTGTAGGATTACTAAGCCAAAAATGCCAAATTAAAGTGAAAGAAAAAAGGATCAAAAAATTGCCATGACACTAAGAATTATGATGCATTTTCAAGTGATGCTACAAGCTGGTTAAATTATGCTAATTCGATTATTGAGTTAGTTGTAAGAAAAAACCTATTGGTCCACACTTCAAACCAGTTAATGAGCCATAAAGAGAAGTCTTAGAGAGCCAAGCCAATGCACATGAAAAAATAAAGAAAAAATTCAATTGCTTAGTTACATATAAGAAATGAAGAATTGAATTGCTTACCAAGTTGTTAAGCTGAGGTAAAATTGTGTGACTTACCTCTCAAGTTTGAATGAGCCATTGAGAAAGCTGTAAAGTTGATAAAAATATGCCTAGCCACATAGCTAAGTCACTAAGCCATGTAAGCAAGCTAAAGGGAGCTAAATTAGTTGCAACAAAATGAATTTTAGTTGTTGTCATAATTTGCACAAAGATCTACCACTTAAATTGCTGAGTTGGCCATTTATAAGTTGGAATTAATGGACACTTGGCCACCTTGCACGAAGAAAGAATGGTGTATAAGTGGACAAACAACGACTAGTTATATAACAAGAGAAGAAGAGCAGATGTTGTCTGTTGGAAATGCCATTCTTTACTACTATCACTATAAGATAAAAATGGGAATAAAATGAAAAAAAAAGTTAAGCATTGCTATTGGATTGCACAGTTTAAGAAGGACTTTTGATGGGCTAAGATAGTTCTTGATATAGGACATTTTAAAGAGAAAAAAAATGAAAGGCAAAACCTATCTTTGTTGGTAGTGTTTTTTTTTCTTCCATTTTCCTATTTCAACATCATTGGTAGGCAGCCCTTTATTGACCTTACCATGACTTTTAGGGGCTCATTTTAGTTTGTTTTCATGTATTTATTTGGAGTTTTATGTATGCTTTAAAGTTACTTTTGGGTATATTTTTAGTTTTAATTTGTTGCTCTAGGTTCTATTTTCTATCACTCTACTTTTTTTAATTGAAATTTTATTTCATGTTTTAATTCTACTTAGTTTAATTTTACGATATGTAACTTTCTATATTTAACAATATTTTTATTTTTAGTACTTGCCTTTTTTAATAAGTTTCCTTTCTAGGTCCTTGTTTACCATAATTGATAATAATTTAGGTTTAATTTATTTGATAATTTTATCAGATTAATTTTAGGTTAACTAGTTTAATTACAATTTTTTCGTGAGATCGGATATACCTAAATTGTTAAAATTGGTACTTATTCATAGGACTAGACTTTTTGAATCCCTAAGAAGACAATATTCAAAATACTTCTAATCTTATTACTTTTGCAACCTATACACTTGCGGTACTCCTAAAAGAAAACAATAAGTTTTTGGTGCTGTTATTGGGGATCTAGTGCATTTAGACTAGGGTTAATATTGATAGAGACATAATATGATGTTGCTTGGCTTTTTGTTTCTATAAATATTCTTATTTCATTTATCTATTTTTAGTTAATATTTTTATCTTTCATTTATTTCTCTATTATTCTACTACTTAGTGGTTGGTACATGCGTAGGTCTAAAAGCCTCGATCTTCTTCCTTTAGACCTAGAAATAAAAAGGACTTTTAGAAACCTTAGGAGAGAGAGATTATGTGCCCCTACTCTTACCCAACCTATGGCCAACCCACTTGATCATAAAATTTTGTGGGATTATGCTATACCCAACATTGATGGATTCCAAGCCAGTATTAAAGGCAAGCAATCCAATCTAACACTTTTGAGATTAAGCTTACCATAATCTAGATGGTCCAAAGATCTATCAAGTTTGGGGGTTTAGCTAGTGAAAACCTAAATGCTCGTATCGAGAACTTTCTTGAAATCTATAACACATTCGGCACAATGGCATTTCTAATGACACCATTCATTTTAGGTTGTTTCCATTTTCCTTAAAAGATAAGGCTAAAAGTTGGCTTACCTTTATGCCTCTTAGATCAATAAGCACATAGGATGATCTGGCATATAAATTCATGGTAAAGTTCTTCCATTTTATAATGACAGCAAAAATGAGGAACAACATTACTATTTTTTCATAGCAAGAGTCCGAACCTTTGTATGAGGCATGGGAAAGGCATGTGAAAGGTATAAGGAGTTACTCAGGAAGTGTCCCTAACATGATCTTCCACCATGGCTTAAGATTTAGTTTTTTACAATGGACATTCGAGACACCACTGATCCAATATAAATGTTACTGCTGATGGGGCTCTGATGAACAAATCCATTAAAGATGCTTATAAGTTGATTGAGGTGGTAGTTGCAAACCACTATCAGTGAACATCTAAGATGTAGAATCCTTGAAAACCCGTCGACATGTATAATATTGATGTTGTTACTTCTTTGATTGCTCAGATAAAGCTCTCACTAAGAAAATTAACACTTTAGGATCTAACTATACTAAAAACCCAGTCCATTCTATCAGCCCAGTTTAGTCCATTAGCTTTTCTCAAGCTTTGAGATGTATAGAAGTGGCCATTCAGTATATCATTGTCCTATTAGGATAGAGCTTGTCCATTTTATCAGTTAACCTAGTAGACAACAAAATAATCCACACTTTAACATATATAACCTTAGTTGGAAAACCACTCAAATCTTTCATGGTCAAATACTTAAAGTCAATCCTCTAGTTTTAAACCCTAATACCCTCATGGTTTCTCTCATCACCAGTGCTTTAGTACTCACCACACTTTCTCCTACCTCAGGAAAAAAAAAAACTCTTTCTTTTCCATTTTTTAGAATAAAAACAATATATTAATGAATCAAGCTAATCTCATCCAAAGGTAAGCTATTACACTCCAAAGATAGGTTGTTGCCATTAAGAACTTAAAAGTATAGATGGGGTAGATTGCTAGTGCCTATAACATTCACCCTCAAGATAGCCTTCCTAGCAACATTGAAACAAATCCAAGAAGGAAAAAAAAATAGCATTGCAAAGCAATTTCCCTCAAGAGCAGTAGACACTTAGCTGACCACCCTACCTCAGCCATAGCATCCACCGCTAGTTCAACTACCCAACTTGTCCTTGCTGATGAGGAAGAGCAAGAAAACAAAGAATAGTCAAAGTAAAAAGACAAAATAGGTGATGTTGTAATTCTTTATATTTCTCTAAAAAGTAGTGTCTATCCCTTCATCAGTAAACCAAACACTTACAAACCTTTGATACCATTTTCTTAGAGATTTCAGAAGTAAAAGAATGAGAAGTAGTTTACGAAATTTTTGGAAATTTTTAAAAAATTACATATCAACATCCTTTTTATTGATGCCTAGCTATGCAAAGTTCATGAAAGAGATAATTTTAAGAAAAAAAAGGTTGTAAGACTATGAGACCATTGCACTTACTAAAGATTACAGTGCCATTATCCAATGAAGCATTCCTCTTAAACTTAAGGACCCTAATAGTTTCAGTATGCCCTACACCAAAGATAATATTTTCTTTGATAGGGCACTTTGTGATTTAGGTGCCGACATTAGTTTGATGTCTCTATCCATCTTTAGGAAATTAAGGTTATGTGAGGCCAAACCTACTAGAGTGACACTTCAGTTAGCTGATAGGTCTTTAAAATACGTTAAAGGCATTATAAAGGATGTATTGGTCAAGGTTGACACTTTTATCTTTATAGTTGATTTTGTAGTTTTAGAGATAAAGAAGGAGAAAGAAGAACCAATCATCCCAGGTAGACCTTTCCATACTATTGGTAAGACTAGCATTGATGTTTAGAAGGGAGAACTCATTGTGTGAGTCTAGGATGAGGAAGGAAAATTTAATGTCTATCAAGCAATGAAATATCTTGGAGATTGCAATGACTATTTTAAGGTAGATACAGTGAGTAGATTAGTTCATGGAGCTTTAGTAAACAATCACCCTAGTAACCTCTATAAGTCTTCCTTTGATAATGAGTCTTATGATAGTGTCAAGTGGGTTATAACCATAAGTTCTAGTCTTCAAGGTTGATTTGAGCCATTAGAATGCCTTTGTTTACTAGCCCTTTAAAACTTTCCATAAAAGAGCTTCCCTTCTTAAAACTAAAACCTTTGCATAATCACCTTAGGAATGTATTCTTAAGAGAGGACTCTACCTTTCCAGTTATTATTTCTTATGCTTTGGATCCTGTTCACTGGAGTGATTATACTAAAATTTTAGTATTTTTATGCTCATTTTTAGTGTAATTTTTCATATTTTTGGCTTGTTCCCTAGGATTTTTAACAAAATTACTTCTAAATACACATTTATCTCATGTATAGGTACAAATAATGGAATTGAGGAATTTTGGACATTTTTTATACAAATTTCAAGGATTTTTGGTGCAATTTGAGCAAATGGCCTAAACTAGTATCAATATGTAAAATTGACACTTATGAGTTTTCTTGACTTTCTAGCATAATTTTTTTGTATTATTTTCATAGCTTTTTCTAGTAAATTGTAGGATAAAAATGTTCATAAAGTGCTTGAAATTTTTTGCAAAAAAAAAAGAAAAAATAGAATAAAGGATGCATGAATGAATGACATGCATGGGTGCACGGTTGAATGGGCACCAAAAGTGCAAAGTGTCACCAAGGTTCAAGTGCATAAAGCTGGGGGTTGAGTTGGCACATTAAGAGGCTGTGATGAGCTACCAATTTGACTTCTTAGACCAACTATTCCATGTGAAATGAAGTTGAAGAAATCATCCAAGCATCAGCATTGTAGTGCCAATCATGCCCACCAACGAGAAAAGAGAAGGATCTAGAAGCCAACCAAAAGAAGAACTTTCTAGATTTCTTTTAGACTTTAAACTAATTTCCTCTACCTATAAATAGGGGGAGAAGGCTAGCCATAGGAGCAGATTTAGTTTAGGATTTAAATTTTTTTCCTTTACTTTCTTGCATTTTCTTTTTTGCACTTTACATTTTCTTAGCTTACAAACACTTTATTTCCAACATTTTCCCTTTGATTTTCATTACAATTTTATTGTTTCTTAAGTATTTTCAGTGATCTTTTAAAATCTTTTAACAAAATTTCCATTTGAATTCATTGTTTAGCTCAAATCTATTTATTTCTCATGAATGTTCAAATCTATTTTTGAACCTATCTACTTTGACCTACATGCAATTTTTGGATGATGTCTCCATCAAATCTTCATTTTTTTTGTTCAAATTTTTTTCACAATTTTTTAATTCATTTATCTACAACATAATAAAAATTTAGCTTCAAACTTACACCACAACGTTGCAGATCAAACTTGGAAGTTTCAGCTTGTAAGTAACAGTTCAATTCCAATTTTGAGCAACCAGTTTGGCATGGATTGTTTCTCCACTTTGGTGATTTGTTTGCTTTTTTTCTTCTTTAGATCATTATTTCTACTTGTTACCTTGCTTATTTTAATTTTGTGCACTTTTATTTCATGCTTTTCATTGCTATTTGGTTAATTTTCTTTGATCTTATTTTGTTTTTATAGATTCTATAGTGGTATTGAAGTTGAGTTTGTTGAGCTTGTTTTCTTTTTAATTTTTGTGAACTTTTTATTGAATTTTGTAGTAAGCTTGTTGAGGAATGATATATTAGCTCAGTTCAAGTTTAATTTTAGTGTAAGTCTTTAGATCTTTTTTTTTTGTTATTAAGTAAGTCACAGCTTCATTTCCTAGTTTGGTTTTAGTTCCTTTTAGTTTGTTTATGTATTTTCTTTCACGTTTTATTTTGGAACTGTAAACCCCATTTAGTTCTTTACACACTCTTTTAAATTCCAGCTCAAATGCATTTCAATTTGCTTCCTTTAAACTTAAAAACCATGAATTACAAGTAAGATTCCAGTTTTTGTTCAATTTCAGTTTTTGTTTTAGATAAGTAAAATTTGTAAGTGCTATTAGGTTCTATTTGGTTTTTACTCTTTAATTCAATCTTTCAATTCGTTCTCTACATGTTTGTGTAAATTTTAGTGCATGAACTTGTGTCTTTGCATCGTTTAGATTTAGCACAAGTTAGCCAAATTCAGTTGCAAGTTAGTTAGTTATGTAAGTCACAATTTAGTTGAGGCTAGTTGTGAATTTTTTGGTTTTGAAATTTTAGTGATGATGTGCATTTTCATCACTTCAATTTTATTCAAATTTGTTTTTTTTTTTTTTATGGATTTAGCTACCGTATTTTACATTTTATAGTATGCATTCACTTTTTATTCTTGTTTATTTTCTCTTTTACTTAGCTTTATATTTTTTATGCTTTATTCACTTTTATTTTCGTAGTTAATTTCATGCTTATTTAAATTTTTAAAATGTTTTGATTAATTTTTTTTATCATTTTTAGATTTTTTTTGTTAAAAAGTGAATTTAGCTATTTTACTTACTTTACATAATGCATGCTATAATCTGGTGATTTTACTTAGTTATTTTTAGCTTTGGTTGATTTTATTCTTTTAGATTAGCTTAATTTTCATGTTAATTCTTTGATCGAACTAACTTTAGAAGGGTAAGGTGATAACTGGTACTTAGCTTAGGAATTTCTACCTAATCTTTGTGGGATTGACATTCTAATCGAAAGTTCATTTTTACTACTTGTCTAGCCTGTGCAGTTGCAGAATTGTCTAATCAAGTTTTTGGCATTGTTGCCGGGGATTAGCATTTAAAAGTCTTAGTTTAATATCTACCTTCACCATACCTTTTTATAGATTGGTTCCCTTTAGTGTACATACCTTAGGCTAGAGCTTAGGTTTACCTCAGTTTTAGGTGTATATATCATAGGTTCCCTTAGTAGATCATTTTTGTTCCTTAGTTGTATATACATAGTTTTCCATTTATAGGTTGATCTTTAGCATAGTTTTCCATTTATAGGTTGATCTTTTGGTATAGTGTTCTTATGGCCCATGTATATACTCAGTTAGGAATCGTAAGTTAACCTTTTAGGTCTTAAGCTTGAGGCTACTCGTAAGTGGATTATGAGGGAGAAACAAATTGATACTACCATCAATATGGCCAAGTAAGACATTAGAGCTCCTATGGGTTATGCTGCGCTTGATCTTCATGATTTTTAGCTTAGCATTAGGAGGCCAGCAATACAAGCCAACAATTTTGAGATTAAACTTACAATCATCTAGATGAAACAACAGTCAGTGCAATTTAGTGATCATTTAAGTGAGGATCGTAATGCTCATCTTTAAGATTTTTTAGAGATTTATGATACATTTAAATAGAATGGTGCTCTTAAAGATGCCATTAAGCTTAGGTTATTTCCATTTTCCCTTAGAGATAGAGCCAAGAGCTGGTTAGCATTGATGACACCAAATTTTATTACCATTTGGGATGATTTAGTGTAGAAGTTCATTGTTAAATTTTTTTCTCTGGATAAGATGGGCAAGCTTTGGAATGAGACCACTACATTTGTCGAGCATGACTCAAAAACCTTGTATGAGGCATGAGAAAGGTACAGAAAGCTCCTAAAGCAGTGTCCACACTATGGACTACCGAAATGACTAGAGATTTAGATTTTTTAATTAGGTCAGCGCCTAATACTAGGACACTTTTAGATGCTACATCAGAAGGTGCTTTAAAGAGTATGACTTTTGACATAGCTTATAAGCTTATTGAAGATATGGTGACTAATAATTGTTATTGGTTGAATGGGATACACCATCCTAGAAAAGCTTCGAGGGTGTATGAGGTTATTGAGCTTATAATGCTTAATGCTAAGGTAGATTTTCTAGCCAAATTTGTAAAGTCTTTATATTGTAAGGTTCCACCCTTAAAGCCAAGTCCTAGTCATTCTTGGTTTACTTATACCCATAGTTCTTTAGCTATGTGTGATGTATGTGAGGTAGGACACCCAGGGGAGTCATGTCTGAGCATTTACCTAGAGAGTATCCATTATTTAAGATAGACCCTCAGGTAATCCAACAACCTTTATATTTTCACATATGGCCTAGGTTAGAGGAATAACACAGTTTAGTTTATGCAATCCCTTCAAATACCATAACAATCTTAGTATACTAGGCCACCTTACCTATTAGGTTTCTAGTGGCTATCATATCAGTAGCAACAGTATCTATAGCACATACTTACATTTTCATCTATGCCAACTTTTGAAAAAAAACCTTCAATTGAGGATCTCTTAGGTATAATGATTAGAACTTAGATCTCATTCATACAAACCCAAAACACCATGTTCCAGAATCAGAACACCATGTTTTAGAACCAAACCATGTCCATAAAAAGCTTAGAGACCCAGATTGATCAATTATCAGCCTTTTTTAGTACCAACTCCAAGGCACTTTACCTAGTAACATAGAGGTCAACCTTAGAAGTGAAGGGAAAGAGCATTACAAGGCAATCACACTTAAGAGTGAAAGGCAATTAGCTAGTGGCCAAGGCTCGATAAGTTTTCAAGATATGGTAAATAAGAAGTTTGATGATGATGAAACTGATAAAGACCTAGTTCATGATGGGAATAAGGGAAAAAAGGAAGGATAAGGGTATAGTATCTGATCTTATTGAATTACCACAAACACATTCATATAATGCTTTACCTAGTTCATCTAAACTTGTTCATTTAGAGTTAAGCCATTTAGACCTTCTATTCTTTTTTCATAAAGGTTTGAGAAGTAAAAGGAAGAGAAGCAATTTTTTAAATTTTTTGAGGTATTTAAGAAGCTACACATTAATATCCTATTTGTAAATGCACTTGAACAGATACCTATCTATGCAAAATTCATAAAGGGCATTATTTCTCATAAGAGAAGGCTTGGGGATTATGAGGTAGTTATGCTTACTAGTGAGTGCACATCTGTGATTTATGAGAGGACTACCTATAAAGCTTAAAGATCTTAGAAGCTTTACTATTCCATATACTATAAGTAGTATGTCCTTTTATAAAGCCTTATGTGACTTAGGTGCTAGCATTAACTTGAAGCCTTGGTCCATTTTTCAGAGATTAGGCATAGGAAAGGCTAAGCCCACCCCAATTACTTTATAGTTGGTCGACAAGTCACTAAAATACCCTAGAAAGATTATGAATGATGTCTTGGTTAGGGTAGAAAAATTCATTTTACCTACTGATTTTATGGTTCTAGAGATGAAAGTGGATCGTAAGATCCTAATTATTTTAGAAAAACCCTTTTTAGCCACTGTTATGGCTTTGATTAATGTATAAAAAGGGGAATTGACCATGCAAGTTCAAGATCAGGAGGTCATTTTTCATGTTTTTCAAGTTTTTCAAGCTTTCCATTCCCTAATGATTCTAATAAGTGCTTAAAGTTAAAGGTATTTAGTGATGTGATTTATGATGTTTTATACCTAGAGCACCCTATTTCACATTTTGAGGACTCCCTTATAGTTGATGAAGTATAAGACATGGATTTGAGTGAGATGATGGTGAGATATTAATAGCCTTTACTTTTTATTTTTCACCAGCTAGTGATAAGCTTGTAATTGATCCTGTTACTCTCTTTAGAGTGATTAGACCTTCGGATCTAGATTCACTAACTATGAGACATTTTTTTTTATGATGCTTATCAAAGTCTTAAGGGTGATGGTCTAGTTGTTATTGATGGGACTTATTTTAGTTGATTTATTAGCCTTTGAGTAGTTTCAATTTAGTCATACCTATCATAGTCCTTTTAGGAATGATGATGTGGATATAATGTAAGAAGGATATGATATGGTTCATGTTGATGATAGACTAGTTGATTGGATGCCAAAACCAAAACCCATTACCTTAGTCCTTTTAGGTGTGAGATTAAGGGTTTGGTTAAGAAGTTTACTTTCCCACCTGATCCACCATTAGACCATATTTGTGATGAGATGGTAAAGAGAGAGGTCTTAAAATGGTTGGATTCGAGAATTAAGTTTGGAGTGATTACTATGAACTTATAAAGTTAAGCTTATTTTGCTAGTCTAGCTTTTAACTTTAAATAAAGTGCTTATTCAAGGTAACCCAAGTTTTACGTTTCATGCTATTTTTTTTGTGTGCATGGTTGTGTATATATGTGTTTGCATGATTTTTTTTTTTTTTGCACATTTGGTTTTTATCATGTGTTCATAGTTGTCATTTTTGTTTATTTAGTTAGGTTGTATATACTTGTTCATGTGTTCATTCTTTTCTTTTAGTTATATTTTTCATTGTACATATTGATGTAGTTTCTTTGTGTAGTGGTTTTCTTTTATTTTGTAGATGAATAATAGCTTAAAATGGATATACTAGTTTCGACCAAAACTAGCTAGAAAATTCAGCCGCCATGACTCTATGATGATAGGGGAGTTTTCTTGATCCTCACTTTTATGCTTTATTGCTTGATGCTTACACAATAAGGACAATGTGTTGTTTAAGTTTGGGGGTATGGGAAAATTGCTCAAAAGTTTTTTGAATTTTCCTTTATTTTTTCCTTAAAATTAAGTTTATCATGTGGTAACTTAAATCATTATTATACTTTCTTTGATTAGTTCTTCATTAAGCCAATGATAGGTAAAGGCTGGTAATGAATATAGCTTTAAGAAAAGATTGAATGTGTGTGAAATATGAGATGATACTTAGGCTTAGTGAATTCTTGAATATGGTATTCATTTGTGAGTGATGTTTGAACATTGAATTGGATTCTTTTTATCTAGTATTGATTACATGAACATGAGATTGTTTTTTCATTAGTCTTTAGAGTTATGTTTTATGATTTTAGAAAGTGTTTTAATCATTTCTCAAGGTGAAATCCTAGAGAACAAATGATTAGAAAAATGATATAGGTCATCTTTGGATTATTTGAGCCTTTAGAGCCATCTTTGATATAATTTTTTCATAGTCACCCCATTTGAGCCCTATGATGCCTTTTTTTTTTATTTTGAAACCACATTAAAAGCCTATAGCCTTATTTTGGTATTTCTTATCCTTTTGGTCCCTTGCCCTATATATGCATTAGAACATTCATGCACCATTTTGTGAGTTATGCATTATTAGGGATAAAGGATATAGCTTGGAAAAGAATGGGAAATTTAAAAAAAATTACAAAAAAAATTAAAAAAAGAAAAAAAGAAAAAAAATTCAAGCTAGCTTGCAAAGGAAAAAAGAAAAAAACAAAAATAAAAAAGCAAAGAAATGAAAAAAAAAGAAAATAGGCAAAATCAAAGTTTGGGGGGTGATTCTTTAGTCAAGCTTACCTTTTCTACCTTGAAAGTTCAATGATGAATGATCCTTGACATGTGATGCATTGTTAGGGTACTTGAGCCTAAATGACTTTTGTCATACCTTGACCTCAGCTTTATATTACAAGCTTAAGAAAGTCCTAAATGATCATTGGTCATGAGTTTATCGACATTAGTGGAGAGAGATGCAATAAACAAACTTATGAAACATGAGCATACTTTATTAATCCTTGTATTAAAGTTTCATGTTTTGCATAACATTACTAGATTTCATGCAAAGATATGTGAGATGTGTTGCTTGATTGTGGAACCATAGTTAGGAATGATCTTAGCCTAAATAGATTCTTGTATATTATCACTTGTTCATGATTTTACATTAATTATATCTATTAATCAATCCATGAGGCAATAATATTGAACAAGGCATTGAAAGCATAGTGTGATTCTTGTTCAATCCAATTTTACTTAAGGACAAGTAGAAGCTTAAGTTTAGAGGTTTGATTGCACTAAAATTTTATTATTTTCATGCTCTTTTTTTGTGTAATTTTTCATATATTTTGGCATGTTCCTTAGGATTTTTGGCAAAATTACTCATAAATACATATTTATCTTATGTGTAGGTACAAATAATGGAATTAAGGAATTTTGGACATTTTTTATGCAAATTTGGAGGACTTTTGGTGCAATTTGAGCAAATGACCTAAACTAGTGTCAATATGCAAATTTGATATTTAGGGAGTTTTCTTGACTTTTCTAATATAATTTTTTGAGTATTATTTTCATAGTTTTTTCTAGTAAGTTGCAAGATAAAAATGTTCATAAAATGCTTGAAATTTTTTTGCAAAAAGAAAGAAAAAAGAATGAAGGATGCATGAAGTAAGGATGTGCTTGGGTGCATGGTTCAATGAGCACTAAAAGTGCAAGATGTCACCAAGGTTCAAGTGCACCAAAGTTGGAGGTTGAGTTGTCATATTAAGAGGCTGTGATTGGCTACCAATTTAACTTCTTAGACTAGCTATTGCATGTGAAATGAAGTTGAAGTTTGTTGAAAATGATAGCCAAGCATCAATATTGTAGCACCAACCATGTGCCCCAAAAAGAAAAAAGAAGGCTTTAGAAAGAAGCCAAATGAAGAACTTTCTAGATTTTTTTAGACCTTAAGCTTCTCCCCTTTGGAGGAGGGCTGGCCATAGGAACAGAGTTAGTTTAGGATTAAATTTATTTTTTTTTTGGCTTTCCTACACTTTCCTTTATGCACTTTACATTTTTTTTAGTTTTTAAATACTTTAGTTCTAGCATTTTCCCATTGGTTTTCATTGCAATTATGTTGTTTTTTAAGTTTCTTTCAATGCTCTTCATAATCTTTCAATAAAATTTCTATTTGAATTCATTTTCTAGCTCAAATCTACAAATTTCTCATGAATGCTCAAATCTGTTTTTGAATTTGTCTACTTTGATCTACCTACAATTTTTTGTTGATATCTTCATCAAATCTTCATTGTTTTTTCTCAAATTGTTTTCATAATTTTCTAATTCATTTAGCTACAACATGGTAAAAATTCAATTTTAAACTCACACCACAAGGTTCCAGTTCAATCTTGGAAGTTTTAGTTGGATGCAAGTGATAGTAAAGTTCTAGTTCTGAGCAACAAGTTTGGCATGGATTCTTTCTCCACTTTGGCTATTTGTTTGCATTCTTTTCTTCTTTAGAGCTTTATTTTTACTATTATCTTGCTTAGTTTAATTTTGTGTAATTTATTTCATGCTTTTCAATGTAGTTTGGTTAATTTTCATTGATCTTGTTATGTTTTTATAGATTTTGCACTTGTCTTAAAGTTGAGTTTGTTGAGCTTGTTTTCTTGTTAATTTCTATGAATTTTTTATTGAATTTTGTAGTAAGCTTGTTAAGGAATGATATATTAGCTCAATTCAAGTTTAATTTTAGTATAAGTCTTTATATCTAATTTTTCTTTTGTAATTTAGTAAGTCACAGCTTCATTTCTAGGTTCAATTTTAGTTCCTTTTAATTTGTTTGTGCATATTCTTTCATGTTTTATTTTGCAACTATAATCCTCATTCAGTTCTTTACATACTCTTTTAAAATGCAGCTCAAATGCATTTCAATTTGCTTCTTTTAATCTTTAAAACAATGAATTACAAGTAAGATTCTAGTTTTTTTTCAATTTTAGTTTTTGTTTTAGATCAGTAAAATTTATAAGTGCTTCTAGGTTTTATTTGGTTCTTAATTTTTAATTCTATCTTTTAATTAATTCTCTAAATGTTTGTGTAAATTCCAATGCATGATCCTGTGTCTTTGCATCATTTAGATTTAGCATAAGTTAGTCAAATTTAGTTGCAGGTTAGTTGTAAGTAACAGTTTAGTTGAGGTTAGTTGTGAATTTTTCGGTTTTGAAATTTTAGTGATAATATGCATTTTCATCACTTCAAATTTACTTCAAATTTGTTTTTTTTTTCTTGATTTAGTTACTGTATTTTACATTTTATAGCATGCATTTACTTTTTGTTCTTGTTCTTTTTCTCATTCACTTAGCTTTATATTTTTAATACTTTATTCACTTTTACTTTCGTAGTTAATTTTCATGCTTATTTAAATTTTCAAAATGTTTTGATTAATTTTTTATCACTTTTAGATTTTTTTTGTTAAGAATTGAATTTAGTTATTTTACTTAGTTTACTTAATGCATGGTTTTGATTGATTTTATTCTTTTAGATTAGCTTAATTTTCATGTTTTTTCTTTAATTGAATCAACTTTAGAAGGGTAAGGTGATACCGATACTTAACTTAGGAATTTCTGCCTAATCCTTATGCAATCAACATTCTGACTTAAAGTCACTTTTACTGCTTGTTTAGCTTGTGCACTTGCAAAATTTTCAAATCAAATGAGTTGTTGCAAGTTCTTAGGGAGCACAAGAGAGCTATAGTTGGTCCATTGCAGATATTAAAGGTATTAGTCTTTCATTATGCATGCACAACATCATTTTAGATGATGATCATCAAGCTACCATAGAGCACCTATGTCATTTAGATCTTATGATGAAGGAGGTGGTGAAAAAGGAAATCATTAAATGGCTCAATGCTGGTATCATTTATCCCATTTTTGATAGCTCATGGATTAGCCCTATGTAATTCGTGCCAAAAAGGTGGAGTAACCATTGTCTCTAATAACAACAATGAGCTTATCTACATGAGAACTATTACTAGTTGGTATCTGTGTATGGACTACCATAAACTTAAAAAGGTGACTAGGAAAGACCATTTCCCCTCATTTGTAGTGACCAGATGCTCGATCGGTTCTCTCGACATGAGTTTTATTGTTTTCTTGACGGTTACTACGGATATAACTAGATCACCATTACGCCAGTAGACTAAGAGAAAACCACATTTACCTATCCATACGGGACTTTTGCCTTTTAAATAATGCCCTTTGAACTATGTAATACACCTGCTACCTTTTAGTGGTGCATGATGGCCATCTTCTTCGACATAGTAGAGGATTTTCTTAAAGTTTTTATAGATGACTTATTTGTCTTCAGTGACAATTTCAAACGATGCTTCGATCACCTCCGCTTGATTTTAAAGAGACTCGAAGAAACCAACTTGTTGCTAAATTAGGAAAAGTGCCATTTTATAGTATAAAAAGGAGTGGTATTAGGCCACAAGTTTTCTTCCAAAGGTATTAAGGTTGACCAAGCTGAAATTGAGGTCATTGAAAGACTTCCATCTCCTACCATAGTTAAAGGCATTAGGAGCTCTTTCGGAGATGCTGGTTTCTGATTGCACTAAAATTCTAATATTTTCTTATTCATTTTTAATGCAATTTCTCTTAATTTTTAGCTTGATCCTTAAGAATTTTGGCAAAACTACTCCTAAATGCATAATTGTTTCATGTGTAAGAGAAAATATAGAAAATGAGGAATTTCAGAGTATTTTGACTTATTTTAGAGTATTTATGGTGCTAACAGTTGGAAAAAGCCATAATTAGTGTGATTGTTTTATTTTGTCATTTAAGGGATTTTTTCTTAACCTTTTCTTTTATGATTTTTTAAGCTTATATGAACTTTATGGAACCTTTTTTCAACTTTCAATTCTTATAATTTTCATTTGGAATTGTCTTCCTTAGCTTAATAATGCATTATCACTTTTGAAGTATCTTTGTACATGCTTGAAATATAATAGTTACATTAGGAAGTTGGAAGCTATTTTTGAATTGACAATTTTCCAAAATTTTTCTAAGGATTATACTGCATAATTTATTCACATAATGACCTAAATTTTGATGGCAAAATGAAAGAATAAAATGTTGTATTGGGTTTGCAAAAATAATGAAACAAAAGCGCTACTATGCGATGGATATAACCATTACATGATCAATATATCTTGGTGCCATTTTTGGAGATTTAAAGAAGACCAAATGGAGTTGCTGAGTTGGCTATTTGAAAGTCTTCCATTGGTTATAATTTTAACTTCTTGGAGTGTAAAGGACAGAAGAGAGCTTGAAAGCTAATGGAGCTGAAGGAGCCAAATAAGCAAGCAAGGGCTATGAAAGAAGGAAGGATGAAGGACTAGAAGTTGGCAATTACTTATATATTTGTGTTGGAATTTTAAGGGTTGAACTATCTCCCATTTAACTATAAATAGAGGGAAGTGGCCAGGCATAGAAAAAGAATTAGATAGATTTTAAGATTTTAGTTTTAAATTTTTTACATTTACTTTCCTTTGCACTTTTATTTACTTGCTTTCTAAATAAGGCTATTTGGCAGCTAATTTTCTTTTACTTTCCATGCAAATTTAACTTGCTTGCTTTACCTTTCAATGCTTTTATGATTTCTTCAACAAAAGTTTTAGTTTTTCTAGTTTTAATTTTCAATTTCAATTGTTTTCTCGAGTTATTCAAATCTATTTGCTAATTTGTGGTTTTGACCTCTTCATAATGTTTTCATTAGTTCTTAATAAAATCTAGCTTGTTTTGAGGCAAAATTGTTTTTTTAGATTCCTAACTCATCGATCTTCAAATCTAAAAAAAAAATAGCTTCAAATTCGACCTGCATAGTTCTAGAAAAATTTCCAAAGTTTTGGCTATAACATTAGTGGCAAAGTTGAACTTTGCATGGTGACAGCATGGCAAAGATCTTCTTTCCATCTTTGTGTTTGGTTTGCAAATCCTCCATTTTGCGTGCTTTAATTCATGTGTTTACTTGTGAATTTTAATTTGATTGCATTTAAAATCATGTTTTTACATGCTGTTTGGATGGTTTTCTTATTAACTACTTTGTTTTTGTTATTCTTGCATTATATTTTTTATTTACTTCATTAAGCTCGATTTTTTATTGTTTCTTGCTGTTTCATTGTTGATTTAGGTAGTAAACTTGTAGATATAGATTACATTAGCTCTATTTAAGTTTATTTAAATTGTAAATTTTAGATCTAATTTTCTTATTTTTGGTTTCAAATGTTCTAGCTAGTTCTTGCATTTTTGCTTTTTAAATTGTTCTTCAATCTTGTTTTAATCTTAGTTTAGTTTCTATTTTTACAATTTCTAGTTTAAGTTTATCTAATTTTTTGAAGTTTAAATCTAATTTTCTTGTTATGTTTTGGTTCTTTTAAATTTGCAATTCATTTTCTATTTTTACTAGCTTATTTGAACTTTATTTTTCATTTCAATTCTGTGTTTAGTTTATTCGTCTAGAATTTTCTAAGTTAAAATTAGTTAAGCTAGTTAAAGTTAGTTATTTTGGTTAAGTTTACCTATCTACTATTTTACTTGCTTCCTACAATTGACATTTTAAATTTTTAGATTAGAATTACATTTTAATTCATGTTTGGTTCATTGCAGCCATTTTATCTACTGTTTTTACACATTATTTTGTTTTACTTAATTTACATGTTGCATGCTTACATCTTACTATACTTATGTTAAATGCATTGTTTGATTTGTTTTATAGCTAGTTTGATGTCATATTTTCCTTTGTTTGACTAAACCAACATTAGATGGAGTGTGAGGATAATAGGTACTTAAGTTAGGAATCTCTTTAACTAATCCTCGTGGGATTGACATCTAGGCTTTTTAGCCTCTATTATTACTTACACGGCCCATGCTCTTGCAGAATTGCCTAATTAAGTTTATGGTACTGTTGTCGGGGTTAGGAGTAAAAAGTCTTAGGCTAATATTATGCCTTACCATGCTCATCTATAGATTAGTTCACCTCTTAGTTCACATAGCTTTAGTATAGATAGTTTGGATATAGGTATTAGATTTTTGTTTAGGTTTTAGTTTACTTTTCATGTAGATCCCAATCTTTATGAGGTAGCCAAGCATCATGTGGACTATGCTTGACCTTATTATTTTGATGACTACTTAGGACCATGGCCTAATGACGAAGACAGCCAAAAGAGAATCAGCCTTTAAAGATTTATCTGAAAAATTAGATTATCTAAAAAATCAACTAGAGGCCATTAAAGCTAAATGTGATCCTAAGCCTAGTCTAGTCCATAACTTTCCAAGTCAATATGATAATGGTCAATTGTATGGTAGAGATTACCATAGTGCTAAGTGTCAATATGACCAACAATCCCAATCTTACTCAAACACCAACACTAGTCAAATTTAGGAGGGTCATCCTAAAACCTTGTGGGATACTAGTTCAAGACATTCTTTTAGTTCACCACCTAAGTACATCCCGATTTATCTTAGAGCATTGATGTCCATATTACCCTATACCATTTCTATATTCTCCACCGTCACTGCAAGGTCTTTAAGTACCACACTATGTTCCATGACAACAATATTTTTCTTCATCACAATACTATTCACCTTCACATTATTTTCCATCCACACTATATTTACCACACCTCCTATATAACAAAAGATATTATCCTTGAGGAGATGTTCAATGAATTGCTCCAAACTTAAGCAAAATTTCATCAGGACCAATAGGCATTCATGAAGACTCTTGGGCAACATGGTCGTAATTCATAATACACATACCTTCATTACTTGCCTTCTAGATTCTATGCCAAGTACTATAGAGTGAACACTTTGTTGGGAGGAAAAAGAGGAACATACATTAGGGATCATTTGAGGAGAGGAGGTTCGATGTGGATTGATAATGATGAACAACCATTATGGTTATAGATGGCAATGGATCAGGTCAGGGTGGGTTTTTGCTCACCTTGAACTTGACTTGACTTTATAAACTTAATACCCAAACCTGACTTGACCCGATTTGCATATGTTTAAACCTACAACTGATCCGATCCGACCCAAAATTAATAAAAACTAATTTTTAATATAAAATATTAAAATATAAATATAAAATCAAATAAATTTAAATTTAAATTTAAATAAATAATAAAAAAATAATATAAGTATATCAGGTTGGGGTAGGTTTACTTCAAACCCAACCTTGACTGTTCTTTAAAAATACCAATTTGACCTAACTCAAAACTAGATTTAAAAAAAAGTTGACTCTATAGGGTCAAGTCAAGTCAGAACTAGCAGGGTACATGTTGAATTGCCAACCCTAATTGTGGTTGAAGTGCTAGGAAAGTTGATGATAGTGGATCATTTAGGGGAGTTGAAACAAAGGATAGCATTTAAAAAGTTGAGCTTGATATTTCATTCATGCCATTTCTTGAGTTCCTTAAGGATCACTTAGTCAATTGTGTGGAGAGGCATGAAGTGGATATATGTGTTAATAAGGCAAGCTTACTAGGTAGATCACTTAAGCCCTTAGACACATTCTTTCTTGAATCTAGTATTAAGCTTAATAATAAGGAGAAAATCATTTGCAAAGAACTTACTTGGCTAGTAGCTTTTCCATTCATGATCCTATCCCCGAAGCTATAAGCACCTCGTTCTTAGAACTTCCTCTAGATAGACCATCCATTGAAGAAAAAGTGAATGATATGGATTTTGGAGAGGATGATTCAATTCCCAACTTTGACTTGCAAGAAGGTCTTAACATTGGTCTTGATTAAAAAGACTTTGAGCCTCATAGTTTACCCATGCAATTCCTCAATTTTTTGAGATTCCATTGGATGATGATTAGGAAATGCATGTGGTTGAAAACTAACTTTTTGACAACTTTGATGAGTTTAGTAAAAAAGATGAGGATGTAATCGAAAAATTTTTGAAAGAAATGTCAAAAGTTGATAATGTAAAGGAATTGGATGATGATAACATAGAGTGATTCTCTAGTTACTTAGAAATTTCCTAACCCTCTAATTTTCAACTTGATACCTTTATGCTCACTCGATTAATACCATCTATAGAGGAATTTTTCATGTAAGAGTTGAAAACCATATTCTCCATGATGGTACCTTTTCATGTAAGAGTTGAAAACCATATTCTCCATGATGGTACCTAATTCATTGGTACTAAAGCCAATGGCCACCTCTATTGGGTTAGATTGCAATATGTTTAGACTATTCATAGAGGTGGGATATGAATTTACCTATGCACATCACAGACACTTAGAGTTTATCATTACATATTAGGTGTATGAAGTGGGTAGTTTCAGGAACAAAATGTTGTGTGCCTTTCTAACACCAATGAAAGTCAAGCTTTTGACTTTAAAGAAAGCGGTTTTTAGAAGGCAACCCAAGCTTTACATTTCATTTGTTTTGTTCATTTGCTTATTTTGTTGTTTAGCTTATGTTTTTCTTGTACATATTAATGTTCTTTCTTTGTGTAGTGATTTTTTTGTTTTGTAGAATGAATAAGAGCTTGAAAAAAAAATGCACCAATTTTGGCTAAAGCATACATAAGAGATTTGACCACCATGCCTTTAAGATGATAGGGGAGTTTCCTTGTTCCACTATTTTGTGCTTTATTTCTATTTCAAAATTTTTGAAAAGTTTTTTCAAGTTTTTCTTAAGTTTTGCCTTGAAATTGAGCTTGACTTCTTGTAGCTTGAATCATTAGTATGCTGATAACCTTATATTTTATAGCTATTTACATATCATTAGAGTGTTAAAATTTTAAAATTTTCATGATTTTTCTAATAATGATGTAAATTAATAATGTTCAAGTTTGTATAGAGAAATTTATTACTTTGAATGTCAACACCCAACCTCATGCAACCCATGCAAATATGGCAAAGTGAGGTCATAAATGCAAAGATATGACCCATGCAAAGGTGACAAGCAAGTCCAGCCCATCAAGAATCCAAATCAAGAATCCATGGAGACCCAAAAGATATTTTGCCATTTGCTAGAATGAATGCAAAAGTGAATTGTGTGATCTCTTAATGAATTCCATGATTCATGCAAAATCAAAGAGATATGACATTTTAATAATGATTTGTTGAATCACATAAATGGTGTATTTTTATAATTGACAGAATGCTCTCTTGGATTGCAATTTTATGGGAAACCATGGTTTAAATGCAAAGTGTAATTCTTGAATGTTCTTAAGAATCCTATGATCTGTGCAGAATCAAGGAGATATTATTTTCAAAGTTGATTTGCCATATCCCCCAAATATGGATTTTAATTGCAAATTAACGAAATCCTCATATATAGTTATCAATTTGGTTGAATCTCTTTCTTGAATTGCAAATCATGAAGAAATGGTGGCAATAATGGGCTAAATGCAAGAGTCAATTTGGGCTAGACAAGAATCAATCCTATTCACAAAGATTCCTAAATTAGTGGAATTCTAAAAGATCACCTTTCATATTCAAAAGTGTCTAAGTTCATACCCCCTTGGTCGAACCCTATACTATAAATAAGCCATGCATTTCACTTGTAAATCGTAGAAGGGATTCCACATCCCACTCTTTTCCTTTTTTTTTTCATTTTTTTTCCTTTTATGGTTTCACTTAGTTTTCTTTATATATTGGCTAGGGTGACAAGCTAGGGTGACAGACTGGCCATAGTTCTATTTTTCAAATCTCTTTTTTTTAGATACAAGTTTATTTTCACTCAAATCTCTCTTTCTTACTTTGTATGCACAACTTTCTTTTGCAAGTTTTCAAGATTCAACTTTGTTCTTTTATGCTCTTTTTTACTTTTGGCCAACATTCAAGCTTTCAACTTTCTTTTGTTTTCTAGTATAATAGGCCCGCCCTTTAAGCTACGAAGTAACAGTTAGTTAGCTTGACTTTTAGCCTATACATTTATAATTTCCATTCTTTCATTTTGGCTTTTAACTAATCGACCTTTTTATCTGTTTAAATATAAAGTTGGAAAGAACTTCCTCTACTTGGTTTTGCACCCCAACATAATCCTCGTGGGATTAACAACCCTACTTATACTTTTTTATTTGATAGTGACTTGTGCACTTGCAGCTTCATAAAAAGGAGCAATCATATGCTTTCTTTGATTAGTTCTTCATGAAGTCAATGATAGTTAGAGATTGAGAATGAATATAGTTTTAAGAAAAGATTGAATATATGTGAAATATGAGATTATGCTTAGGTTTAGTGACTTTTTGAGTATAAGTTTTCATTTGTAAGTTAATACTTTGATCATTGAATTGTAATTTTTATTTAGTTCATGATTATGTGACCATCAAATTCTTTTTTCATTAGTCTTTGAAGTTGTGTTTCATGTTCTAAAATTTGTTTTGATCATCTCTTAAGGTAAAATCCTAGAGGACATATGATTAGGGAAATGATATAGGCCATCTTTGGATGGTTTAAGCCTTTTCAAGCTAACCTTGAATTAATTTTCCATAATCACCGCATTTGAGCCCAATAATACCTTTTATTTATTATGAAACCACATTACAAGCCTAAGCCTTTGATTTGATATTTCCTATCTTCTTGGTCTTTTACCCTATGTTCTTTAGGACATTCATGCATAATTTTTGAGCTATGGAAAAAAAAAAGAAAATCAAAAAAGAAAGAAGAAAAAAATCGTGAAAAGAAAAAGAAATGCAAAAGTAATAAAATGGTTAAAAAAACGAAAGGAAGAAAAGAAAAGAGAATTAAGCAAAAATTAAGTTTGGGGGTGATTCTTTAGAAAAGCTTTACCTTTCTTTACCTTGAGAACTTAACTATGAATGACCCTAGACAAAGTAATGCATTGTTAAGGTATTTAAGTGTAAATGTCTTTTATCATACCTTGACCTTAGCTTTACATTATAAGCTTATAAAAGATCTAAATGATCATTGGTTATGTATTTATCTACATTAACGGAGATACATGTGATAAGCAAATATATGAAACTTGATCACAATTTATTGATCTTTGTTCTTGAATTTTCATGTTTTGCATAACATTTTTAGATTATATGCAAGGATTTTTTAGATGTATTGCTTGCTTTTGGGAACCATAGTTGGGAATTATCTTAGCCTAGGTTAATTATTGTATATTAGCATATGTTCATGTTTTTCTTTAGTTATATCCATTGATCAATCTATGAGGCATTCATAATGAATAAAGCATTGAAAGTTAGTGATGATTCTTACTCAATCTTGTTTTGCTTAAGGACAAATAAAAGCTTAAGTTTGGGGGTTTGATTGCATTAAAATTTTAGTATTTTCTTACTCATTTTTAATGTAATTTCTCTTGATTATTGGCTTGATCCTTGAGAATTTTGGCAAAAATACTTCTAAATGCATAATTGTCTCATGTGTATGAGCAAATATAGAAAATGAGGAATTTTAGAGTGTTTGGACTCATTTTGGAGGATTTATGGTGCTAAAAGTTGGAAAATGTCATAACAAGTGTGATTGTCTATCTTGCCATTAATAGGAGTTCTTCTTAACCCTTTCCTTAATGATTTTTTAAGCTAAAATGAACTTAATAAATCCTTATTTCAAGTCTCAATTCTCACAATTCTCATTTGGAACTGTCGTCATTAGCTCAATAATGCATTATCATTTTCCAAGTATCTTTATACATGTTTGAAATGTAATAGTTGCATTAGGAAGTTAGAAGCTATTTTTAAATTGATAATTTTCCAAAAAATTTTTAAGGATTATATTGCATAATTTGTTCACTTAATGACTTGAATTTTGGTAGCATAATGAAAGAATAAAATGTTGTATTGGATGGCAAAAATGAAGGAACAAAAGTGCTAGTGTGTCGTGGATACAAGCATTACATGATTAATGCATCTTGGTGCCATTTTTAGATATTTAAAAAATACCAAATGGAGTTGTCGAGTTGGCTATTTGAAGGTCTCCCACTGATCATAATTTTGACTTCTTGGAATGCAAAAGATCATGAGAAGGAGCTAGAAAGCAAACATAGCTAAAAGAGCCAAACAAGCAAGCAAATGCTATGAAGGAAGAGAGGAAGAAGGATCTAAAAGCTAGCAATTACTTAGATATTATTTTCTAGAATTTTAGGGGCTAAATCACCTCTCATTTGCCTATAACTAGAGGGGAGTGGCCAACCATAGGAAGAGAATTGATAGATTTTTAGATTTTAGTTTTAAGTTTTCAACATTTACTTTCCTTTGCACTTTTATTTTCTTGCTTTCCAAATAAGGTTGTTTGGCAGCTAATTTTCTTTTACTTTCCATGCAAATTTAACTTTCTTTATGATTTCTACAATAAAAGTTTCAGACCTTCACATTTGATTTTCTATTTCAATTGTTTTCACGAGTTATTCAAATTTGTTTGGTGATTTGTAGTTTTGACCTCTTCACATTGTTATGATTGGTTTTTGATCAAATCTAGCATGTTTTGAGCCACATTTTTTTCTTAGATTCCTAACTCATAGATATTCAAATCTAGAAACAAATATATTCAAATTCCATATGCATAGTTCTAGAAAAATCTCCAAAATTTTGGCTAAACATTAGTGGTAGAGTGAACTTTGCATGAGAGATAGCATAGCAAGGATCTTCTCTCCATGTTGGCATTTGGTCACACTTTAATTCATGTGTTTACTTGTTAGTTTTCATTTGATTGCATTTAAATTCATTTTTTTTACATGTGTTTGGATGATTTTCTTGTTAAATGATCTATTTTTACTATTCTTGCATTAGTTTTTTTTTATTGTTTCTTGCTATTTCTTTGTTGATTTAGGTATTAAACTTGTAGATTTAAATTACTTTAGCTTAGTTTAAGTTCATTTAATTGTAAAATTTTAGATATAATTTTCTTGCTATAATTTTTGTTTTTTTAGATTTGAATTCTTGTTTTTGGTTTCAAGTGTTCTAGCTAGTTCTTGCGTTTTTGCTTCTTAAATTGTTCTTCAATCTTGTTTTTATCCTAGTTTGTTACTATTTTTACAATTTCCATTTTAAGTTCATCCAATTTGTTGAAGTTTAGATCTAATTTTCTTGTTAAGTTTCAATCCTTTGAAATTTGCAATTCTTTTTTGGTTTTTACTAGCTCATTTGAACCTTACGTTTTTAGTTCCTTACTTTTCATTTCAGTTAAGTGTTTACTTAGTTAGGCTATTGTATTTTATAATTTACATCTTGTTTGGTTTATTCCTTTATAATTTTCTTAGTTAGATGTTAAAATAAGTTAAGGTAGTTAAAGTTAGTTGTTAGTTAGTTATTTTGGTTATGTTCACCTAGCTACTATTTTACTTGCTTCTTACAATTGCCATTGAAAATTTTTAGATTATAATTACATTTTATTTCATGTTTAGTTCATTACATGCCATTTTAGCTATTGTTTTTGCACATTCTTTTGTTTTACTTGGCTTACTTGTTGCATGCTTACACTTTACTATACTTGTGTTAAATGCTTTGTTTGATTTTTTTTTTTAATTAGTTTGATGTCATGTTTTCCTTTATTTGATTGAGCCAACTTTAAATAACATGTGGGGATAATAGGTACTTAGACTAGGAATCTCTTTAATTAATCCTTGTGAGATTGACATCTAGGCTTATTAGTCTTTATTATTACTTGTATAGCCTGTGCGTTTACAAAATTGCCCAATCACTTTATACCATAGGTTCATTAATGATTTCTCCAAGATCTCCAAACCCTTATGCAATTTACTTGAAAAGAAGGTACAATTTAGATTTGATGAGTCTTGCATGACTACCTTTAAGACCCTGAAAGAAAAATTGATCATGACACCTATCATTACAGTGCTTGATGAGACCTTTCTTTGGAGCTCATGTATAATGCAATGACTATACTATTGGGGTAATTTTAGGACAAAGGAAAGGTAAGCTATTACATGCCATCTACTATACAAGTAGGGCTCTCTCGGATGCTCAGCTTAATTATGCCACCATCGAGAAAGAGCTACTAACTGTTATCTTTGCCTTTGATAAGTTTCACTTTTATCTCATCAGTGCAAAGGTGATAGTTTACACTGATCACTCTACCATCAAGTACTTGATAGCAAAGAAAGATGCAAAGCCTAAACTTATTTGATGGATCTCTCTTTTTCAAGAATTTGATTTGAAGATTAAGGATACGAAAGGGTCCAAAAATGAAGTAGCTTATCATCTTTCTAGATTAGAAATAGTGGAATGAGTAATAATGTCATAAATTAGACATTCCTTGATGAGTAGCTCTTTGTGTATAGCCACTCTAGCTAAGCTTGGTATGCGAACTATGTCAATTTCTTGGTAGGAAAGGTGTTCCCTTTAGAATTGTCATACCAAGAGAAAAAGAAATTATTGCACGATGTCAACTATTATGTTTGGGACGAACGTTATCTGAACAAGCAATTCAAATATCAAATCCTTTAAAGGTGTATCGCCATGAAAGAAGTAAAGTGCATACTTAGACATTGTCATACATCAGATTATGGAAGACATTTTAGAGGAGAGAGATCGTAGCATAAGTGTTGCAATTTGGTTTCTATTAGCCCATGCTATGTAAGGATGCACACCAATTTGTCTCCTAATGCGATTGATGCCAGCAAGTGGGGAACATTTCAAAGAGACATGAGATATTCCTGAACAACATACTAGAAGTTATAAACACCTAATTTTGTTTAGGATATTTTATTGCTTTAACCAGGACTTAGTTTGCAATTGGGTTTTGATTATTAATTTTTCAAGTCCATTACACGGTTCACTTCTAAATATATCGAGATGAGGCCCAATGAGAACCATAGTAAGGCTCGTTGTATGGGCTCGAGTAATACCCAAAATGGCCCGATAAAAGGCCCAATGGAGGGCCTGATAAAAAGTTTTTTTCAAAGCCCTTCAATGGCTTATTATTAGCCATTAAACAAAAACATCCAACCAAAAATATAATAATAATAATAATAATAATAATAATAATAATAATAATATAAATATATTATAATAAAAATAGTAAAAAATCAAAACAATAAAAGAAGTGCTTGACCAAAAAAAATTAAAAGCCCAAAACAAAACAAAAGGAGAGTAAAACGAAGAAAGGCCATAAAACATTGGGCCTTTGGGAGAATAAACTGATATAAGGCGCTAAAACATTGGGCCTTTGTTGGCCACAAATGGGGCATTTGGGTTGGCTTTATATATTGGAGGTAAAAACCTAAAATGTGAGTAAAAATCCTGCATGTGCATGAGAGGCCAAGGAAGACGAAAAAACTGAAAAGAAAATGGGTGTGGCTTGTAGCAGAACAGAACAGCATGAAAAATAGCATATGTGTGGGTGAATGGGACGTGGGTTGAGGGAAGCGTGAACCAGGAAGAAAGTAGAGGGGAAGGGAGAAGAAAAACAACTGGGAAGAAAAAGGCAGTAGGTGCAAGGGGTGTTAGACGAAACTAAAAAGAGAAAAGAAAAGAAAGGCGGAGAGCAAAAGGAGAGAAAAGAGAGGCATGCAGGAGAAGGGAGCAGACATTTTTCGTGGGCAGAAAAGCAACATAAAAAAAACTGCAGAGAAAAAAGAACCAGTAGTAAAAAGCAGGAGGGTGGCATGGCTACAGCAGAAAAACGGTATGGCAGTGGCAGCAACGAAATAAAAACTAGCAGAAAAAACCTTGAAGCAGAACATGAAAAAGAGGCAGCAGGCGTGAACACTAATCAACAAAAAAAAAAACTGTAGTGAAGAGAGTAAGGACCAGACCAGAAGGAGAAGGAAGAAGTACCAGCGCAAGAGGAAGAAGGCAAACCAGAAAATGCAAAACACTGAAAAAAAAGTAAACTGAACAGCAAAGCAGAATTGAACGCTAACCAGGAAGAACCAGATGTGAAAGAATAGAAGAAGAAACTGGGCGTAAGGTAAAAATGGGTGGTAGAAAAAAAGAAATCAGGAAAGGAGATTCGGGTAGCAGAAAAAAAAAGTAAAACAAAAAATAGAAGAACAGGAAGAGAGGCAAGCCGAAACGAAACTAAGCAGGCAAAAAAACAAAAAATGAAAAGAACAAAAAGCAGTAAGAAAAGAATGTGAAGGCAGTAGCAAATAGTTAAGAGGAGAACCCAAGATTCAAGGACATGTAGTTCCTTTGCTTTCTTTTTTCGGATAATTTATGGGTTTAGAATAGCTTTGTCTTCATAGGCATTTCCATATACAGTTGGAATCTTGTATTCTTTATGAAGGATAAAAAGGTTCAGGAGAAGCATAAGCTATAGAATGGAAATGAAAAAACCATATAAAAGCAGTAAGAGATCATATAAAATGGGGAATGGTTTCTAGGAGTTTAAAAGGTTGAGAAAAATTCCAAACCAATCTGTTTGCGCTAGGGAAGAGTAGTTTCAAACTTCAAACAATTTGTTATTTTTTTTTTCTAAAGATGATTGTTTGTGGGAGAAGGGAGGAACGACACTTATTTTTTTTTATCTTGACTGGAACTATAGAATGGAAATGAAAAAACCATATAAAAGCAGTAAGAGATCATATAAAATGGGGAATGGTTTGTAGGAGTTTAAGAGGTTGAGAAAAATTCCAAACCAATTTGTTTGCGCTAGGGAAGAGTAGTTTCAAACTTCAAACAATTTGCTATTTTTTTTTTTCTAAAGATGATTGTTTGTGGGAGAAGGGAGGAACGACACTTATTTTTTTTATCTTGCAGAAACTGTTTCGCGTTTCCAGTCAAGATAAAAAAAATAAGTGTCGTTCCTCCCTTCTCCCACAAACAATCATCTTTAGAAAAAAAAAATAGCAAATTGTTTGAAGTTTGAAACTACTCTTCCCTAGCGCAAACAGATTGGTTTGGAATTTTTCTCAACCTTTTAAACTCCTACAAACCATTCCCCACCAATGGCAGAAACTGTTTGAAGCATTTCAAGAGTCCTTCTCCGCCTCTATTTCCCTACCTTTAGACCCTTGTTTTCTCACCGTTTATATCATACCTTTAATTAACTTAGGATGGGAAGAAACAAATTAGAAAATCAGTAGATGTCTGAACCGTGCTGCCATGTTACCCATAAGCAGTCACAGTTTAAGCTCTTCCATTCTGTTTATCCCTCATTGTTTTCTTTCCTTATTTTTCTTAAAGTTGCTTATTTCATTTCGTAACTTGAAGTTTACCTTCCGTTAAACATTCGAATGGAAAAACACTTGAAACTTCAAGGAAATTCATTAGCGCTCTGCCCCGCTTCTAGCTGCTGCCGTGTAAATGTTGTATTGCTTTTGTACATTAATTCCTATTTAAATCTTTTGAGGTTTTCCTAAAATGTCTACCTATTTGTTAGCTATTTTAGTTGTTAATTGTTGAAGCAACAATTACTGATTCACGGTTTGACCATTGTTTTAGGTCAATTTTATTTGTTTTCTTAGAAATGCTTTAACAATTCCTTACTTAGTTTTCCAATATTTTAGTCTCCATTTCATGCAACTCGTGAAAGAAAATATTTAGACTTTGTGAAGAACACGGAGGGCTGTTTTCATCAATCAGATTCGATATGGGGTCCCATCTTACTTGAGTTTTTTAATTAATTATACGTTCTTTGCATAATGTTTTAAAAATAACAATGTTTTAATAATTTAAAATAATAATAGAAGATAATAAGGAAAAAATTTTGAAATCCTTGCCTTGACGTTAGAGGAAATTCAAAATTGTATTTTAAAAAATAATAATTCGATCTTGACGTTGGGTAACTGTTGAATAACAAAAATAAAATTAAAAATAAGAACAATAAAGTTTCAATAAAAAAAAGAAGAAAAATCATTTTTTAAGAAATTATGAAAAACAAGCCCTAAATAAAACCTTAAAACTTAAGTCCTAAATGAAATCCAAAATTAAAATCTTAAACGCAACCTAAAACCTTAGGTTAAACTCTAAATAAATACATAAAATTTTAATCCACTTAAAAACTTGAGGCCATTCAAAATTTCAAAGATTTATGTGAAAATTTTTTGTGAAATAATTAGTTTTCAAATGTCACTTAGATGATGAGATATTTAAAAAATTTTATTTCATGAAGAATTTTTATATAATTTCGTATTTTAAAATAATATAATTAAATAAAGAATAAAAATATAAATAGTTGCACCTAAGTTTTGCTTAAAGGTTGGAGAATCCAAGAGATCTTTTGATATTTAAGAACCCAATCTTAAATTCGATCTCATTGGCACTTAGGACACACATTTACGTCCGTATTTGTATTTATTGTATATATATATATATAAATATTTATTTTTAATTATTAATGTTTATGGTTAGATATTTATTATTTAATTATTATTTTAAAAAATTTAATTTAAAAAATAAATAAATAAATACATTTAAAACAATATTTTGGGGAATGTAATTTTTGGTACTCTACCTAAACGTTGGAGAGTCACCAATAATTATCATACTCAAAGAATATTGTTTTTATTTTTATTTTTAAGGAAATATTGTGATAAATCTTAGACGAAAAAGACTATTTTTGAATTTTGCCTATATTTTGGAGAATTATAAGGTAATCATTTAATCTAAAGATTTTCATAATATTCATAAATAAATATTTTTAATTGATTTTATTTCTTAAAATAAAGGGAATTATAATTAAATTTTATATAAAAATCATTTTTATCTAAACTTATAAAGAGCGTATGGTTAATTGGTACCAATTTCATGGCAGATGTGGGAGTGCTAATCCTTACCCATGCATATGGTTAATTGGTAGCGATTCCCCATGTTTTCATGATTCTAAATGATTACATCTAGCGATCGAGTCTTCGAATCAATATGTTATGATAGAAGTTGTAACCTTTTATGTGTGGGGCATTTATTTTATGGGACCTTTCATCTTATCCTATGGAAACCCTTACATTCTGGTGGCGGTTACATTAGCCTTACTCACCAATGATGCTAAAGTGGTCATGAACTTTCTTAGGAAGAATATCTTTACTTGCTTTAGGACACCTAGGGCCATCATTAGTGATAAGGGAACCCATTTCTGCAACAAACACTTTGGTAAATTTTTAATGAAATTTGGAGTCCCCCATAAGGTTATTACAAGCTACCACCCACAACCAATGCCCAGGTTAAGGTATTGAATAGGGAAATTAAAAGGATCAAAAGTCCTTCTCATCCATAATCTCAATAGTCCCATAAGAAAATATGTGTGTGACCATGTAAGGACCTGACCACCTAGATTTTAGCTTAATTAAATAGTAGAACCTGTTGGAAGGATAGTGCTTGATATAAGACATTTTGAAGAGACAAAAATGAAGGGCCAAACTTGCCATTTCTAGTAGCATTTTTCTTTTTCCATTTTTCTATTTTAATGTCACTTATAGGCTGCCCTTTACTAACCTTCAGTGACTTTTAGAGGCTCATTTTAGTTTGTTTTCATGTATTTATTTTGAGCTTTACTTATACCTTCAAGTTACTTTTGGGTTTATTTTTTATTTTAATTCGTTGCTCTAAGTTTTTTTTCTTTTATCACTTTGCTCTTTTTAATTGAAATTTTATTTCATGCTTTAATTGTGCTTAGTTTAATTTTAGGATTTGTAACTTTCTATTTTTAGTAATATTTTTATTTGTAGTAATTGTCTTTTTTAGTAATTTTCCTTTTTAGGTCCTTGCTTTCCATAATTGGTAGTACTTCAGGTTTAATTTATTTGGTAAATTTATTAGATTAATTTTAGTTTAATTAGTTCAATTACAAATTTTTTTGTAAGACCGAATATACCTTAACTATTAAAAGCAATACTTACTATTGAAGGGAGGCAACGACTACCAAAGCATCAAAAGTTTTATTACAAAAACGTGAGCCCTCATCACTAATGATAACCTTAGGGATTCCAAATTTAGAAAATATGTTCTTACTTAAAAAGTTAATAACCACGCTAGCATCAGTAGTACGTAAAGCCCTATCCTCTACCCATTTAGACACATAATCTACTGCCATTAAAATGTAATGGTTACCATAGGATGAGATAAAAGGACCTATGAAATCTACACTCAAAAGACAAAATTTCCACTTCAAGAATAAAGTTTAAGGGTATCTCATTTCTTCTAGACAAGTTTCCAACTCTTTGACATCTATCACACATTTGAACAAATAACTGTACATCCCTGAACAGAATAGGTCGGATTGAAGCATTTTTGCTACTATTCTTTGGCCACCAAAATGTCTTCCATATTCAAAAGTATGATGATGTCTTAGTATCTCTTCAACTTCTTCCATAAGGACACATTGGCTCAAAATTTGATTTTGGTATTGCTTAAACAAATACGGCTCATCCTAAACAAAATCCCAAACATCATGCAAAAATTTCTTCTTTTGATGGAATGTCAACTTAAGAGGTAAAACTCATTCAACAAGATAATTGACAAAACTAGCATACTAAGGCAAACCATCATGCCTTAATGCCATCAACTGCTTATCTAGAAAGCTTTCATTAATACTTAATTCACTGTCAATACTACCATTATCAAGTCTAGAAAATGGTTGGCCACATGGTTCTTTGATTTTTTCTTATCTTCAATTTCTAAATCAAATTCTTAAAGTAAGAGAATCCAGATAATCAACCTAGGCTTTGCATCTTTCTTAGACATAAGAAACTAATTTATAGGATGATCAGTGTAAATTATGACTTTTGAACCAGTGACATAAGAGCAAAATTTATCAAAAGCAAATACTACCGCCAACAACTCCTTCCCATCAGTTGCATAGTTCAATTAAGCTTTATTCAAAGTTTTGCTTGCATAATAAATGACATGAAATTGCTTTCCAATTCTTTGACCTAAAACAACTCTTATTGCATAATCATTAGCATCACACATGAGCTTAAATGTAAAACCCAGTTAGGTGCTCAATAACCAAAGCAATAATTAGCTTATCTTTAATTACTTTGAAAGCATGCAAGCACTCATCAGAAAAACAAAACTTAACCTTTTTATCCAACAATTTACATAAGGGTTAGAAATCTTGAAAAAATATTTAATAAATATCTTATAAAATCCAACATAACCAAGAAAGCTTTTAACATCTTTTACTGAAGTTAGAAGTGGAAGTTTTTCAATTATCTGAATTTTAGCTCCATCAATTTCTATGTTGGTGGAAGAAATCTTATAACCTAGAACTATATTTTCTTTTACCATGAAATGGCACTTTTCCTAATTAAGTACTAAGTTTGTATCTTTGCAACTTTTCAAAACTAGAGCTAGATTAGTAAGACACATCTCATAACTATCATTTGTGACATAGAAACCATTTATGAAAACCTCTAGGAAATATTCTACCATGTTGATAAATATAACCATCATACATATCTAAAATGTAGCTCAAGCATTACATAATCCAAATGGCATTCTTTTAAAATCAAAAGTTCCAAAATGACATGTAAATGTAGTTTTCTATTAATGCTCTAGTGATATGGCTATCTAGTTATATTTGGAGTATCCATTAAGAAACAATAGAACTCATGTCTGGATAACCTAACTAACATCTGATAAATGAAAAGTAAAAGAAAGTGGCATTTCTTTGTGGCTTTATTTAGCTTCCACTAGTCCACATAAACTCTTTATCTAGTCATAGTCTTGGTAGGGATAAACTCATTGTTTTCATTTGACACTAGAGTCATCCTACTATTTTTCGGCACACATTGGATTAAACTGACCCATGAATTTGAAATTGGATATATGATCTCAGTATCTATTTTTTTTTTAACAAGCTCTTTCATGGCTAGATTCAGACAATGTTGAGGCTTTATGGTCGATCTATATCCATCTTCCACCAAGATTTTATGTGTGCAAAAAGATTGATCGATTCCTCTAATATCAGCTATGGACCACTTTAAAGCTAATTTATGGTCTTTTAACATAAAAAATAACTTAGCCTCTTGATCATCAATCAAGGAAACTGAAATGATCACAAGCAGAGTATCATCCTCTCCTAAGTAAGCATACCTAAGATGAAAGAGAAATGATTTAAGCTCTAAATTGCTAGTTGTACAATGAAAGGCTTCATCATTTTAGGGATAGACTTAGAACATCTAAGGGCTTAATACTGGCAGGTGCAAATCAAAATGTAGGGACCATAACTATATCATCATCATCATTATCATCCAAATCCATGTTTATTACATCATCGATCTCAAAAGGCTTTTTGATGTGAAAAATTGAATGCCCATCATCAACTGAACTACTAAGCACCTTTATCCTCCAACACTCATTAAAGTCATTAGGATATTTCAAATCCTTAAAAACATTGAACTTAACTTCTTGATCATGAATTCTTGTAGTTAATTCCCTTTTTTGCACATTTATAATAGCTCTACCAGTAGTTAAGAAAGGTTTCCCTAGAATGGTTAGTATCTTACGATTTACCTCTATATCTAAAACCACAAAAGTAGTAGAAAAAATGAAACTATCCATATTACCTAGTACATCCTCTATTATCCCTTCAGGATATTGCAATGAACAATCAGCCATCTACAAGGTAACATAGGTGGTTTTTGTTGCTTCTATGCCTAGTTTCTTCAAAATTGACAAAGGCATTAAATTAGTACTAAGTTTTAAATCACATAATGTATTATTGAAAGACACATTACCAATTGTGCAAGGAATGCTAAAAATATTAGGATCTTTGAACTTTGATGGTAAACCTTTCTATATTAGTAAACTACATCCACTAGTGAGTGCCACTATCTAATAATCTTTTTTTTAGAAGAAAATATCTTTCATAAACTTGTCATAGATACACATTTGTTATAATCCATTAGTAAAATGGATGTTGATATGAAGCTTCCTAAACACCTCTAAAAACTTAAAGAATTGGTTTTCCTTTTTTTTTTTCCATTGGAATCTCAAAGGGAAATAAATATAAAGCTTGGATGGCTTAACTCTAAGAGGAGTAGGTCTAGGGGAACTAGGTACTAACATTTGAGTAGACTCAATCATCTTATCAAACTTTTTACTTTTTTTTTTAACCTCAACCTTTTTTTTTTTGCACATCAAACTCCTTTCCTACATCTATTTGTGAAACTTGAACAGGGCCACTAGTTAGCTACTTACTACTCTTAAGGATAATCGCCTTACGTTGCTCTTTCTTCTCTTTTTTAGGGTTGACTTCAATGTTACTAGGTAAAATTCCTTGAAGTAGGGAACTAAGAAGACTAGCTAGCTGACTAACTTCCATCTCGAGGTTCTTAATGGTTGCAACTTGATTTTGAAACATAATGTTATGGGTTTGCATAAAAGAAGTTTGTGTTTTCATTATAGGTGTCAATAAATCTTCAACTAAAGGTTTTTTTTCAGAAGGTGGTGTAGGTTGATATTGAGATATATTTTGATGTGGATTTTGCTACTGTTGAGAAACAAAAGGAAAAAACAAGGTTATGAGTTTTTGCATACTAAAGTTACTGAGTAGCATGATTAGAATGAATAGGAAAAGAGCTTTTGTTTTTAGATTGATTATAAGAAAATGCTAGGTTACTTCTTCAACATGGATTATATGTGAAAGAATAGAAATTATTAGGTTGGCTATTGTTCTGACCTAATAATGGACATTCTTAGTCTGAATCAAACAAAAATCATAAGTATGATCCTTTTCACAAATCTCACAACATGTAAATGGCCTCTGAGGGCTTAGGATGACTAGGCCTAGCCTCAGTGGGTATAACTTTCATGGCCTTGATAACTTTTGCTAAAGACTTTACCTTAGCATTTAGGGCCATATAATCATCAAGCTTATACATTCTAAAGGCTTTTCTAGGTTGCTGCCTATCATTATTCCATTAATAGTTGCTAATTTCCATATCTTTTATCAAATCATAGGCAACATTAGAGGTTTTAGTCATGAGAGCACCACCTATGGTAGCATCTAGAATAGTCTTAGTCACAGCTATCAAACCATTATAAAAAATTTAAACTTTCAGCCATTTTGATAATCCATGGTGTAGACACCTCCTCAAGAGCTCTTTGTATCTTTCCTAGGTCTCATACAAAGTCTTTGAGTCATGCTAGGCAAATGTAGTAGTGCCATTCCTCATCTTGGCCATATTGGCCAAAGGAAAGAATATAGCCATAAACTTTTATGCTAAATCATCCTAAGTAATTATTAAATCTAATGGCATAGAAGATAAACAACTTTTAGCTCGATCTCTAAGGGAAAAAAAGAAATAACCTAACTCTAATGAGGTCATCAGTAACACCATTGTGTTTGAATGTGTTGCATATCTCAAAAAAATTCCTCAAATGAGCATTAAAGTCCTCATTCACATGACCATTAAGTTGCATTGAAGTTTAGATCATTTGGATGATCACAAGTTTAATCTTAAAGGTATCGACTTGAATACTTGGCATCCTAATGTTGGGTTGGAAACCATTAAGGTTAGGCACATCATAGTCTTTAAGGGCTTTAGTGTCAACCTATTAGACCATTGTGGTAGGATCGGCTTGTCTTTCCCCTATAATTCTCCTAAGTGAACTTTCTATTTTGAGATCATGAGGGATTAACTCATGACTCTTAATTGTTTTCATACATTGGTCCATAAGGACAACTAGCTCAAAGAAAAGAAATCTAAAGAATGAAACTAAGTATGTACAATTAAACAAGTAGGGCAACAAGGAAAGTTAGCTTATATACACCTTAAAGAAACCAAATTAAGGCAAGTTAGTAGCTAACCTAGAGTATGTACACTAAAATGTGAATTAATCTATAGGAGAGCATGTCAAAGCACAATATTAGACTAAAGGAAATCTTAACAACCTAATCCCTAGTAACGCGTCAAAAACTTTATTAGATATTTTCTCCAAGTGTACAAGTTGTGTTAAGTAATAATAGTGATAAAAGTTAGATATCGTTCCATAAGGATTAGTGAAGATATCTTATTATTAACATGGCCTCACTTTAGTTAATTCTCTCGAACAGTGTAGGAATTACTAAGCTAATCATGAAAATAAAGCATAAGCTGAAAAATAAAATGTATAAATCAAAACTAAACTACTCATATGTATGAAAAGCATAACATGTAATATAAACAAAATAGTAACACTAAAGCATCAAATGAATTCAAATAATAAATAAAAGAATTTCTAAACTAATGAACATGAAACATAAAGCTTGAACTAAAGAAAAACAGTAAGTAAAATGCATGAACATGAAATGCAAACAAAAACTGAAACTAAGTAACTATTGTGCTTGAAATGTAAATGCAGCTTAAATCTAAATAGATCTAACCTAGAACAAGAATTTAAATTTAAAAACAGTAGCTTAACATGAATTAAAATGCAAAAGAATTTAAAGTGCTCAAAAGAAAATGCAAGAAAATGTAAAGAACATTAAAACTGAAACCTAGATCTAAAGTAAAAAATTCAAATATGTTGAACTTTAAATCTAGATCTACACTTCCAGAATATAAATGAGCTTAAGTTACGCTAAAGAAACTTAAATCAACATGTGAACAACAAATACAAGTAATGAAATCAAGTAAAACAATGCAGAATCAAGCTTAATAAACTTCCATAAAGTAACAACGATGAAATTGTAAAAACAAAGCAATTAAAAGAAAATAAGCCAAACAGCAATTGAAATCAACAAATTGAGTGCAAGGAATTGCAACAAAGAATAAAGAAGTAAATTAACAAGTAAAAATCAAGGAAAGAGTGGACCAAATGCCAAGAAAGAATTTACAAGTGCTGTCACCACCTGTTGCCATTTTAGCTACTAGCTTTCCAACCTAAACTTCCAAGATTTTTAGAGAAAAGTATAAAAGGAATTTGAAATTTAAATTTTGGAGAATTAAAATACTATGAATTGAGAGTTTGAAAAAAAAATTGGAATAAAAATTCACAAAAACTCATTGAGATATGATCTAAAAATCGAAAACAATTTAATAAAAGAAATAGCCAAATAACATTAAGAAAGCAAAGGAAAAGCTAGTAAATGTGCAAGAAAACTTAAAGAAAATTAAATTGCATTGTTTGAATCTTAAAGTGTATGAAAACCAAATGCAAAAAAAGTAAATTTTGCTAAAAAATGTAAAGAATTTCCTCCCAAACAAGCCTTAAAAGCAACAGGGAGGAAACTGTTATAGAGAAAATAAACACGAAAAGTAAATTGCAAAAATGTAAAATCTTAACATCTAATCTCCCATTCTTAACATGCCACTAGTGTTATTTATAGGCTAAGGATGAAGTGTATCAACCAATCAAATTACAAAAATATGCCAACTAGGATTCCACAGGAACAAGATTTTTTCATGTCGTCAAAGCTTGCTTCATAAACTTCATAATTTGCTTCTTTTCTTTTTAATTTTTTTCAAGATTTTGTCTTTTAATCTTTTAAGCTTCAAAAAGTTATAATTAAGACCAATAAGGAGCCTCCAAATTGCCAACTAAGTACCTATCCATTGGCCATCTTCTTTGAATATAAGCTTGGTGCTAATTCCACCTTGATCTCACAAAGTGCATCCAACAACTAGGAGTTATCTTTTGGTTTCAAATTTAAGCACCAATCATCCTCCAATTGATCTTTAATTTTCAACAAATTAGAAGCCTTTTAATTGCCAATTCATACTTGTAAAAATCTAGAAACTTTTAACTCAACTATAAGCTCCAAAACTGCACCAATTGCATTACCTTTTCATGTCTTCGAAGCATGCTTCATAAACTTCCTAGTTTGCTTCTCTTCTCTTTGATTTTCTTCAAGATTTTGTCTTTTGATCTTTTAAGCTTCAAAAAGTTAGAATTAAGACCAATAAGGAGCCTCCAAATTGCTAACTAAATAGTTGTTCATTGGTCATCTTATTTTAATACAAGCTTAGTGCCAATTCCACGTTGATCTCACCTAGTGCATCATCAGCAAAAAGTTATCCTTTGCTTTCAAATTTAGGCACCAATCATCCTTCAATTGATCTTCAATTTTTGATGAATTAAAAGCCTTTTAATTGCCAATTCATACTTGTAAAAATCTAGAAACTTCTAACTTAATGATAAGTTCGAACTAATTGCGTTGCCTCATATTTAGCTCAAACAGCTTTACTACAAAAGTGACAAACACTTAATGAGCTAAAAAGGCTAATTAAACAAGTAAAATATAAAGAATAAAGCTTGAATTGAAATTCACTAAATCTCAAATAAGCAAAGGAAATAATGAAGAAAAGTTAGGAAATTTATCCCAAAAGTGGCATTTGAGGAACCTTCACACAAGTTTGGCCAAATGGTGAGGTTTTGCATAAAAATGCATCCAAAATGACTCTAAAACTGCATATTTTCACCTATTTTCACATTGAATATTTAAGCAATTGAGAGTATTTTTACCATAAATTCTCTAGGAACAAGTAAATATTCACTAGAAAATGAGCTAAAAATGTATGATAAAATGCTAAAATTTAGGTGAATCACTAATAATGAATGATCTAGTCAAATATAGTTGGGTATAACATGAGGCTATGGAAATGCATGAAGTAATTGATATAGGATTCATCACCTTGTATGATGAAGTGAATATCTCACCTAATCTTGATTGAATTAATTTAAAAAATCTTTAGCCAAAGTGGAATAAGGTTTTAGAATAGTTCTAAAGCTTATTTGAGAGTTAATGTTAAAAGTAGGACTTAATATGGTTAAACAAAAATTAAGTAGACATTAATCCATACTCATTGTTAAACTGAGATATTATATGATAAAGGGATATTAATTATACTATAAAATTATGAGCGAATAGGTTGTCAAACTACATTGACATTCCTTAGCAATTGGGAGTCATGGCAATATAACTAGTTTTAATTATGTTTTTTAAATATAAAATTGGTTAATTGAAGAATTAATGATGAAGTCAAAATAGTTTTGATTCATCTAATCCAAACCAAGGTTACAATACGTATATTTATTGTCAACATGTTAAGAAATCTAATGGCACAAATTTAAGAACTTTAACTTGTGTGAAAAACATACTTGGGTTTTCAAGTGAAGCTATAAATTAAAACATTTTTAGAAAGTGAGTTTTAATAATAAGTATATTATTAAACAGCAAATTGGGCGGCTATCCAAAAATGCTCACATTGCCACCAAAATTAGCCTATACTTCCCACACTTTGGGCATTTCACCATTTTATGTTTATATTGTATATTTTTGTGGCCATTAAATTACTTGAGCTGCTGAATATTTGATTGGATGCTTATCAGTTTAAACATCTCAGTATCCTTCCTCTCATCTTATTAGCAAATCTAGTTGATTAATTGTCTACCTTATATATATATTTATATATATATTTTCAGATCCCACTTATTCTTTTTTTTTTTTAATTAAATATGGTTCATATAAAAATAAGATGATCATGACCAACAAATCAATCTTTCATTTTTTTAATAGTCCATGCTGACTTATAAGTATATAACATCTAAGTCAAATTACTATTATGGTTATAAACAAAATGAATAGTTGATGAATGAATTTAGTTTATATTTATTAATTAAATTTAATAAATGATTATAAATAATATTTTAAAATTTGTTAATTAAACGAACAAAATATGAATGTAATAAAATTCATTTATGTTTAATTTATTTATAATGTTAAGTGTAAATAAAAATAGTGTTTGACAAATAGTTCATGTAAAGATTATGTTTCTTTTTTTTTATTAAATTTCACTAATGATCACAAATAATATTTCAATATTCGTTAATTAAACAAAAAAATCGTTAATATGGTAAAATTCATTCATATTTGATTCATTGGCACTTGTAATTATTATTCATTAGGATTATTCCAATCCAAAATAATCTCCAAGATTATGGAAACCCAGCAATTAGAAGTTGATTGTCATAATGTATAGGTCATGAATCTATTGGTAAACACAATTTAGGAGTTGCCATTAATCTTTTTTGTTTATGTATGATTAGCCACCTAATTAAATTTATTTTCTTTTTTAAAAAAATCCCAAGCTTGACTTACATATCTTTAAAAGAGTATATTTTAGTTTGCGAAACTAAAATTGGATTTAGGAGAATGGTTATGCGTGAGAAAGGTTATAGCACTCTCACAACACCCATCCAAAAGATGTTACTAGTTGATTCCATATTATCCAAAGTGTTAAAACATTTATAAAATTTACCAAATAATTTATTACTTCAAAATTAATAAAATCTTTCAATAGTTTAGTAAAATTTCATTTTGAGATTTAAATCTTTCAATAGTTTGGTAGGATTAAAAAAAATATAAATTCAACTTTCTTTAAAAAATATAGTTAAACTTTCAAATAGTTTAGTAAGATTTAATTACGAGATTTAAATCCTCTAATAGTTTGGTAGGATTGATACTTAAAACTTATTTACGAATTTATTTAAAACATTATTAAATCTTCCAAATAGTTTGGTAAGGTTTAATTTAAAATTTAAACTCTCCAATAGGTTGGTCAGATGATTTTATTTAAAAACTTATTTTTTTCCTAAAAAATAATTAAACTCACTAATAGTTTGGCAAGGTTCAATTAGATATTTATATCCTCCAATAGTTTGGTAGGATTAAAAAATATTTTTAATATAAAATTTATATCTAAAAAATTAATTTAAATACATAAAAATTAAAAAATTAAAAAAAGAACAAAAGAATTGACTTGGCTTAACAAAAGTGCGGCTCAACTCGGTTGCAAAGACAAAAAGAAGTGGTATGGCTGCTCAACTCGGCTCAACATATGGCTTGACTTGTAGCAATTGGAGCGGGTTAGTAGGTAACATTACCAAAACATATTTCCCAATATTTCTTTTTAGCATATACTCTCATAAATTTTTTTTTTTTTTGCTCTTTTCCTTTTCTTCTTTGATTGTTGTGTCCTTTATGTTAATTGTGGGTTTTTAAATAGAACTTTAATCCTAACTTCAATAGAACAAGGTTTTCTTCATTACTTCTCCTAACTGAACTCAACCTTGGATTTTTTAATTTAAGTATCTTTGTCATCTTACTCTTAAAATAAGCCTATATACATTCATTTTCCAATTGGACTTTCCATTCAATCATCCCACTTAGAATCCATTCTTCCCTAATCCAATTCAACATGAGACAAACTCTTTTTTTCTTTCTTTTTGAAATATCATAAATTAATAAACCAACTTAAACTAAATAAAACAAAATACCTAAATCCTAAAATTCAATTTTAAACACATTATTAGACATCGAACTAAATTAGATATTTACAATTATCTCTCTTTGTGTATTTTATGTTAAACATGAGTTGTGTAAAGACTTAGATAGCCCTTACTAACTTAACAAAATTTTTTTGAAAAAGCTTAAGGATGAAAGGCTCTCATCCTTCTTGATATTGGAGTAGTAAAGAAAGAGGGTAATCAAGATCTTCTATTCTAGATAGTTTTTCTAGAAGTTCAGTCGCTTTAGGCTCTGGCTTTAGATTATTTGCATATAAAACTTTTTCATAAAAGTCCTTTTACCATCTATTATAGTAATGATTTAAGGAGTTAATGAATTTGGTGGGATTTCATTTAGCAATTCTTTTGCTTTTTCTATCATGGTGATTCTGGCTTTGAAACTATATAAACTTGCTCTATTAAATTATGAAAGAGGAAATTTTATATTTTTTTCATTTTCATTAGGTGTTAATAAATTTGGTCCATACAGTACATTTTTGACTTCCCATACTTGATAAGGTTGAAAAAAATCTTTTTCTGTTAAAGAATCCTACTAAACTAGTTATTTTACTATCCACATAAGAAAAATATTCATCATTTTTAACAAAATAAAAAATTTTTGATTTAATAAAAGTAGGAAAATGCTTTATTAAATGAAAAGATAAATTTTGAACAATAATTATTCCTACAAAACTCATTTCAATATTGATTATATCATAAGGGTCATGATCTAATCTAAAATTTTATTTTAGGAAATCCTCCTGAAGTTTCTTGATTTTCTAAATATATAAAAAAGAAATATTCATGAAATTTTTCATGAAGTAGTAAATCTACTTCATCTCTTATTGAATTTTTTATTCTATTAAAAAGTTCATTGGGTAAGACTTTGTTAGCCATGTCATTCAAAATAATTTTTCAAATTTTTAAAAGCAAAGAAGAAATGGTTTTTTCTTTTAGAAGAAAATCACAAATATGGCATTGGAGTTTATTGGTTTGGATCCTAAGAAAATTAAGATAAACTATAGGGTTCCACTACTTGTGATGAAATTTGTAGCATTTCCATTTATGGTTGATGATAAAAGAAATATCCTGGATTAGGATATAGAACTAATGGTTGGTTATAGGACTGAAATATTAATCCTTGGTTAGGATTAACATGTGCAAGAGAAGAACCTTATTTGGGTTGCTTTTTTTTTTTTTACTATAGTACATTCACCAATTTGTTCTAAAGGTTTTTGGCCTCGATCCATTAGGCTGCTTAAGAAATCAACAAGAAAATTGTTAGATCCTTTAATAAATTCAATAAAAAATTATATTAGCATAAAAAATTATACCATCTAATTCTTCTAAGATTAATTTCTAATTTCTTATTTTTTAAGAAATCATTAACTGATTGATTATAAGTTCTAATAATAAAGTTTTCAAGTGTAAGGTAAATATGAAAACTAGTTACAACATTTTTTATAGCAAGTAACTCTTTTCAAGTATAATATATTTTAATCATTTGGTTTAAAATTTTCCTAAATTGTAGCCACAAATTAATTCTTTATTATGTACCTTTGATTTAAGTACACATCTCCAATGTTGGTCTGATGCGTCTGTTTCAACAATAAGTAATTCTCTTAATTTGAGAAGATATACTTTAGATATAAATTTAAGTTTTGATTTAATTTGTTTAACAATATCAGAATCATCTTTTATATAAGAAAAAGGTATATCATTTTTTAGTTTTTCTTGTAAAACTTTCTTTTTTTTAGAAAGATTTTTAATGAATTATCTTCCATAATTAAGAAGACTTAGAAAACTTTAAAGTTGTTTTTTATCTTCTAATTGTTGTAGAAATTCTTTAATTTTTACTATAATATGAACTTGTAAAGTATGACCATCTAAAGATAAATTTAATCTTAAGAATTCTATATTAGTTTTTTCAAGCTCTATCTTTTTAGGGCTTAATATTATACCATGTTTTATAAATTGTTGAGCTATAAGATTTAGGTGTTTCCTATGCTCATTTAATGTTTCAAAAAATATAAATATATCATTAATATATACCAAAAAAAAATCTTTATATTTCTAAAAAATGATGTCCATCCATCTTTGAAAAATTTGTGGAGTGTTACAAATAGATGAAGAAATGGTTTTGCTTTATATCTTATTATAGTTTCTTTTTCATTGATTCCTATTAATGTAATAGGGTGTTTCATTTGCTTCCATTTTTCTAATGGTAAAGCATTACTTCTACAGCTACATATAGTTACTCCAATGTCTATTAAAACATTTGAAGAATGTGGTTTTATACAATTTAAATCTAAATTCTGCTTCAACATAATTGTAATACTTGGTTGATTTTTTTGAAAATGTAATTACCTCATCATTACTAATTTTATATTGGTTAGTTATAGCCAAACTTTGAATATCATCTCTTCGAGTATTTGTAGAAGAAATTGAATTTAAAACCAAGTTTACTGAGTTGTAAATCAAATTTTCTTTATTTTGACTACTTGTATCTCCTAAAAAAATAAGAATATTTATATTTTTTGTTCCTATTGATTAAGGTTGAGAAAGAAAAGATTGCCTATGTGAAACAAATGATTGTTCACTAGCAATACTTTCATTCGCTTCATTGTCTCTATTTGAGAATAAAGGTATACAAAAAAGTGGTGGTAAAATTAGATTGTTACTAGAACTACTTTTTCCATAATTTTTAAAATATAGGTTATTTCTTGATGTAAAAAAATTCATAAGTTTTATTTTTCTATTAAAAAGAACAGGTTTTATAATACTTTCTACTAAACATCCAGTTGGTATTAATAAATCTCTAAGATTCATTAATCTTGGTTTGATTTTTGAATCAAGAAGTCTAGGTTCAAATATTTCTATAACATTGGAATCTATTTCTTTAATAGATCTAAAAGTATGATTAGTAAATTCATAGATAGTAGTCTAGTTTTTCTAACGTTTTGTCATTATTCTTAATCTAAGGTAGTCTTTTATTAATGGGTCATTAATAGAAATAAAATAATTTAGTTTTACTTTAAACTAAATAGTGCCTAATACAAGATTTGATTGTATTCCTTGTATTAGTGCTTTAATAGGATTTTCAAATCTTTTATCTACTAATACTGCTATTATTGGTATATCATTACCAACTTTAAATAAAGCTTTTATAGTTATCATAATTATTCCTAAATGTATATATCTAACTTCAGGATATTTTTGTTTAGTTCCCTTGATTTTTTCTTTAGTAAATGAAAGAATATCTATAGATCCTTGATTGGGATTAATAGCTATAGTATTGCCACTAAATTTTTCTATGTGTCTTTTTATCCATAGTTTGAACTTTGAAAAGATAGAATAGATTTCATCTTTCTTTAATGATTGTAGTTTTTCTAACAATTCCTCAGAAATAGTAACATCTTGTCCTAAAACATCATTTAATTTAGTCATTTTCTGTTCTTTAGCATGTATATCTTTAGTTTCATAACTAAGTTGATTATTGACTTTTGATATAGTATTATTATTAGGAGTGTTGCTTGTATTAAGCATAAAAATATACTTATGATCGTCAGAATTAGAATCTGTTTCAAAAATTAATTCATAAATAATTTCATCTTCAGAAAATTCTTTTCCAAAACAAATTTCTAGATCTCATTCTTTGAAAGTATTAAGAACTTTTTTAGCATTTTTTCCTTTATTAGGACATTAAGGTGCTATATGACCTTTTTCATCAAAAATAAAACATTTGCATTTCTTTTTCAAGGTTTTTCTTCTAACAAATTTTTTTTGTCAAATTTATGCTTTTTTAGCTTCCATTTGACCAATTTATATCTTCCTTTTCGTATTTCTTTGAATAGGTTTTAGATTGAGATTTACAACCGAATGCCCATTCATTTTCTAATATTGTTGTGCATTGTTTATCACTTAATTTACTTTTTACTTACTTAAAAGCCTTTGTTTTAAGGCAATGTTCTATGATTTGTTTATAAGCAAAATAAATTCTATTTCCTATAAAATCTAAATAGTCTTTATTTTCTTCTGTAGGGTTGTGAAGTTCTAAATATTTGGGATATTGTTGATTACAGAGTTCATCCCATAGTGATAATAATTTATGAAAATATTGTTCTTTCTAGAATTTGGAATGAGTTTCATCCAATTTTTGGTATTCATGTATATATTTTTTAGAAAATTCTTCTAAATGTCTTATGTTACATAATTTTATTTTAGTAAATATATAACTGGCTTCACTATTTTAATCAATTGGTTCCATTCTTACACAAAATTCTTTTTTAGTAGATTTGTAAGGTTTTTTTTAACAAATCTGGTAAGGTACTTATTTGATTTAACAAATTCCCTTTTTGAGCTTTTGCTATTTTAGAGTTTTACCATTTACACAAAAATTGTAAAACATCTCCTTGAAATGTTTCAAAAAAATAGTTAAAAAATTTTTCTTTAGACCAAGTGTCTTTTTAGTTATTTACTACAATAGTCATAGATTGTGCCCAATCTTTTATGGTTTTTCCATAGTCATTTATAGATATTCTTGAAAGATATAAATACATTCCTCCTTAAGCTATAGTTCTTTTGTTTAAAGATTCTATAAAACTAGATTATGGTACAGGTTCCATAATAGTTTCGGAAGATGTTCCTATTTGTTTGATTTCATCTTTATAAATATTATCTTCGGTTTTGTTATCAAACCTATTTTTATCATCAATTTCTTGATAAGAAATTTCTGTTACTTTTTTTTCCCTATCAACTTTTTGTTGATTAAGATCCATAGATGTAAGTTTAGTATCTATTTCTTCATCCACTTCTTTAAAAGATGAAGATTCTGTACTACTTTTTACATCTTTTACTATTGGATTAGTAGTTAAAATTATATCTTTTCCTTTATCTTATTCATTTGAACTATTTTCATCAATAGTATTATAATTAAGCATATAATGATAATTAAACTTTTTAAAAAGTTCTTTATGCGTTTCATCTAGTTCTTCTATCATATTCAAATAATCAATCCTTTTTTTAGGAATTATGGTTTTTTCCATTTTATACTTAAGATGTTCTATAAGACTTTTATAGCATTTAAAATCTAATTTTTTTGCTTTAAAAAACTTAGTTGGTTGAAAAGATGATGGTTTATAATCATTAAGAGTAAGAATAGCATTATTAGTAGATAAAAGATTTAAAAATCCCATTAAAGCACTAATAGGAGGAATACAATCAAATCTAGAAGTCCCAGAGTCTGTAGCTTAAAAATTCTTGATTCAAAGAAAATAATTAAAGTAAAACCAATGATCTATACTAAACAAGATATAGATGAATCTGATATACAAATTAATGAACTTTTATAAAAAAAACTTATAGAACCCACTACTAATCCACATTCAAGCCCAGCTTTTATGGTATAAAATCGTGCTGAACAAAAAAAGGGAAAAGCTAGAATGGTAATCAACTATAAAAAGGCTTAATCAAAATTTAACATTTGATGATACTTCTTTCCTAGAAAATATGTGTACTTAAATCAAAGGTACATAATTAAGAATTATTTTGTGGCTACAATTTAGGAAAATTTAAACCAAATGAATTAAAATATATCATATTTAAAATAGAGTTACTTACTATAAAAATACTATAACTAGATTTCATATTTACTTAGCACCTGAAAACTTTATTATTAGAACTGATAATTAAGTAGTTAAAGATTTCATAAAAAATAAAAAAGTAGAAACTAATCTAAGAAGAATTAGATGGTATTATTTTTTATGCCAATATAATTTTTCTATTGAATTTATTAAAGGATCTAACACTTTTCTTGCTTATTTTTAAGCAGGCCCAATGGATCAAGGTAAAAAACCTATAGAACAAATTGGTGAATGGACTACAGTAAAAAAGAAGCAACCCAAACAAGGTTATTCTCTCACTCATGTTAATCCTAACCAAAGATTAAGATTCCAGTCCTTTAATCAACCATTAGTTCTATATCCTAATCTAGAATATTTCTTTTATCCTTAACCATACATGGAAATGCCAAGAATTTCATCACAACAAGTAATGGAACCCTATAGGTTATCTCAATTTTCTTAGGATCCAAACTAATGAACTCCAATGTCATATTCTAAAATTCTTTAGAAAATAGAAAATTTGTTGAAATTACAACAAAAGTTTCCAAAAATCAAAGATTTTTATAACTTACGATTACTCCCTGAGTTATATAATCTCATAAATGAAGTCTGGAAAGCTCAACTTTAAGGTAGTAAATAAGCCTTTAGAAAAACATGACTAAGCTTGCGGAAGGATTAACCAAATAGGTTAATAAATTTCAAACTTTTCAAAATCTTGTTTTAAATAGTTTAACTTTAAGAAATTGGGAAGAATCGTAAAATTTTGAACTTGATGAAAAAGAATACTCCATTAAAGAGATAAACAATCTCTTAAATATTTATGATTTTCTCATAGAAGAAAAAATCATTTCTTCTTTTATTTTAAAAATTCAAAAAATTCTTTTGTATGAAATGGCTAGCAAAGTCTTGCCTAATGAACTTTTTAATAAAATAAAAAATTCAATAAGAGATAAAGTAGATCTACTACTTCTTGAAAAATTTCATGAATATTTTCCTTTTATATATTTAAAAAATCAGGGAATTTCAAAAAGATTTCCTAAAATAAAATTTAGATTAGATCATGACCCTTTTGATATAATCAGTATCGAAAGAGGTTTTATAGGCATAATTACTTTTCAAAATTATCTTTTCATTTAATAAGGCATTTCCTACTTTTATTAAATAAAAAAAATTGATTTTGTTAAAAACAATGAATATTTTTTTTATGTGAATATTAAAATAACTAGTTTAGTAGGACTCTTTCACAGAGAAAATTTTTTTCAACCCTATCAAATCTGGGAAGTCAAAAAAGTACTGTATGGACCAAATTTATTAGCATAAATGAAATGAAGAAAATATAAAATTTACTCTTTCACAATTTAATAAAGCAAGTTTATATAGTTTCCAGACCGAAATCACCATGATAGAAAAAGAAAAAGAATTGCTAAATGAAATACCATCAAATTCACGGACTCCTTATATCATTGCTACAACTGATAGTAAAAGGATTTTTGTGAAAGAGTTTTATGATGGAAATAATCCAAAGTTAGAGCCTGAAGCGATCGAACTTCTAGAAAAACTATCTAGAATGGAAAATCTGGATTACCCTTTTTCTTTACTATTTCAATATCAAGAAAGATGGAAATAGTGGAACAAGTCAAAAGCAGCTTCACCAGCCTCTTTTAATCTAGAAGATGAAGAGGTTATAAAACTGGACAATCAACAAGATGGATAAAGAAGACAAAAAGTCAAAAATTGTATACCAGTCAACATTTGTTGCTAAAAAGGTGGATATGTATCAGTATAGCAGAATACTTGTCATTGTCATTATCTTTTATTAATTGTTAATTTGTCAAAGTTAGATAAACTCTTTTAAATGCTACCTAACATACCTAACCTAATTAATTATTGATTGTAATGATAAAAAGGGGAGAAAAAAGAATAATAGGCAGACTCTTCCCTCCTTACTTCCTATGTTCACACTTTTGTAAATTTCTATCCTTTCTCACTTTTATTTTGTAATTGGTATTAGAGTCTTGTAACAAAGTTTATAAAGAATTTTGTAGATTATAGATTGTAAAAATTAGTGTTCAAATATATATTTTCAATTTGAGATATCTAGATCCTAGCTATCATTGTAAGTATTTCTTTACTTCACAGCTTGTAATTTTAAACTTTATGTTCTAAAACCCATATATCTATTTATGATTTTTGTGTTGGTGTTATGGCCTTTAAATCTAGCCTTAGAGATCCTTACAAGGTTTACAGATGGTTTTAGGTACCAGGAACATGAAACAAAATAAGATATTGAAAACTATATTTGTTTGGAAAAATGTTATAACTATAGTTTGCATGTGGATCGTCAATTAGAAAATCATATATTGGCAATAGCCCTAGTATTAATGGTTTAGTTAATTTGTTTACTACTTTCTTTAAAAAATTATTTAATAAAGTCGATATACTAGAATCAAAAGTTGATAGTTTAGGACAAACTACTTGTTTAGATTTAAACCAAGATTCTAAACAATTATTAGTAAATATTAGTAAAAAATTAGAATTATTAGAAGTTGATAAAAGTCAAACAATTGACTTTGGATCTTTATATTATGGTACTGCTATTCATACTTTTAATGATGATAAACCATCATCTCCTCAACCAATTGAGTATTCTAATGTAGAAAAAATAGATTTTAAGTATAAAATGAGAAAAACCATAGTTCCTAAAGAAATGATTGATTATTTGAATATAATAAAAGAACTATATGAAACACATTAAAAACTTTTTAAAAAGTTTTATTATCATTATATGCTTAATTATAATGCTCATGATAAAAGTATTTCAGATGAAGAAGATAAAGGAAAAGATAAAATTTTACAAGAGTGAAAGAAAAGTGAGAAAATGGAAGTGAAGAGGGAAAAGTCTATCTATTCTTCTTTTTTCTCCCTTTTTTATTGTTGCAACCAATAATTAATTAGGTTTGGTATGTTAGGTAGCATTTAAAGTAGCTTACCAAACTTTGACAAATTGACAATTAATAAGAGATAATGATAATGACAATAATTTTTGCTATAATGATAGATATCTGCCTTTTTAGCTGCAAATGTTAACTGGTATACAATTTTTGACTTCTTGTGTTCTTTATCCATCTTGTTGATTGTCCAGTTTTATAGCCTCTTCATCTTCTAGATTAAAAGATACTGTGAAGCTGTTTTTGACTTGTTCCATTGTTCCCATCTTTCTTGATACTAGAGTAGTAAAGAAAGAGGGTAATCTAAATGTTCCATTCTAGATAGTTTTTTTAGAAGTTTGATTGCTTCAGGCTCTAGCTCAGGATTATTTTCATCAAAAAAGTTTTTCACAAAAATCTTTTTACCATCTATTGTAGCAATGATATAAGGAGTTTGTGAATTTAGTGGGATTTCATTGAAAAATTCTTTTGCTTTTTCTATCATGGTGATTCTGACTTGGAAGCTATATAAACTTGCTTTATTAAATTGTAAAAGAGCAAATTTTATATTTTCGTCATTTCCATTAGGTGCTAATAAATCTGGTCCATATAGTACTTTTTTGAGTTCCCATTCTGGATGAGGTTGAAAAAATATTTCTCTATGAAAGAGTCCTACTAAACTAGTTATTTTACTATCCACATAAGAAAAATGTTCATCATTTTTAAAAAAATAAAAAAAATTTGATTTGATAAAAGCAAGAAAATGCCTTATTAAATGAAAAGATAAATTTTGAAAAGTAATTATTCCTACAAAACTCATTTCAATACTGATTATATCATAAGGGACATGATCTAATTTGAATTTTATTTTAGGAAATCTTCCTAAATTTTCTTGATTTTCTAAATATATAAAAAGGAAATATTTATGAAATTTTTCATGAAGTAGTAGATCTACTTCATCTCTTATTGAATTTTTTATTTTATTAAAAAGTTCATTGGGTAAGACTTTTTTAGCCTTTTCATACAAAAGAATCTTTCAAATTTTTAAAAGAGAAGAAATAGTTTTTTCTTCTATGAGAAAATCACAAATATTTAAGAGATTGTTTATCTCTTCAAGAAAAGTATTCTTTTTCATCAAGTTTAAAAATTTGTGGTTTCTCCCAATCTTTTAAAGTTAAACTATTTAAAATAAGATTTTGAAAAGTTTAGAATTTATTAACTTGTTTGGTTAATCCTTTCGTAAGCTTTGTCATGTTTTTTCTAAAGGCTGATTTACTATCTTGAAGTTGGGCTTTCTAACTTCATATATAACTCAGGGGGTAATCTTTGGTTATAAAAATCTTTGATTTCTAGAAAATTTTGTTGTGGTTTCAAGAAATTTTTTGTTTTTTGAAGAATTTCAGAATATGACATTGGAGTCTATTAGTTTGGATTTTGAGAAAATTGAGATAATCTATAGGGTTTCATTACTTGTTGTGATCGAAATCTTGGTATTTCCATGTATGGATAAGGATAAAAGAAATATCCTAGATTAGGATATAGAACTAATGGTTGGCTAAAGGACTAAAATCTTAATCCTTGGTTCACCAATTTGTTTTAGAGGTTTTTTACCTCTATCCATTGGGCTTGCTTAAAAAATCAGCAAGAGAATTGTTAGATCCTTTAATAAATTCAATAGAAAAATTATATTGGCATAAAAAATTAATCCTTGGTTCACCAATTTGTTTTAGAGGTTTTTTACCTCTATCCATTGGGCTTGCTTAAAAAATCAGTAAGAGAATTGTTAGATCCTTTAATAAATTTAATAGAAAAATTATATTGGCATAAAAAATTATACCATCTAATTCTTCTAGGATTTGTTTCTAATTCTTATGTTTTAAGAAATCATTAACTGTTTGATTATAAATTCTAATATAAAGTTTTCAGGAGTTAGATAACTATGAAATCTAGTTACAACATTTTTTATAGCAAATAACTCCTTTTCAAATATAATATATTTTAATTCATTGGTTTAAATTTTCTTGAATTATAGCCACAAATTAATTCTTGATTACGTACCTTTGATTTAAGTACACATCCCTAATGTTGATCCAATACATCTGCTTTAACAATAAGTAATTCTCTTGGTTTTGGAAGATATACTTTAGTAATAAATTTAAGTTTTGATTTAATTTGTTTAATAATATCAAAATCATCTTTTGTCCAAGAAAAAGGTATATCCTTTTTGGTTTTTCTTGTAAAACTTTCTCTTTTTTAGAGAGATTTTTAATGAATTATCTTCTATAATTAAGAAGACCTAGAAAACTTTGAAGTTGTTTTTTGTTTTTCAATTGTTTTGAAAATTCTTTAATTTTTACTATAATATGATCTTGTATAGTATGACCATCTGATGAAAAATTTAATCCTAAGAATTCTATATTAGTTTTTTCAAGCTCTATCTTTTTAGGGCTTAATAGTGTGCCATGTTTTATAAATTGTTGGGCTATAAGATTAAGGTGTTTCCTATGCTCTTTTAATGTTTCAAAAAATATAAGTATATAATTAATATATACCACATAAAAATCTTTATATTTCCCAAAAATGTTGTCCATCCATCTTTGAAAAATTTGTGGAGCATTACAAAGTCCCAAGGGCATAACTTTCCATTGATAATGGCCTTTTGGTGCACTAAAGGCTGTTAATGGTTTTGACTCTTCAGTTAGCATTATTTGTCAAAATCTTAATTTGCAATCAAATTTATTAAAATATTTAGCATTTTTTTTTAGTTTATTAACACATTTTTTCTAAGAATAAAGTATCCATCAAATATTAAATTTTGATAAGCTTTTTATAGTTGATTACCATTCTAGCTTTTCTTCTTTTTTGTTTAGCATGATTTCTTACCATAAATGCTAGCTTGAATGTGTACTAGTAATGGGTTTTATAAGTCCTTTTTGTAAAAATTCATTAATTTGTATATCAAATTTATCTATATCTTGTTTAGCATAAATCATTAGTTTTACTCTAATTATTTTCTTTAAATCAAGAATTTTTAAGCTACAGAATCTACGACTTCTACACCATAATTTTAATGGTTCCTCGCTAAATTTTTTAAAAAAATTTTATACAATCAGTATCTTTCAATAATTGATTTAATTTCCATTTTCTTGGTTTCAGGTCTGAAATTAGAATCATATATATGTTTATGATTTTTAATAATGGTATTTCTATAGATTCTTTATCTATAGTAAAAACAATATTATTGATATTTAGATAGAAAGGTAAATAATTATATATAAAATTATTTCCTAATAACATATCACCATGCATAAAAGAAAAGCATAAAATTATAGGAATTATGAATTTTTTATTCATAAAATAAATAGAAACATTTTTTGTTTTATATCCTATTATAGTTTATTTTCCATTGATTCCTATTATTGTAATAGGGTGTTTCATTGGCTTACATTTTTCTAATGGCAAAGTATTACTTCTACAGCTACATATAGTTGTTTCAGTGTTTATTAATACATTTAAAGAGTATGGTTTATAATGTTTAAATCTAAATTCTACTTCAACATAATTGTAATACCTTTTTCATTGACTTTTTGAAAATGTAATTACTTCATCGTTACCAATTTTATATTGGTTAATTATAACCAAACTTCGAATATAATCTCTTCTAGTTTTTCTAGAAGAAATTGAATATAAAACCAAGTTAAATGAGTTGTAAATTGAATTTTCTTTATTTTGACTACTTGTATCTGTTGGAAAAATAAGAATATTTATATTTTTTGTTCCTATTGATTAACGTTGAGAAAGAAAAGACTGCCTATGTGAAAAAATGATTGTACACTAGCAATACTCTCATTGTCTTCTTGTCTCTATTTAAGAATAAAGGTATAGAAGAAGGTGGTGGGAAAATTAGATTGTTACTAAAACTACTTTCTCCAAAATTTTTAAAATACAGGTTATTTCCTAATGCAAAAAATTCTATAGGTTTTATTTTTCTATTAGAAAGAACATGTTCTATAATACCTTATAATATCCATCTGGTTGGTATTGACAGATATCTAAGATTCATTAATCTTTGTTTGATTTTTGAATCAAAAGGTCTAGCTTCAAAAATTTTTATAATATTGGAATCTATTTCTTTAATAGATCTAAAAGTATGATTAGTAAATTCATTGATAGCTATCTAGTTTATAGACAGATCATGAGCTACATTTCTAATTTCTAACTGTTTTGTCATTATTCTTAACCTTCTTCTATTAATGGGTCATTAATAGAAATAAAATAATTTGGTTTTACTTTAAACCAAATAGTGCTTGATACAAGATTTTTTTTTTGTATTCCTCTTATTAGTGCTTTAACAGGATTTCAGATCTTTTATCTAGTAATATTTCTATTATTGGTATATCATTACTAACTTTGAATAAGCTTTTATAGTTATCATAATTATTCTTAAATGTATATATCTAACTTCAGGATATTTTTGTTTAATTTTCTTGATTTTTTCTTTAGTAAATAAAAAAATATCTACAGATCCTTGATTAGAATTAGTAGCTATAGTATTGTCACTAAATTTTTCTATGTGTCTTTTTATCATGGTTTGAATTTTGAAAAGATAGAAAGTTTATAGATTTCATCTTTCTTTAATGATTTTAGTTTTTTTAACAATTCATCTAAAATAGTAATATCTTGTACACATAACTTAATTTTGTCATTTTTTGTTCTTTAGCAGCCATATCTTTAGTTTTATAACTAAGTTGATTATTGACTTTTGATATAATATTATTACTAGGAGTGATGCTTGTATTAAGCATAAAAATATACTCATCATCATCATAATCAAAATTTTGTTTCAAAAATTAATTCATAAATAATTTCATCTTCAAAAACTTTTTCTCCAAAACAAATTTCTAGATCTCGTTCTTTAAGAGTTTTAATAACTTTTTTAGCATTTTTCCTTTATTATGATGTTAAAGTGGTATATGAACTTCTTCATTACAAATAAAAATTTTGCATGTGTTAAATACTTTCGAATGCAATGAATAAAATGCAGCTATTAATCAATGCAATTTCAATTATAGTAACAAGGTTTTCAAGACTTTTTTCTTTTCCTTTTTCTTCAGTTTTTAGGCTTTCTTTTCCTTAATTCCTCAGCAATGCTTGATCACTTAGCCCATTTCATGTTCTAGATTCAAATTGTCCCAAGATTTTTCTTTTCATCTTAAAAATCTTGATTGTTAATATCCTTACCAAACCTTGGACATTCTCTGCCTTGTCATTTTCAACGTTTTCAAAATAATGTGAGGTCTTTTATGTCATCATTCATTTATCATTCATTATTTCAATTTCAAGATAAGTAAAAATGCAGTTAAACATTTCTTTTATTTGTGGTAGGTAGCAAAAAAAAGATAAAAAATGGAATAAAGAGCAAATCAGTCAAATGAACGAATGGAAAGATCAAATCACAAAGATGGGTACTAAGGTAGGGCAAAAACACCCAAAATAAATAATCAAAAAATCATCATTGAATAATCATGAATTCTTTCTTAGAAACTCAACCAAATGGTGTTCTTGACAATTTGAAAGTCATCAAATGAAATTTGCCCCATGTTGGCAGATTTTCCAATGATGTTGTTCCATCCAACATCTAAGCTATTTTTTTAGGTTTTCAACTTAGATGCCCCATTTTGACTCAAATTGTCTTTTTGGGTTTTCACTTTGAGTCCTATTTGTTTTTTCAAGCAAAATATTTCTTCATAGCATATGAATTGATCGAGTTTGGCAATTTGTTACCATCCATCTCTATCAAGATTAATCACCTCCAAATAAGCTTTTTTCACCACAAGTGGGCCTTTCCAATTTGGTGCCCATTTTCTTTTAATGTCATGCTAATTTGGAAGAATCTTTTTCAGTACCAACTTTTATTTTTGAAAACGTAGAAAACAAACCTTCTTATCATGTGCCTTTATCATTCTCCTTTGATATAGTTGACCATGACATAGCGCTACAAGCCTCTTCTTCTCAATGAGATTTAAGTGTTCATGCTGATCCTAGACCAATTTTACTTATTTTATTTCAAATTCAATTAGCAACATAGCTTCCATTCCATACACTATTGAAAATAGGGAAGCTCTAGTAAAAGTGTAGACTATGTTCTATAAGCATACAAAGCAAAAGGTAACTTCTCATGCTAATCCTTATATGTATTAGTTATATTCTCTAAAATTCTCTTTATATTCTTATTTGTAGCCTCAATTGCCCTATTTATTTTTAGGCAATATGGAGTTGAGTTATGAGGCTTGATTTTAAGCTAAGCATAAACTTCTTGCATCATTTTATTATTTAAATTCTTGGCATTATTAGAAATAATCCTCTCAAAAAGTCCATACCTATTGATTATCTCATTCTTTATGAACTTGCAAACCACTGATCATGTCACACTAGCATATGATGCTACTTCAACTTATTTTATGAAGTAATTAATCACCATGAAAATAAACCTATGACCATTTAAAGCTTTTTGAGCAATGGGTCTAATAACATTCATACCCCATATAGAAAATGACCACGGAAGTGTTAAAACATGTAATACAGTTGAAGGAGCATGAATCTTATCAACATTGATTTGATACTTTTATGTATAATTAATGCAGTAATTTTTCATGCTCAACCAGTAATGTCCTGCCTTTGTTATCTATCTAGCCATCATATACTCATTTAGATGTGCCTTGCAGATTTCATCATGCACTTTTTTAAGAAATTTTTTTACTTTAGTTGCATTCACACATCTTAACAATACCTGGTCTCAGATTCTTTTATAAAGAATATCTTAATCAACAAAGAAACTCACGGCCAATTTTATAATTACCCTTTTATCATTCTTAGAGAAATGTTATGGCTATTATTGGCCTTTTAGATACTACATGATATCATGATACCATGGCTACCAATCAACCTTTTCTTCAACATTTGAACAATGCACTATTGAATCTCTAATATCTAACTTTAAAGGCTGAATTCAATGTTTGTATCAATCTTGATCATCACAGCTAACATTGCTAATGCAACTGTAATTTGATTCTCTTCATGAGGCTAATGTTCATATTGGATCATTTCAAACTGCTTGATTAACTTATAAACATATTTGTGATATTGAACCAATTTTGAGTCCCTTGTTTCTCATTCCCCTTGCAACTGGTAAATAATAGGCAGAATCTTTATATGCTTTTAGCACTTTGATATTTCTCTCAATTGTTGCTTGCAAGCCCATGACACAAGCCTCATATGCATCTACATTGTTAGTATAACTAAAATTTCATCTTATTGTAATAAGATAATTATTTTCAATGAGGGATGTTAGGATTGCTCCAATCCCATTCCCTAAGGCATTTGAAGCTCCATCAAAGTACATTTCTAAGCTTTTTCAGCAGACTCATGCTCATCATCTTGAGAAATAACCGTTAAATCTTCATTGTGGAAGTCAAGTTTCATTGGCTCATAATATTCAACAATATGATTTGCAAGGAATTCTACTATTGCACTACCTTTGATTTCTTTTTAAGTTACATATGTGATAGCACCTAAATTTATAGTGATTTAACAAGTTAGAATAGGTGTAAAATTTTAAATTTTAGTCAAATTTGGTGTTGTTATTGTTGTTTTTTTTTTTTTTTTTTAATTTTTAAGGTTTAAAACCATGGAACATGATTCATACACAATCCATGTATGCAAGCATGCAAGATAGTAGTCTGCCATGGAATAGAGATGATTAGCCAAACCCTATTGGCCTTTCATTCAACTAAGAAATGAATTTTACACATACAAAGACTTTCCATCCATTTAATTGGATCACTGCCAAAAAGATGTGATGTACATTTCAAGAATTTTATTTGCATTAGGACACAATATTCAACCAAATTAGCACACTTGAAGAAGTTCAAACACACAGGGACACTAGAAGCATTCGATCAAAGGTGTTTGAATTTAATCATGACTTTTTGATAACCCATTTGAAGAGTTGTGATGGAAGAAGAACTCTAGCAAGATAAATATCAAAGATAATTGAAAGAAAATCAAATATCTTGTTTTAGATCCCAAGCTTTAGCTGAACCTATCATGAAGTAAGATCAAGATGTGCATTTTATGATGAACAACCAAGATAAATCCCAAAGACCCCTATTCTGCCAAGACACTTCAAGGCCAAGAGTCTTATTAGGCCATGTTTCTTTGAAGATGAAGATGAGCTTTATCTTTTAGACTTTGAATAGGAATTTATCTTGAAATCCTTATCCCTCTCTAGTTGCCTTCTATCTATAAATAGGGAGGCTAGTTCACAACTCAAGCAACCCATCTCATTCCTCACATTTTTTTTTGTTAGTTCTCTTTTAGTCTTTAGTCTTTTAGCTTTCTTTGTAATTGGCTTAGGTAACGATTAGCCAATATAATTGTTTTCTAAATTTTCCAATACAAGCATTTTTTTAAAAAGCTTTATTTTTTTTCTCTTTTCGATTTGCACATTGTTTCATTGTTTTAAGTTTTGGCAATCCCTATTTCCCATTCTTTCAGTTTACAAGTTATTTTAAGTATTTTTACTTTCAATACAAGTTTCAACCATTGCTACTTTTTTTCTTTCCAAATTTTGGTTTACATGTATATTGCCCTATTATTCCTTTTATTCTTTCATTCTATTAAGCCCTTCTTAATTTTATTGTTTCCAAATTTCAATTATTATTGTCTTTAGGTTTAGTTTCAACCACAATCCTATTACTTGCTAAGTAATAGTTGATTAAGTAAGATCTAGGCCTACATAATTACTTTCAATCTTCCAATTTTTGTTTTGCAAATCAACCTAAGTTTTCTTAGTTTGGATATAAAAGCTTTGTCTACCATTTTTGGTACTTGAATCCACCCAACAATCAATTCTATAATCTTTGTTGGATGATATTCTGACACTTATCACTTTATTACTTGATTCAATCTTTACACTTGTAGACATTGCAAAAATAGGCAATCAAGTTTTTTGCACCATTGATGGGGATTATAACAATGTTTGATTCATTATCAATAAGGATTCTATGCTATTTAGTAATCTAAACATTTACTTTAATTTACTTTTATCTATTTTGATCTTTTCTTGTTTGTATGTGTAGATCTAAAAGTATTGACCTAGCTCTTATTGATTAAGAGATTGAAAGAACTTTTAGACATAAAAAAAAAAGAGCAATCAGCACCACTTGCACTAACAAAAATCATGAATGCAAAGAATGAATGATAAAAAAACATTGAGGGATTATGCAATCATTAATGCCGATGGTTTCCAACCATCCATATGAAGGCCAGCCATTCAAGCAAACAACTATGAGATCAAGCCTTCAATAATCCAAATTGTCTAAACTTTTGTATAGTTTGGTGGTCCACCAAATGATGATCCTAACCTTTACTTATCTAAAATTTTAAAATTACATGATATGTTTAAATATAATGGTATTCAGATGATGCAATATGACTAAAACTTTTTCTTTTTTCTCTTAAAGATAAGGTGAAAAGTTGGCTGTCTTCACTACTATCTATCTCACTTTTTCTTTTTTCTCTTAAAGATAGGGTGAAAAATTGGCTATCTTCACAACTATTTGGCTCCATTATAACTTGGGAGAACTTGGTGCAAAAGTTTCTTATGAAGTTTTTTCCATTTGCCAAGACTGCCAAGTTAAGGAGTGAAATCACTACTTTTATGCAAGTGGATGGAGAAAACCTTTATGATGCATGGGAAAAGATTTAAAAAGTTATTGAGAAAGTGTCCGCACCATAGTCTTCCCCAATGGTTGCAAATTTAAATTTTCTATAATGGCCTCCTTCTATCGATAGAACCACTTTGGATTTAGCTACTGGATGAGCCGTTATGAGCAAAACTACTAAGGAGGATTATTAATTGATTGAGTAGATGTTGAGTAGATGGTTGCCAACAATTATCAGTAGGGTATGGAAAGAAAGGTCCTTATGAAATCTATTGGTGTTTATGAGTTAAACACTTTTACTTCCATAAATTCTTAATTAGCAACCTTAAGCAAAAAGATTGAAGCTTTAAGAGCCCCATCCCAAACCAAGCCTGTCCATGCAATTCAAAATCCTTTTGTTTCTTATGATATATGTGATGGACCACACTTTAGTGAAAAGTGCCAATTTAAGGTAGAAACAATTCAACATGCCCAATAATATAAGCCCATCTATAACCCTTATAGTAATACATATAAATCGAGTTGATGAAACCACCCTAACATTTCTTAGAATCAACCCAACCACCAATCCATTGATCGAAACAACTTCCATCTTAACCTACAAACCTATAACCCACCTCATAAAAAGAAACCAAGTTTTGAGGAAATGTTGACCCAGCTAATGTAAGCAACAATGCAAACATCTAAAGTTAAGTTGTATCAATAAGAAATCTTGAAAACCAAATTGATCAACTTGCTCAAGCCATAGCCAATCGACTTGTAAAAACCTTGCCCAACAATACTAAGTCCTTAAAAGATAGGGCAATAAAGCATGCAATGATACATATTCTTTTGGGGAAGATGGTATAGATAAGGATAATAAAGACATTATGGATGAGCATATGGTGGTAAATCTCCCTAGCTTTATTAAGCAGCCTAAGGTGAACTTTGTGTGGAGAAATGATCTAATTGAGGATGTTGAGTTAGTAAGGTATGGAAGAGAAATTTTAAAAATTTTGGTCATATGGCACTTAAAATACTGAAAGTATGAAACCCTATGAAAAGATAGGAGATGAGTTTGAACTGGAAGAAGATCTTGAAAAATGTAAAGAGGATCCTAAAGAATTCATTGAAGGATCAACTGAAGAAAGAAAGATGCTCATGCAAGTGGAAAAAACATTTTTAGAGAACATCAACTTGGGAGGAGCAAAAAGAGATTCATGAAACCAAAAGGCTAAAATTGACCCCAAGAATGACTACTCAAAGATAAGAATTTAAAGTAGCACTACCAATAAAGCCTATTCCATAGATGCTACTTAGAAAGTTGGATAATGCCAATTTTGTTAAAGATTGTTGTCTTGAACCTCAACAACTCCTTCTCAAAAAGTAAAAGATTTAAGGTGTTTCACTATCTCTTATACAATTGGTCATCTAAAATTTTATGAAACTTTTTATGATTTAAGGTCTAGTATCAATTTAATGCTTTTAAATGTTCTTATGCAGCTAGGATGTAGAAAGCTAAAGCCTTTAATTTGTACCCTCAAATTTGCTAATAAATCTACTAAGAAACCATAAAGAATGCTAGAGAATGTTTTGGTGAAAGTTAGTAAGTATACTTTTTTTTTTATGGATTTCATAGTTCTAGATATGAAGGATAATAAAGCTCTTTTGCTATTAGGCGGACCCTTCCTATTAACCTTTAAAGCTTTAATTGATGTGTACAATTGTGACCTTACTCTAAGATTAAAGGATAAAAAGATACAGTTTGTAACTAAAAGATATGGTATTCTTAGATATGAAGATTATGTACACTCAGTAACCAAAGATAAGGAAAAGGAAATCCTTAGGGAGCTAAATTTGAGTTATAAACCTCTTAACCTATTATTGTCAATCCACCTAGTAAGATCTTTATACCTTAGCCATGGTAAGCCCAAAACTAAAACTCCTAAGTTAAGTCCCAATTCAGTTTATGTTATCCCTGCAAATAGAGTTAACACACCTATTAGATCTAGTTCCATTTATGCCATACCACAAAAGAGAAGGCAATAAGAAAAACTCTCTCCTGAAAGGATGAGATTTTTTTTTTAGATATAAGGATGGTCAAGCTTGAACAAAACTAGCACTGTTTGAAAGACAACCCAAGTTGTACTTTAATGGTTTTTGCATCATTTTCTTTGTTTTTATTCTTAGGACATGTATGCTTTGATATGTTTTTGTGTTTTAGTGTTTTTTGTAAGGTGATGCAAGGAGATGCCTTATGAAGAACACAAAGATGATTCAGCCTTCAAGCAAAATTTTAAGGGAGTATTTTTTTTCCCTAAAGGCTTAATTAGATTTGTTTTGAAGTAGTGTTTAATGTAAATGTGGGGGAAAAGAAAACTTTTTGAACTTGACTGATTTTAAAAATTTTTACCCTTGTTACTTCATATTCAAACCAAATTAACATGCTAACTTCTTTATTATGCAAGCTTAGTTAATTTAGCATGAGCTTTTCAAGATTGACTTGAGTATGATATAAGGATAGTTTTGAATGTTATGAAGCAATGAAATAAATTCATAAGTATGCTTTTCTTTGGATGTAGTTTTTATGCATATGTCTTTATTTTTTTTCTATGAAATGCAATAATTCTTGTAAAGAGTTTTGTGAGATGTTAAGTTGTGTAGAAATTTGAAGATATATATATTACTCTAGAATTCACCTATTCAACCCTTGAGGTAAAATTTTAGACTATATTTGACTTAAGAAAATGATTTAGGCATTTCTTTGGATCGTTTGAGCCTTTTTTTAGCCCACCATTAATGATGCATCCCTAGTACTTTTTATTTTGAGCTTTATATATTGTTTTTTCTTTGTTTATTTCGGCCATAATAATAACCCCAAGCTTTTTTTTATTATTATCCCTTTTTTTTTTACCTAGCCCATTGTGCTTACTTGTTTTTAAACATTGTTTATTTAGGAGGAAGAGAGGTGCAAATAATGTAAAAAAAGAAAAAAAGGCAAAAAAAAAAAAGGAAAAAGGAAGGCAAAAAGCCTAAATAAAGCCGAAAATGGCTATGTAAAAAAAAAAGAAACAAATACTAAAAATAAAATAATGCCTCAAAGTCAAAAAATTCTCAAATGTTCAATCTTTAGTCCAAGAATTTCAAGAAGTAAGCTAAGGGTTATTGAGCCTAAATTTCCTTTTTTTCTACCTTGACCCAAGCTTTACATTATAATCCTTAAAGACCTTTTGATCTTGAGTCAAGTATGTAAGTCTAACATTAGTGAAAAGGAAAAGAGAAAGTGAACATATGAAGTTTATTCTATCTTTTAGTTGAAATGTGATGAAATGTTTTACATTCTTTTTACTTGAGTTATATGTATGAATTAAAGATGGAGTAATTACATATGCATGGTGATTATAAGATGTTTAGAGCTTACTTTTTTAAGGAATTTCTTATGAATCTATAGTTATAGTTAACTTTGTATTATGTGATAGTAAAAGAATGAACGTTTATGAAATTTTAACTTTATGAGTATATATAATGATGTTTAGTTTTGTTGATTTAAGAATTGTGCTTGAGGACAAGCAAAGTCTTAAGTGTAGGGTGTGATAGCACCTAAATTTATAGTGATTTTACAACTTAAAATGGGTGTAAAATTTTATATTTTGGTCAAATTTGTTACTGTTAATTTTTTTTAAGGTTTAAGACCATGGAACATGATTCATAAGCAATCCATGTATGCAAGAATGCAAGATAGTAGTTAGCCATGCAATAAGGATGATTAGCCAAACCTATTGGCTTTCCATTTGGCCAAGAGATGAATTTTACATGCATAAGGACTTTGCATCCATTCGGCTAGATCACTTCCAAGAAGATGTGATGTACATTTGAAGAATTCCTCTTGCATTGGGACACATACCTTTGACTAAATTGACTTTTAAAAGGATTGCAAGCACACTTGAAGAAGTTTAAGCGACAATGATACTGAAGCATTCGACCAAAAATGTTTGAATTTAACCATGACCTTTTGATAACCCATTTGAAAACTTGTGATGGAAGAACTCTAGCAAGATAAATCTCAAAGATAATTAAAGGAAATCAAATATCTTGTCTTAGATCCCAAGCCTAAGCCAAACCTATCATGATGCACTCCATGATGAATGACCATGATAAATTCCAATGACCCCTATTCAACCAAGACACTTACAAACCAAGAGTCCCATTCGACCATGCTTCATTAAAGATGAAGATAAGCTTTATCCTCTAGAATTTGAATAGGAATAGATCTTGTAATCCCTATCCCCCTCTAGCCGACCCTCCATCTATAAATAAGGAGGCTAGTTCACATCTTAAGCAACCCATTTCATTCCTCACATTCTTTTTCTTTCTTTTTTACTTCTCTTTTAGTCTTTAGTCTTTTAGTTTTCTTTGTAATTGGTTCAGGTGATAGATTAGCTAATAAATTGTTTAAATTCTTCAATACAAGCATTCTTTTCTAAAAAGCTTTATTTCTTTTCTACTTTTAGTTTGCACATTTTTTATTGTTTTAAGTTTTGGCAATCCCTATTTCCCATTCTTTAGTTTACAAGTTGTTTTAAGCATTTCTACTTTCAATACAAGTTTTGGCCATTACTATTTTCTTTCTTTCTTTTCAAATTTCAGTTTGCATGTGTTTTGCCTTATTATTCCTTTTATGCTTTCATTCTATTTTGCCTTTCTTAATCTTATCGTTTCTAAATTTCAATTCTTGTTATCTATAAATTTAGTTTCGACCACAATCATATTACTTACCAAGTGACAGTTGGTTAAGTAATATCTAGGCCTACATAATTGCTTTTAATATTTTATTTTTTGTTTTGCAAATCAACCTAAGTTTTCTTAGTTTAGATATAAAAGTTTAGTATATCATCTTTGGTACTTAAATCGACCTAACAATCAATTCTATAATTCTTATGGGATGATACTCTAACACTTATCATGCACTTACAAACATTGTGAAAATAGGCAATCAATATACAATGTCATATTTTGAAAGCATCACTTGCCATCTTGCAATTATCCCAAATACTGATGGCTTTTCCAAAATATACTTGATAGGATCCAACTTTGCTATGAGCCAAGTAGTATGATATAAAATGTATTGCTTGAGCCTTTAAGTTGACCAAGCTAATGTGTAACACATTTTTTCTAGTGGCAAGTACTTGGATTCATAATTAGTGAACTTCTTACTCAGATAATAAATGACCTTTTCTTTCTTGTAATTTTTATCTTGTTGCCTTAGTATGCATCCCATTGAATTTTCATGCACAATTAAGTACATAATTAATGGCTTTCTTGGAATAGGTGGCAACATAAGTGAATTTGACAAGTATTCTTTCACCTTAAAAAAAGCTTCTTGACATTTCCCATTCGATTCACTTGGATTGTTTTTGCAAAGAAGCATGACAATAGAATCATACTTGAAAGTGAGTTGAGAGACGAAATAGGATATATAATTTAGTCTCCCTAGGAATCCTCGTATTTCTTTAGGTGTAATTGGTGGAGATAAATTATGAGTACCACGTATCTTATTTAGATCTACCTCAAATTCCCCTTTCATTTACCATAAAGCCTAGCAAATTTCTAAATGTGACACCAAATGTACACTTGGCAAGATTCAACTAGAGTTAAAACATTTTTAATCTATCAAATAGCTTCTTAAGATTGACAACATGGTCCTCTCTTTTACAAGATTTAGCTACCATGTGATCAAAATGCACTTCTATTTCTTTGTGCATCATATCATGAAAGAGAGTTACCATGGCCCTTTGATTGCTACTTTTTGTAATGCCTACAAGTGCACATATCATAATCAAGTAATAGTAGTGAGTGAGTAAAGTATCATCCCATTAGGATTATATAATTGAATTGTTGGGATTTCACCAAAGGTGATGAACTATCACAAGCCTTATATCTAACTAATGAAAAGGTTGATTGTGTTTGAATAAAGAAAAACAATAAAATAAACCAAAATATAAAAACAAAATCTTGTATTGGCCTAAACTCATCCAACTGTCACTTGAAAAGTTTTAGATTATGGCTGAATAGAACTAGACCTAGAGTAAAAGAATATGCTTTTGGAAAGATTTGAAGAAAGAAAGTTTGTTGGCCAAAAGTTGTAGATTGCATAAAAGAAAGAATTGAACAAGATTTGCACGTAACCGAATACTTAAAAAGAAAGATTGTAAAGCTTTCTTTCTTGAATGTAAGCTGAAACTTTAGAACAGAAAAGAATGATTGCCAAAACTATAAGAACATAAAAATACTTGTAAACTAAAAAGAATGTATGAAAGCTTGAAAAGAATTGATCTTGAAAATAAAAGAACGCTTTGAATTAGGAAAAAAATTTAGATAATACTTTCATTATGGCTAATCTATCACCTTAGCCAAACTACAAAGAAACTATAAAAGAAACTAATAGAACTTAAACTAAGAACTAGAGAAAAGAATAATTGAGTGGGATGAGATGTTAGATGCTTTGATATAAAAGAGAGCCTCTCTATTTATAGATTGGGGGTGCAGCTATGGGGGAAGATTTGAATTACGAAGTCCTTTTCCATTCACCAAATAAATATAAAATTTAACTATGAATGTAAACTTGAAAATGTAAAACTTGGGTTGCCTCTTGATAATTTTATTGTTTATAGAATTATCATAGGGTTTTATGTAAAATTATAACACTTCTATACTTGATATTTGCTTGAATTAATCCATTTTCTATCTAAATGTGTTAATTGTACTAAATGTAGGTAAAATGAAAGATTGAGGAAATTAAATTAAAAATACAATCGAAGAGAAAATTCAAGGTGAAGTGGCTGATTTAAAGAACTAAATGTGGAGGCCAAATAGGATGCAAGGTGCTAGCCAAACACTTGAAGAAAACAAAGCATCAAGTGGCGTCAACATTGGATGGAATTGAAGACTGATTTTCAAGGCTATTTGCAATGATACTTGACTTGAGTTCAAGGCTAGTTTTGAGCTAAGTTGGAGCTGCATTTGAAATCTTAATTTCAAGTTTAAGTGGCTGATTTGATTAGTTAAATTTGGAAGCAAACATGGTGCCAAAGCCAGCTGGAAATTCAAGCTAAAAAAGGCAGCAGTGGCGTCACTTGTGGGCCGTTTATAGGTTTGATTATTGCGAGACTTGAAGCTGTTAAATGAGCTGACCTGAAGCTAAAATTAAGCCACATCGGATAACATTTAAATGCTCATTTTATAGGCTGAAATTGGAAGCAAAAACTGGATCAAACACCAAAAGCAATCACGGTTTTATAGGGCTGGGTAGTGTGCATTTTACTTGGCTTCAAAAGTTTCACATTTTGGTTGTGCTTGAGCTAGCTGGCTGTGCATGAGCTGCATGGAAAGGAAAAGGATGAAACTCCAGACCTTGAAAAAACCTGGAAAAGGTGGAGAAGCTGCCAAAACCACAAGCCAATGCAAAGCCATGTTCTTAGAATGTCCAAGCCGAGAGCAATTTCTTGGTGCATGAGTGAGCTGCATGGAAAAACATGTGCTGCCAAAAGTCACCTTTTTGGAGGAATTTTTTAGTTGAATTTTAAGAGCTGGCTTTAAATTCTCTTACTTTCGCATTGAATGACAATATGGAACAAGAATTTCCACATTTAAGACCATTGACCCCATGAAAAGAGAGAACCAAATTGTCAATGCTAATTATTTTCCAATTATGCTAGATTTCCTCACAGCTGTGTCTTCTGACTTTGGGGTGTTTTTGAAAGACTTTTTGGCTGTAGAAATCAGAGGTGAACATGCACAATTAAGTGGGGAACATGCGCAGGTATGGAAAAAAGAAGGATAACATGCTTGTAATCTTGAAAGAGCATTGATTTTCAATGTTGCCATAACTGGGGTGGTCACCGATTGAGGGTTTTAAGAGCTGTAAAAACTTGACCTTTGTAGGGCTTAGGTGGTTGCCAACACACCTCACATGTGGAGCACTCAAGACAACTCATTGGACCAGCCAAGCAAGCATCACATGGAAATGAGCTGAGCTGGAAATGTCAAGTCAGAAACTGGTGCAGCCTGGGACATTCCACAGCAGTACAGCATATTCCTCGTTTGATCTGGCTTTTTGGAAGGTTGAGATTGATTAATTTAAACCATTGATCATCTTAAGGAGACCTCAATATTGGCTATAAATTGGAGCTAATGGCCAACCTGAGGGATTTTTTTTTTTTTATCCTTTTCATTTTTTTCCCTTGTTTAGTTTAGGACGTCTTTGGGGTCTGGTGGCAGCAACATTGCTGGCCGACCAGCCCCTCCCATAAGACTTCATTTTCTTTCCTTTTTAGTTCATTTTCAAGCTCTTTTAATTGTTGTTTTTAGTTAGCTTTTAGCTTGTTTAAGTTTCCTTCAAGTTGCAAACACATTCCAAAGCTCTCTTTTATTTTGTTTAAGCAAGTTCTCATTTCCAGTTTCCAGATTTAATTTCCTTTATTTTACCAGCAAGTTTTGCATGATATTTGAGCTCTTTGAAGCTTAGAAAGGATGGCTTTGGGTGCTAACTTGATGGAAACATCATAGGGCTCCATAGGCTTGATCTTGGTGTGTTTATTTACATGCACTTTATATTTCTTGCCCTTTAATTTTTCCACCCAGTCTTTCTATTCTGCCTTTTAATTTTTGTTGTTGTTTACATATTGTTTTCATGCTTCTATTATGTTATTAAATCATGTTTAAGTGTTTCTTGCATGGTTGATTAAATGCCTTAGACGTAGGTTTGTTTCTTTATTCATTTTTCCTCTCATTCTTCATGCATTTTTTCATGTAGTTTTTCTCACTTTGTGTTCTGTTTTTGGTCTAAGTGTCCTTCATATTTTTTGTTAATTTTTTTTTGTCTATTTTGATGCTATGTTCATGGTTTTCACGTGGCATGTAGCTAGGTTAAGTTTTGGTTGCATTTAGTTCATTAGGACAGTAACATAGGTTAGATTTCATACTACATCTTGTGTATTTTTTCTGAAGCATTTCTGCTCAGTTTTAGGCAAAGCTTTCCTATACCTTTTTGGCTTGTTTTCATGTCTATTTTAAGCTAGTAAAACAGTTTTTACAAATTCCTTAGGTAGGGTTGCACTTTCCTAGATCTTAGTTCATAAGTCTTAGTTTCCATGCATTCTAGTATTTCAGTTTGCATAAATTTTTATTTCCTTAAGTGTTTGGTTTTTGTATAAGGTTCCTATAGGTTTTTGGTTTCATTGTAGGTGTAGATTAACCTTGTAAAACAGTTTTTATTTTCATTTACATTTAATGCATGTTTAGGTGGTAATTAGTCACATAGGTCATGTAGGAATTCTAGTTAGTTCACTTGCAAGTCTAATTTTTTGCATTTACATTATTATGCTTTCATGTTTAATGTCGTATTTAAGTGCGTTTAAATTATTTTTCATGCCTTGTTAACTTTTATGAAATTGTTTAAACTTTCTATTTTTAGAAACTTTGTATTTTTAGAATGTTTTATTTTCACTAAGTTTAATCTTTGGGTATTTTACTCTCTTCATAATTTGTAGCAATTTATGTTTAATATATTTGGTAATTTTATTTAGATTAATTTAGGCTAATTAGTTCACTAAAATTTTTTTTTTTCGAATCAGATATATCCAAACGGTCAAATTTGGTACTTACCCCTAGGTCTAGAACTCCCAATCCTTGAGGAGACAATAATCTAGAATACTTTCAATCTTATTACTTGTGCGACCCGTATACTTGTGGTACTCTTAATAGGTAGCAACAAGTTTTCCTAAATAGTGTTAGTTTTGGTCAAGCTTGACTATATCCAAAAGATCTAAAATTACCTCATTCTTTTAGAAGAGAGTTTCCTTTGTTACTTACTCTTTTGAGGTATTACATAAACAAAATTAGCTTTAGAAGGTTTACTAACTCTCCTAGTAGGTATCACATAAGATGGAATCGGGTTTGCTATAGGGACATTCGATTTAGGACTTGGAGGATTGACCTTGGGTTTGCAAGAATTAGGGCTAGCTAAGTGGGTTTTTGATTATGAGTCATGGGTTGGTGGATTCGATTATGCTCACTGACTTTTTATTTTTCTTTAACCATAGGGCTTGTACATCTTCATCATCTATAAGGATACCTTATCTAGTTATGAAGGAAATCCTTTTGTCCTTGAATTTTAAATCATAAAGTGACCTCATGGTTGCATACATCAATCAAGACTCTAGTGGTGATGAGGAATGGTCTACCAAACAAAATGGGGCCTTCACTATCGTCCATATGTAATATAAAAAAATTAACAGGAAAAGTGTACCTAGCCACTTTTATAAGAACATTCTCTAACACTCCTTAGGATTTTTTTATGAACTTGTCAGCAAATTTGATGGTTAAATTTAATGGTTTTAATATACCAACACCTAACTGCGTAAAAATATTCATAGGCATTAGATTGATACTTGACTTTAGATCACAAAGAGCTTTTCCAAAATATATACTACCAATGGAAAAATGTATAAATAAACTTCCTACATCATCTTTCTTTCTTGGCAAATGTAACTATCTTTATCTCCCTAAGTAGCTCTTTCCATTTCAACTTCGGTGCAAATTGTGCTACTTCGAATGTCTCCCTTTGAGTTGACATCCTTCGGGTCATTCTTACTCTTTTTACTTCTCGATCTTTTTCTTGTATTTCATTTTCAACAAGTTGTATGCTTTCAAGCAATGCTCTTCCAACTTGAATAAGTACTTCATCCTCGCTTGCCGAATTCTCCTTTATGTATTCTTCAGGATCCTTCTCTTGAATGTACTATTTAGGCTCTTCCTTTATCTTATAATTTTCATTCATCTTTTCATTCGGCATAACACTTTTAGGAGATTCTAGAGCCATATGATCAAAACTAGTTGAAATGTTTCCACCAAATTTCAATAATTCCTTATATTTTATTATTGAGTTCTCAATGTAATCCACCTCAGGTTGCTTCACAAAGCTTGCTAAATTCATCACCATTGGCTCATCCACAAAATCATCACCATCATCATAATAATATATACCTTCCTTACCATAGAGTACACAGCATTGCATGCTTCTTTACCTTGTTTATTGGGTTTGATTTAGTATTACTAGGCAAGGTTCCTAGGGGTTGATTGGCTATGGCATGAGCTAGCTAACCTATTCAGGTTTCAAGGTTTTTAATTGATGCAACTTGGCTTTACATTGTGGCATTGTTGAATTGCATCAGTTGGGTCAACATCTCTTCAAAGCATGTTTTGTTTTCTTGGGTGGGTTGTATGGTAATGGGCAAAAATTTGAATTTTGGTGGATGGTTTGATGTTTGGGTTGATTTTGATTCTAAGAAAAGTTTTGAGTGGTTCGTCCAGCCTCGGTTATATATGTTATTATATGGGTTATAGGCAGGCTTGGATTGTTGGGCATATTGGACCATTTCTATCCTAAATGGGCATTTACAGTGGCTTGTGGTCCTTCACAATTTTCACATGTAACAAAAAAGCTTTGGATAGCATGAACATGGGCAGTTTGGGCTAGGGTTCCTAAAGAATCTTTTTTTTTTTTTTCATGTTAGTTAACTATGTGGTGATAAATGTGAAAATGTCAAGCTCATAAATACAAGCAGATTTTTATGTACCTTTCTTTCTATACCCCATTGATAGTTGTTTGTTGCCATCTCTTTTATCAACTCATATACTTCTTCATCAGTTTTACTTATTATGGCTCCTTTAGGAATTGGATCAAGTGTAGTTTTCATGGATGGTGTCAATCCATTATAAAAGATTTATATTTGCAACCACTATAGGAGACCATGATGTGGATACTTTCCCAATAATTCTTTAAATCTCTCCCATGCATCATATAGATTCTCACCATCAAATTGTATGAATGTTATGATTTTGTTCCTCATCTTAGCTATCTTGGCAAGTGGAAAAATTTTTGTGAGGAACTTTTACACTAAGTCATCCCATGTTGTTATTGAACAAGATGGTAAAAAATATAGCTAACTCTTTGCCTTGTCCTTAAGAGAAAAAAGAAAAAGTCTTAGTCTGATTGCATTGTCAGAAACACCATTATATTTGAACATATCGCACATTTCTAAAAAGTTAGATAAATATAGATTTGGGTCATTGCTTGGTAACCCTCCAAACTATTCTAAAGTTTAGACCATTTGAATAATCAAAGGTTTTATCTCAAAATTGTTTGCTTTAATTGCCAGCCCTCTTATAGATGGTTGGAATCCATCAACATTAGGAATAGTATAGTCCCTTAATGTTCTATGACCTTCATTGTTTGTATTTGCCATTTGAATTGGTGCTGGTGGTGTTGTTTGCTTTCTTTGTAAACACCTAAAGGTTCTTTCGATTTCTTTGTCAAGCGAAGCTAGGTCAACACTTTTAAATCTATGCATACAAGCAAAGAAAAGATCAAAATAGTTTAAACAAATAAAAGAAAAGTGTTTAGATTACAAAGGAGTAGAAATCTTTATTGATATTATTTGAACACCAATATAATCCTTAGCAATGGTGTCAAAAACTTGATTGCTACCTTTTGAAATGCTTACAAGTGCACATATCATAATCAAGTAATAGTAATGAGTGAGTAGAGTATGGTCCCATAAGGATTATATGATTGAATTATTGGGTGGAATCAAGTACCAAAGGTGATAAACTATCACAAGCCCTATATCCAAACTAATGAAAAGGTTAATTGCATTTACAAAGAAAACAATAAAAGGAACCAAAATATAAAAACCAAATCTTGTATTGGGCTAAACTCAACTTATCCAACTATCACTTGGACAGTATTATATTGTGGCTGAATAAAACTAGATCAAAAGTAAAAGAATGCTTTTGGAAAGATTTGAAGAAAGAAAGATTATTCGTTGAAAGTTTCACATTGCATAAAAGAAAGATTTGAACAAGATTTGCAAGTAATTGAATACTTCAAAAGAAAGATTGTAAAGCTTTCTTAAATGTAAATCAAAACTTTAGAATGGTAAAAAAAATGATTGCTAAAACTATAAGAACATAAAAATATTTGAAAGCCAAAAAGAATGTATGAAAGCTTGAAAATATTGGATCTTGAAAATAAAATAACTCTTTGAATTAAGAAAAGAATTTAGAAAACACTTTAGTTATGGCTAATCTATCACCTTAGCCAAACTACAAAAAAACTATAAAAGAAACTAATAGAACTGAAACTAAGAACTAGAGAATAGAATAATGGAGTAGGATGAGATGTTAGATACTTTGATACAAATAGAGGTTCCCTATTTATAGATAAGGGTTTGGCTATAAAATAATATTTAGATTACAAAGTTCTTTTCCTATTTAAACTCTAAGAGATAAGTCTATCTTGATCTTAAAAGGAATTGGTCGAACATGGGAATCTTGCACTTTAGAAAGCCTTAGTTGAATGGGCATCTTGGGATTGATCTTAGATGTTCATGTATTCTTGCATGCTTGATCTTGCATTCATCAAGGGTGATTTGGCTAAACATGGTTTATCAAGACCATATAGTTGCATTGAATTCAAATTTTTAAGAGAGATCTTGCAAGAGTCTTTCTTCCACAGTAACTCTTTGAAAAGTGATCAAAAAGTTCTTGTCTTATGAAATCTCGTTTGGCCAAATATAATGAAAAGTCCTTCTTCAAGTATAAGTCTTCAATTTTTTAACTGCATATAGGAGTCCTTTTGTAAATAAGATAACCACACATATGTAGGAGTTCTAGTTTAATTAGGATTCTTTAATCCAAGTAAAATTAAGAAACCAAATACAAATGGGATTTGGCTATTCTTTTTCTAACATGGCCGAACAAGACAATGATTAAGCTTGTCCTAAACTTTCATAGATCTTGCATGAAATACTCGTCCCATCTACATTAAACCTAAAAATCAAGAAAACACCCAATAAAGGCCCCAAATTCAAAAGTTAGGTGTTTAAAAATTTCTATGTTGATTTTGGGTTGCTGAAAATAGCTAAGGATTGGGATCTTTATGTAATGGTGAGGAGTTATACATTTGTAGCCAATACCATCATCGATACAGCAAGTACTAATCTCCCAAGCAATGATTTCACAAATGAGAATGTAGTAGTTGACGTGAAGACCCGTTGGCTTGCTTGGCTTCTTTGACATTTAAGGTAGAAAATGAACCTTTTTCATGTCCTAATCTTTCATAGCATAGGAAAAATGGTTCTTTGAGAGATTTTTATAAACCTTTTTTGCCATATGTTGACCCCACCAACATCAATAGTAATTAGCTTATAGATCTTAGCTTTTCAAGTTCTATTCTTAAAGGCTCTAGTAGTGAACAACATCAACATCAAAGGTTATTATAGCAGCATGAACAACCCACCATCACAAGTAGTAGCATTAGGATTAGCTCCCCATTGACTCCCACCTTCCATTTTATTTTGGTTTTTTTTGCCAGTATGGAAACCAATAACAACAACACCATATATAAGAATAACCACAATCATAGTAGCAAATTAATCCATTACACCGACAATAGTAGCTACAACAAGTTGTTCAACAACATGAAGTTCCAAGGCTTGCTACTATCCTTCTTTCAGCAAACCTGTAATTTTAGGCACCAAGCACCAAGATCAAGAAAAAGGTAAACAAACGAGCCTTTTTTTTGGGTTCATTTTTTTTTTTGTTCCAAAGATTAAAGCTTTGCAATTTTTCCTTAACTAAAAATCATCCATTTTTCTCGTTTTATAAGAAGAATTAGGAGAAAAAAACTGTATGCCATGTAACAGTAGATAAGTTGTGCTAAATCTAAATCAGCGTTAAAGTGCTACATTAGTTGGCTTTTATTCTTTTTACGTGTTATTACTGTGTGTATATTTCACAGCAAAGTTTCTGTTGAAAAAGACCTTACGTTATTATAAGTCAATAGCGTTTAATCCTTATTTGTATAAATTGAAAAGTTTAGTCCTAATTGAACAATCACCCAAATGTTTAATTCTAAATTGAGCATTTGGCCTTTTAAAATTTATCAAATAATTTATTGCTTTAAAATCAATAAAATTTTTCAATAGTTTGGTAAAATTTTATTTTAAGATTTAAATCCTTTAATAGTTTTATAAGATTAAAAAATATAATTAAACCTTTCAATAGTTCGATAATATTTGATTATAAGATTTAAATTCTCCAATAGTTTAGTAAGATTGATATGCAAAACTTATTTATGAATTTATTTAAAACATCATTAAATCTTTCAATATTTTGGTAAGATTTAATTTGAGATTTAAAATTTTCAATAGGTTGATAGGATTGATTTTATTTAAAATTTTATTTTATTTCTAAAAGAGATAATAAAACCCTCAAATAGTTTGGTAAAGTTCAATTTGAGATTTAAATCTTCTAATAATTTAATAAGATTAAAAATATTTTTAATATAAAATTTATATCAAAAAAATTAATTTAAATACATAAAATAAAAAATTTTAAACAAATACAAAAGGAATCAACTTGACTCAATAAAGACGAGGCTTAGCTTGGCTGTAGAGACAAAAAGAAGTGGCTTGCTACTCGGCTTGACTTGATAGGTGGCTCGACTTGTAGCAACGGGAACGGGTTAATAGGCAACATTACCAAAACATATTTCCCAAAAATAAATTTTTTGCCTAATACTCACAAATACTTTTTTTGCTCTCTTGCTTATTTTCTTTAATTGTTATGTCCTTTGCATTAATTATGGATCTTTAAATAGGTCTTTAATCCTAACTTCAATAGAATAAGGTTTTCTTGATTACTTCTCCTATCTGAACTCAACCTCGAATTTTTTAATCCAAATATCTTTCTCATCCCATATATATTCCTTTTCAAATTGAACTTTAAATTCAATCACCTCAATTAAAATCCATTGTTCCCCAAACCAATTCAATATGAGACAAACTCTTTTTTTTTAAAAAAAAAACCATAAATTAATAAATAAACTTAAACTAAATAAAATAAAATACCTAAATCCTATTAGACATCAAAGAGTATGTCTACACTGGTAATTAGGCAAGTCTTTTGAGAATTAAGTTTATGATGAAAAATATATTACAATTCATCAATACTTCTAATTAAAGATCATGTATATCATTTATCCATGAAAATTTTGGGATTCATTATTTTAGTTTCCTCTAATTTAGTATGAATGAACTTTTTTAGTAAAAAATAAAAGACACCCTTTTACAATTAAAAAGAAATGTGAGATTGATTGATTTATAAAATACATATTGACTTTTATTTTTTGGTTTTTTAAGGGGGCAGAACCCTACAACAAGGGGGAGGGGGGGAGGCTGGGGTTTGTCTTCTTAAAACTTGCTTGGCCACTGGTTTTTTGTTAATGTATTCTTTAATGGAAGAAAATATATAAACAACACATGAACATCCTTTAGCTGAATCAGCAAGCAATTTAGTGGTGCAGACTGTGTAAATATACAACTTATGATTGTTGAACACCTATCACCACCACCACCACCACCACCACCACCACCACCACCACCACACGTCTGCGGCCCTACTGGAACTATGCAGAGTGTGTGAAATATATATCAGCCGATCAAATTGGTGACTAATAATTAAGGTTTTCCATTTTTTCAATTCATCACATTTTTTTCTTTTGATACTTGTGTGAGTCAGAATTTTAACTCAATTATTGAATTTAAGAATTTTATTTCAGCATTCTATCAATGCAAACACGCGGCACATTTTCAAATTAATGGATCCCTGCCCCGGAAACTTTCTTCATGAATGTTCGTTCCCGATATGTAATGATATATCCCTCCACTCATGATCATGATATCATCATTCATTTCCTGTTTCTTGTCTTTTTGGTTTCCACCTAAAACAACCCAAATTTAAAAAAAAAAAAAAATCCTTGTTAATAGATTAGGGGCATCGAGGTCTGGCAAGAAACACATTGGAATGGACCACGGTCTTCAACAAAACCATCAAACATAAAATCCGCTAGGCGCTAGGGGCATGGAAAAAGAAGAAAAAGAAGAAGCGCAGGAGCTTGTGCATGACAAAGGAAACAATCCAGGAGAAGCCAAGTTAGAGGTCACTGTGGATGAGGTGGTAGAAGGGTATGTGGTATCCTTTTGGTTCTCCCAGCTGCTGCATGTGCTCTTGGTGTCATTGGCATGGATCTTTGATTCGCAGAATACCGTAACCACCATCTTTACTGATGCCCAACTAGCTGCTTGGAGATGCAAAACCCTTGATCCTAAATCTAAATATTATAATAGTACTAGTGCATCAATATCCTCGTCGTTGTGCATAAGCAAGACTAGTACCGGCAACCAAGGGCAATTCGGTTCTGTCTGTGGATTGGAAGCGGGCACTTGGGAGTGGATTGGAGGAAATACGACCTCCACTATTGCTGAGTGGGGTCTTATATGCGACCGCAGGTTTCTTGCTGCTGTTCCTGCTTCCCTCTTCTTTATGGGTTCGATTTTTGGTAAATTTTTATTCAATATCTCTTCCCTCCTTTTTATAGTTTTAGTTTCTCCATTCTTTCCGATGGCTTCATTCATATTCACTCTGTAGTCTAAAATGAATCTGTTCCTACTGGTTTGTATGGGACTAGTCGCAGTTGGGGAAGAGTCGGTCTCCTTTTCGTTCGTTTTCTTTTTAAATTGAATTGTAAAACAAGAAGTTAATAAGCTTTGTGATGAGAACTGAATTAGATTTAATAATTTATGTATTTATATTAGTTTATTACATGTTAAATACATATAAAATATAAAAATTATCTTATCATAATTTGTGTTGACATATCAAATACAAAATATATATTTTTTTATTTTTATCAAATTTATATATGATATTATATAAAATTTTAAATCATATCGCTCTCGTGTCATTTTTCATATTCTGTTTAAAATTACCAAATTTACTTGAAGTTACTATCTATATAATTATCTATATTCATAAAATAAATTTGGTGAATATTTCACTCTTACAAAATAAAATAAAATAACCCTCAATTTTGTTGAAGCAATTTTGAAACAATATTAGTTTTAAGTAAAATACTAAATGCAATCTCATACAAATATTCACCGATTTAAAGAAGCATTGTGTAGAGAACATACAATGTAAAATAATACTTTCTTTTCTTTTTAACATCTTTTCTACACTTTTATGGCATTGTTTTCTAAAATCTATGTTATCTTAAACTCGCTAAAAATATTTACTTTCATCTTTCGATCTCAATTCCCCTTAACCGATCTCTGTCTCTCTCTTCAAGTTTTTGTTAGTTGTGTTATATCATGTATGACTTATTACTCTGTTATTATTCTTCTTTTTTAGGCGCGACAAGTAAAATTGAATATATATGTTGATCTATTTCTTTTTTTAACGCTTGGAAACATGTACATATATTTCAAACCAAAAGTCAATAATGAGTGAGAAACTAATGATCTTTGCCCACTTCCATGCATAGGATGTGCTTTCTATGGTCGCCTTGCCGACGCATGGTTGGGTAGAAAGAAAACATTGTTGCTGGCATGCATCTTAACCTCTACAACCACTTTCATCACCTCCCTTTCTCCAAATGTTTGGATATATGCGTTTCTCCGATTTGCAAACGGTTTTGCCCGTTCTGGGATTGGGATATGCTGTCTTGTTCTCTCAACAGAAGCTGTTAGCGCAAATGGCGTGGCCAAGTTGGCCAATGTGGCTTCTTTGTCTTCACGGCGGGTTTTCTATCTCTCCCTTTCATTGCCCAACCTACCAGAACCCATTGGAGGAATTTTTACAAGATCATATCCCTTCCTCCTCGTCTCTATACTCTTTTATTAGTCCCGTTTATATCAGAATCAACCCGCTGGCTCCTTCTTCGAGGGAAAAGAAAAGAAGCATTCGATGCATTACAAAAGTTTGCAGGACTCAATGGGAAGAAACTAGCTGACAACCTACAGCTCATAATCCCATCACAAGCCAAAACAGGCAGTGAAGAAGGTGAAAGAGATGCAACGACTAACAAAAACGAAAATCTATGGACTGTAAGATGGGCTGCTCAGAGGATGATTACGATTATGGTGGCTGGTTTTGGAGTTGGATTTGTTTATTATGGAATCCAGCTAAATGTCGAAAACCTCAACTTTAATCTCTACTTCACAGTTGTGCTTAATGCCCTGATGGAGATTCCTGCTGTTTTTATTGGTAGCATACTATTGAGTTTCATAAACCGACGTCTCCTTTTCTCAATGTCTGCAGTTTTAGCTGGCGTTTCGTGTGGTTTTTGCATCATTTTCTCCACCAGAGGAGGCAAAGCAAAGACTGATAGATCCTGTAGGAGCTGGCCTCAGTTGATAATTGAAGCAATTGGTTTCATGGCTGCTTCTATCGCGTTTGATGTCATGTATATTTACTGCGTTGAGCTTTTCCCCACTAACGTGAGAAACTTTGCAGTGTCGCTATTGCGCCAAGCCTTGATGTTAGGGGCTTCTTTATCTCCTTTATTGGTCGTTCTCGGTCGCGTGAGCCCATCTCTTTCCTTCCTTGTATTTGGGGCTTTTTCCATCCTAAGCAGAATTCTAAGTCTATGGCTTCCTGAGACTAGGAATTCTTCTCTTTATGAGAACCTAAAGCAACAAGAAAGGGGAGAGAAACTTCCTTCTCCATCAAATCACTCAGAGGTCCTAGCTCTAGAGCCTGCAAATGAGAAGAATATCGTCCCAGTATAATCTAATCCTCGGAATATGGTCCTAAGTGGTAACTCTAAGATACGCGCAAATGATACTCGCACGTATCAATTAAATGTGCATGTATCTTTAATAAATTTGAATACATAAGATAAGATAAATATGAGAATTATAGATTAAAATTTATCAGTGTTTTATTTTTTTTTAATTCTTACAATCATAATTAAATATTATATCTATATAATCAATTGAATATTCAAACTATTATATCATAATCAGTTAATAAATTATAACATAATTAGACAATCAAACCCATAAATAATGAAATTTGAATAAAAAATCTCAAGATTCTAGGATTTTTTTATTGCCACTAAACCAAAGTTTCATTGATTGTTATGAGTCCACGTTGAATTTTGTCACTATACTTCGATTTTGTTGAAATTTTACAACTATCCTTAATTTTCAATTGTTTTCATTTTTATTTTATAAAATAACAAAATTTATGAAAATTTATCACTTGAATTAAAAAAACTTTTTTAAAAAATATTTCAGTTTCGTTAATTTTATGTCTAAAATTAAAAATATTAAATTTGTAAAGGCAAAAGTTAATAAAACTAAAATGCAATTGTGGTCAAACTCACTATTTAATAATAGTATGGTTACAAATTGAACCTTAATTCCAAATTACAAACAAAAATATAAATTATCACATACTTGTAATTTCCTAAAATTAGATGAGAAGAGAAAGGATGTGGGAGGTTACATGCATAAGCATCAAATTTTACATATTAAAATTGAAAAAATAAATTTGATTTTAAAAATAAATAAAATTAAGCAAAAATTAGAATAGTTGTGAACGATGCAGATTTTATTTCTAGCACTCGTTTTAGTGTTGAGATTCAAAATTGAATTAGAAGTCACCAATGAATTTATTTATATCCTTGGAATCGATGTCCATTTCAAGGTCATAGTCTATCTTTACCAAAAATTTAATTCCAAAATAGTAAATAGGATATTAAAAGAATCAAGCACTAAACCTTGTCTAAGATAAACCCAATCTTTACTTATTCATTTCAGACCAACACTCTGACTTGCTTACGGATTAAAAAGCATGTCTTTCCTTTTTATTTTTGGTAACAACCAATGCATATGAACAATTTATATGCCACGTGCTATCACGCATGCATCTAAAATGATATATATCGGCTGACAACCTTGAGTAATTTATAACCATTAATTATGCAAAAACCATGTTATCAGTCAATAATATTTAAAATATAACAGTTCATACCATATTATTATAAAGCAAGGAAGCGTAACCATAAAAGTATAAAATGCATCCTAGTCTAGATGGCATAGTTAGATGATAGTTTATATAAAAACATGTATTAAGGGTATATTTAATACAACCTATTGTTTTACCCAATTTAAATGATAAGATAATGCATGGTGTATTGTACATGTATTTACATGGTAAAAATTCATTACCTTAAACAAAAAAATAAAATTTAATTTCAATTACATGGCATATCATCATACATTCCTAAGACTACATGATTTGTGATTATGGACAATATGTCAATATGTTCATAATTTAATAAGTGGCTTAAGATGGCTAAGGGTTTGTAAGAATTATACTTGAGAGATCTGCATGATACAATATCCAATATAACAGTGGTAGGTTTAGACCTATGAGCTTGGTGTTGATCAGAGTTTCACATTAACTTGAATTCTTCAAATCGTCAAATAGAGTTTCAACTGGATCAAGACTTCTTAAAAGAATTTTAGTTAGATAGGGACACTTCGGATAGAGCTTTGGTGGAATTGGGACTTTTTAGAACAGTTTTCAAGGATTAAAACTCTTAGGAAAGAATTTTTATAGGATTGAGACTTTTAGAAAAGAGTTTTGGTTGGACTAGGACTTTTAGGAAAGAGCATTTGATTAGGTGTCTAGGCTATGGATGATGTGTTAGAGCGGTGAGGGCAAGGCTTGGAGTTAGTACCGAAGAAATATATGAAAATGAAACTAGTTAGGTGTTCTAGTAAGGTGGTGTTGATCAGTTAGAAGATGTGCCAATTGGTTAAAAGTCATAACAGTGGTTTTAAAGGTTTTGGTAAACAATCAGATAGAGGGTCAAAAGGTTTTGGGGATTTTGGCCAAGGCTCAAGGCTACTCCAAAGACTAAAAATGACTAAATGAGACTTTTGGAGACTAGAAATAGAGGTTTTGAGGAAAGTTTTTTAAATCTTTGGGAAACAGCTTGGGGAGGCTTAGAACTAAATTTCATAGATAGAGAGAAAATAAGTGCTTAAGGTGTGTGGAATGAATAATTGGAAGGTGCTATTTATAATAAAGATTAGGAGCAATTTGGGAATGAATAAAAGATGATCCCTTTATCAGATAATTAATTCAAAATAATTATCAGATAATTAAATCAAACAAATATCTAGGATTTATTTGAGAGATAATTCAGCAAAATTATCACATTAGCTTTATTTGCATGTGTCAATTGATCAATTGATATAACTACCTATTGACTGGGTCCATTCTCTACTCAAAAAGGTTAAAGTTATTCCTAATTCAAATTGAACTTTTTACAACTGATCGACGAATGCATGTCGATTGATGGCATTTTTTAGACCTCATTCTAGGACCAAAATAAAACCAATTTACAATCTTGTCCTGAGTTAGCCTAAATTCAACCACTATTGAGGTTGAAATGGGCCTGCCAATTGACTAGTGACTATTGATAAGCCAGCAAACCTTTTTTTTCCCTAATTTTGTTAATTTAAAAAATTAACCAATTGTTCATTAATTTGAGTACAAAATTTAGTACCTACAATGAGACTGCTAATCGGCATTAGCAATGTTCCATTTTTTTCGATAAACATATCCTTTTCCAATCAACCTTTCATGTTTGGAACCTAAGTAAAGTTTAAGCACATGTGTCGACTTAATATAGGAGGCTTTAACTAGTTCAAATTAGCACTTCTCATTGTTGAATGATACACACCTTTTTTATTCTAAAAATTGGAGATTTCTTTCTTGAATCACTTCCTAGAAAAAATTTCTCCCGGACATAGCTTTTGAACCATAGTTTTGCCTATAAATACATCCTTCACTCTTTTGTTTCACATCATCAACACAAAACAATTTAACCTACTTGCTTGTAAGGTCTTTTCAACCTTCGAACCTCTACTTCTAACTTTTTAATAGTTAGCTATAACCTCTTTTTGCCTTTGCCTAAACCTCAAACCACCTTTGCCTCCTCAAATTTCAAACTTTCTTACACAAAGGCAAATTTCAACTACCTATATATCAATAATCATAATTACCAATTGGCAGTCTCTCATACCTTATCACCAAATTTTGATTCTTCATACCTTATCACCAAATTTTGATTCTTTGTTCGCCATTTTTTCTATCAATTCCTGTCTCTTTTGTGATTACTCATCAAATTAAAAGCCAAATTCCATATAATTGAAACTTAAATATTATTTAACCACAATTTAGACTCTACCTAATTTTTCTTAGGAACTCACAATTTTAATAGGACTTGAAACTCTGCCCAAATCAATCTAGCCTACAAGCCCAATAACTTAAGCTATCTTTTGAATAAAAAATGAAATGGGACTGAAAATGGAATATTGATTGGCAATTGCATGTGCCGATTGACCGACCATATTTTAGGTTGAAATTTATGATTAATTTTATATTTTCGAGATTTATTCTTCAAAAACGATATTACCAGCTGATAATTGGCTTTTAGGAGATAAAATCCAAAATAAATCCTACATGGACATAATCTAGATGATAAATGTGATTATTTCTTCAAAATATCTCTTGATAATTCATCCACATGATTATCTTTCTCATATGATAGAGTTCCACTACATGGCTAACACTTAACTTGTTGGGATTTAAACATACATGTATAGAGTATAATGTAGTGAAACTTAATAATTTTCAATCCCTTAAGCCATGGATCATGTTGACAAGAACTAGCACAAACATATGTGCAAAATTGGCAAGAGTAATTTTTGACTTACTTTGCTTTGTGATTATATCAAGAACTCTTCAAAAACCTCAAGCTTGATTGTAGCAAACCAACAATTGTCTAAATTTTCAACCTCTAACAATAATCAACACAAATAAGAAAGGAAAAACCTATATAAGACATGGGAAAAAGTCTAGCTACATAGGCTAGTAAGATGTCACTTACCCTTTTTTGGTGTTTGCTCTCAATTTGGTGTTAATGTATGAGATGATAGTAAGACTACTCTATGCAAATTGTATCCAATCACCTATAAAAAGGGCAACTATAGTCCTTTAAATAAAGATAGGGCACTCAACCTAACTCATAAGTCCATACTTATAATTGTTATATTGGATTTTGTACCAAACAGATCCTCTCTCAAGTATAATTCCTACAAACCTTTAGGCATCTTAAGTCTCTTATTATCATAATGAGCATGTGACATATCATCCATGATTACGCTTCATGTAGTCTTATGAATGAATGATGTATGCCATTTAATTATTTTTAGGATTTTACTTATTATTAAAGGTGATGGATATTTTATAATGTAAATTCATGTCTAGCATACTATGCATAATCTTGCCATATAATTTAGGTCTATAACTGGATTATATTAAATATGCCCTTGAGGCATGTATTAAACTAAAGTCTAAGTATGCCATTTTAGACTAGGTTGTATCACATATTTTCTCTGGTTTTCTTTTATGCCTTCACAATAATAGAATGAACTGCTTTATTTGATGTAATTGTTTGACAACACGATGTTTTGCATCATCTAATGCTCGATAGACCACTCGAGGTAGTCAACCCACATGTATCTTTTTAGATGCATTCATGACAGCATGGGACATATAAATTATACATAAATGCATGCCATTAAAAATAAAACAGAAAGACATGTTCTATAGGAGAAAACTTATATGAAGTTCTTTAGGTGAAATTTGTGAAAATTTTTTTTTTTAAAAATGACTTAATAATAACTTTAATAAGAAATCCAAACCGATCGATTGATAAAATTTAATGTAAAGATCAATAATATATAAAAAAAATTATTAAAAATGTTGTTTATAATTTAAATTTGATCGGTATTTATTCAACAATAAAAATTCTGTCAACATTTTTATTAAAAATATCTATCTAAAAATATATATCAAAATTTATTAAAATTTTTTCAAATTTTGCACATTTGATATATGTAATGGACCTTTCAATCTATTGGTTTTGATTTTTTATTGTAGTTTTTATTTAATCATTTTTAATTGGAAACTTCATGAACTTCACATAAGGAACTTTATCTAAATCTTTCCCTGTTCTATAATCTATAAGCAGTGGGAGTATTGTTTGAAGAAGAAACATAGAGGTTGGGTAAATTCTAAATGGGATTTGAATTTTGGTTCCTCCAATTCTGTTTACTATCACTAAGCTAAGTTTTTTTGGTACAATCGAGATTGTAACCTTAAAACTAACATCAATTTTCAAAATATAGATAAATAGATTAACAACTTTTAGTCAAACAATGAATCTCAATACTAAAACAAGAACTAGTAGAGAAAGGCCACAATGCTCACACCTATTATTGACAAGTTTGGCGAAATTAGTGATTCTAAAGTCCATCTCAGATAATTCATAATTTTTTTACAGCATAGAGGCCTAAGTAAACAACAAACTCACAATAGTCTTCTCTATGCTCTGAACTAAAGTGCCATATAATTGGTTCTATAACTAAATTGAAACCATAATTAAAGATTGGGAGGAAATTGCTTGGGCCTTTGACATGACCATATTAGGGATTTAGAAACCACCAAATAAAAACAACATGAACTCTTTGTTGAATTCCTAACTAAATGAAGATTGAAAACTGCATTTATAGGGACTAGGCCTATTGAAAAGGATTCAATTAGGATAGTTGTGAAGAATTTGTTATTGGTATATTATAACCTATTGTTTGGTATACTTGTTACCTTTGAACAACTATATGATTCTAGGATAAACTTTAAAGATGCTATCAATGAAGGGAAACTAGAGAAAACCATTACGATGAGAGTCAAGTGGAAACCAATTAGTTATCATTGCTGAAACCTTAAAAGTGATCATCCTTATTTTTCCTTGAATCAACCAAAATCACCAATGTTAGAGATTTTCAAAATAAAATATAAGAAATAATCCCACATTGAAAAAAAAAAAGAGAAATAGTTAAGTTTGTTCAAAATTGAGAGATAACTTTATTCAAAATGAATAGTTTCAACTATTCAAAAATAAACAGTTGTTGTCTATTCAAAATGGACAGTCATGTCTATAGGAAATGACACCTATTGGTTTATAAAGAGGCTCTCAATATTCTGAATATAGAAATAATTTTTGGAACTCTCATTCTTTCTTCAAACTCTAGATTTCTTTTATAAAAGTTTTGTTATAGAAAACTTATATAGAAGTTTAGTGATCTTGTGATACACTGGTGATTGCTTGGCAGATTGATTTCATTAGTTCAAAACACAGTCAATCACTAGGGTTCATTGTATCCTTAAGGTTTATTGTTTTGCAACCCTTTTACACATTTACTAAGTAAATAATACAGTGCGAGCAAATAAAACCTTAAGGAAAGTGGCACCATTATACGTTTTAAAGCTTTTCCCCAAAATTCCAGATTTACTAAAAGTAATAATTCTAGTTTTTTAGTAGTTGCTCTAACAATCTTAAGGTTTTATTCGATTCAACAATGGCTACTAAAGCAACGCTTAGGGAAATGGCTTTTAGTTTTGTCAAGTTAGATCGTTTCGATGGTGGTAATTTTTTAAAATAGTAAAATAATGCATTTCCTGCTTTCAACATTGAAAGTTGCATATGTTTTAACTACTCTCAGGCCAAAAAAATGAAATAAAAGAATCTGTTGCTGTAATAAGATGACAAAAATGGAATAATGTAAACTACATGTGTAAAGGCCATTTTCTGAATGGTCTATCTGATAGTCTATTTGATACATACCAAAATGAGGCTACTGTAAATGAGTTATGGGACAAATTAGAGACCAGGCATATGACTGAGAATGGAACAAGAAATTTCTCATTAGTCATTTCAATAATTATCATATGGTTGATGGACGTTCTGTGATTAAACAATTGCATGAAATTTAAAAAATGCTTAATCAGTTTAAACAATATAATATGAGTATGGATGAAACAATTATTGTATCCTTTATAACAGACAAACTTCTTCCATCATAAAAAGACTTTAAAAGAAGTCTGAAACATAAAAAAAAAAATCAATCTTGAAGCTTTGGCTAATCATCTTCGAATTAAAGAGGAATATAGAAAGTAAGAAAATAATTTCAATTCTTATGATGCCAAAGTTTATGTTTTGAAGGAAAGACTGAATACAAAGCTTGATAAAAAGAAGTTCAAGTTCAAGTAGACTACTAATGGGCCTAAATTCAAGAAGAATAAGAAATGCTCATGTTAACATTATGGTGAGCTAGGACATTTCAAGAAAGAATGTCGGTTGTTACAAAAAAAATGATTCCTTAAAAGAGGATACTTCTGAAAAATTTTTTACCATGATTTTCGAGATCAACATGCTTGAAAATGATGAATCTTGGTGAGTTCATTATGGGGTAACAAAACATGTGTGCAAAGATAAAAGCATGTTCACAACATTCAAACTAAGTGAATATGGCAATGTCCTCTACATGAAAAATTCTTCTACAACAACAATCAAAGGCAAAAGGATTGTTGACTTTGAATTCACTTCTGAAAAAACTCTAACTTTGAATGATCTTTATTATGTACCAGAAGTTAGGAAGAACTTGGTGTTTGGAAGTCTATTGAACAAGTTTGGTTTTAAACTTGTATTTGAGGTAGATAAATTTATTTTGTTTAATGGAGAAATTTTTGTTGGGAAAAGGTATATGTATGAGTGAATGCTCAAACTCAATATTATTAATAAAAATAAGAATGTTGTTTCTACTTACATGGTTGAATCTTCATATTTATGACATTATAGATTAGGTCATTTAAATTATAGAAAATTAAATGATATGAATAAGCTTCTATTAATTCTTAAATTTAATCAAGACATCAATAAATGTAATACATGTATTGATCCTAGAATGTTAACACATCTTACAACTTGGGCTGAGACTAAAGAAGACTTATCCAAAAATAAGATGAGCCTATCCTTGGTCCAAATTCAATAAACAAATGCAGAAATAAGGTGGGCTAAAATAGAAAGATTGTGTTCATGTTAGCTAGAAAAAAAGAGCATATAGATGGATGCAATTGTGGTCAAATTCATTACCATGTAATTTGCAGGAGTAAATGGACAGATAATTGTGTTCACATTATAGATTATTATGTTCACATTCAAATCTTATGATTTTAGGCATGATTCTAGTAAATTAATTTGTGAAGTTCCCATGTTTGGAAGGATGTTCCTAGTCTATTTATTTTCTATTATTCTTTGGTAGAAAGCAGAATAAAGTTTTCATTATCCTTAAGCAATCTTTTAGATTATTCTTTAAGTTTTATATCTCTTAGGTAGATTTCCTAAAATGATGAGCTTCTATTGTTCTGTATCTTTGATTAGAATTCTTATAGTGGCATGTTTGTATCCCTTAGTGTATAGTCTTGGTGGTGAACTTTTATCTCTTTTTAATCTAATAATCATATTTTATCATTATTCAAATTCTTGTGAGTTATTTTTTTTGTGAGTTTTTCTGTTTGCTATTAGTCTTTAACATCTTAACCAGCAATACTCAGCATTAAATTAGTATTAGAGCTATCGTAAGTCATCATCATCAAGCACCAGTAGAAGATGTTGAAGGCAACACCAATGTTGCAATAAATACAAATGTTGACCCAAAGATGCCCTCATAGAGGAGATGCAACAATAGATCCTTCAACTATAACAACGGCTACATATATAATGAAAAAGAGAGGAGATAGAGAGGCAAGGAAAGAGGAACGAAGAAGATGAATGAGAAACCAATCCATACCATGGAAATAACAACAATTCTGATGATAGCACCCCACCTCACCCATAACAAGTCAGAGACTATCTACACAGAAACTAACTTCAATATAGCATATTCAACCTGAAAATAGAGATTCCTGAGTTCAAAAGGAAGATGCAACCTAGAGTTCTTAGATTGGTTGTACACAATGAAGTTCATCTTCGAATATCATGATGCCCTTGAACATCGTAAAGTGAAGCTAGTAGCCATCAAACTTAGAAAGCATGTGTCTTTTTGGTAGGAAAATTTTAAAAAGCAAAGGAAAAAAAAAGCAAGAGAAAATATGCAACTTGGGAGAAGATGAAATGAGAGTTGAAGAGGAAATATCTCCTAGACAACTTTCATCAAGATGTTTTCTTTAGGCTTCATAACTTGAAGCAAAAATATCTATCAGTAGAAGAGTATATGATTGAGTTTGACCACCTTAATTTTAAATGTGAATTAAAGGAATAAGAAGAGTAGACTATTGCACGATATCCTAAAGTGTTGAAAATCGAGATAGCTAATATGGTACAATTACAACCCTATTGGACTTTCAATGATGTATGCAAGCTTGCCCTTAAGGTGGAGAGATAATAAAAAGAGGCTCATGGTTGCAACTTGAGATTTGGGTCCTGAAAAGGCTATATCAATAAAAGTGGCTCATCCAAGATTGTTGTTCCTTCTAAGCCCATTTGAAAACAACCCCAAAAGAAATATGAAACCTCAATAAGCAAGCCTCAATCTAATGCGTAAACTAGAAGGTGTTTTAAGTGTTAAGGGTTTAGACATATTGCCTCAAAATGCCTAAATAGAAAGATTATGACTTTAGATGAGGAAGACTTGGAGGAAAATGAAAATGAACTAGTTGAAGAGAATCAAAACCTTGAAGAGGAGTAAGAGGTAACCTATGGCAATTATGAAGCATCCTTAGATATACAATGTAGCTCGAGTACCGCACCTACTAAGAAAGAAGATTGGTTGCATAAAAATGTGTTCCACACTCGGTGTGCTGCTCATGAGAAGGTATGTGATATTATAATTGATAGTGAAAGTTTTGAAAATGTTGTTTCTATTTTTATGATGCAAAAATTAGGCCTCAAAACAGTGGATCATCCTCAACCATATAAGATGTCTTGGCTCCAAAAAGAGAATAAAATCAAAGTTAACAAGAGGTGTTTGGTTTTTTTTTCTATAAGAAAGCAATACAAGGATAAAGTGTGGTGTCATGTAGCTCTAATGGACGCTTGCCATTTACTGCTCGAAAGACCTTGGCATTGTGACAAGAAGGTTATTTATGATGGTTACTGCAAAACTTATACATTTGTAAATGATGGATGCAAAATCATCCTATGCCTTACCAAGCCTATAGTAATGTCAAAACTAACCAAAGAGGAAGGAAAGAGCTCGTTTACTTAGGCCTATTATAGAAAAAAAAAATTAAGATGGGTGGTATTATTTATGCACTAGTGCTCAGTAAGGAGAATGAAGATAGTGAGGAGCCCCTTGCAGTGATACAACCATTTTTTGTAAAATTTCAAGATATTGTTCAAGAAGAGTTACCAACTGGTCTACCATTAATGATGGACATTCAACACTATATAAAACTTATCCCAAGAGTTGTTCTACCCAATAAGGCAGCCTATAGGATAAGTCCTAAAAAGCATGCTGAGTTGCAATGCCAAGTTGATGAATTAGTGAGAAAAGGAATGGTGTGTGAAAGCATGAACGTTATGTAGTCCCAGCCCTTTTAGTTCCTCAGAAGGATGGATCATGGCACATATGTATGGATAGTAGGGCAATCAACAAAATCATAGTTGACTATTGCTTTCCTATTCTGCGCTTAGATGACTTGCTAGACCAACTACTGGAGCAACTATTTTCTCTAAGCCAGACCTATATAGTGGTTATCATCAAATCAAAATGAGGTCTAGAGATGAGTGAAAAATAGCCTTCAAGACAAAGGATGGTCTCTATGAATGGATCATAATGCCTTTTTGTTATCTAATGCTCTTAGTACTTTCATGAAATTTATTAATTATATCCTTAAACCTTGTATTGTCAGATGTATAGTAGTATATTTTGATGATATTTTGGTGTACAGTAAAGATAAAGACTAACACTTGAATCATCTACACTAACTATTTTGTATATTAAGGGAATAAAAACTTTATGCTAACCTAAAAACTATATTTTTTTTACTTTTAGCCTTATGTTTCTATGGTTTATGGTGTCAAATGAAGGAATAAAGATGGATCCCAGTAAGGTTGAAGCAATTTTAAATTGGCCAACACCAACATCTTTGCATGATATCTGAAGCTTCCATGGCTTTGCATTTTTTTTATAAGAGCTTTATTAGGAGTTTTAGCTCTATTATGGCTCTCATCACTGAATGTTTGAAGAATGAAACCTTTAAATGGACCAAAGAAGCCAAACATAGCTTTGAGCTCATCAAGACTAGGATCACTGAAGCTCTCATCTTGCCCTTACTAGATTTTGATCAAGTGTTTAAGGTGAAATGTGATGCATCCAATTTTGGAATCAGTGCTATATTAAGTCAAGTAGGAATGCTTATAGCATTTTTTAGTGAGAAGCTCAATGAAACCAAGAGGAAGTGTAAACACCAAATTTTGTTTGGAACATTTTTAATATTATTGACCTAGGCTTCTTTGTGAACATGGACCGAAACCATTTAGGAGTATCATTTACAACCCGTAAAGAGCCCACAAAGTAGCCCATTTAGAAACTCAAAGTCAACTTAGGTCAAGTTTGATCAAACTAGGTTAATAGAATTAAAATTAGTCAAGCAAAGTCAAAATTATGTAAAACCTTCATCAAAATGGATAGAATTGGGGTTAATTCTCAAAATTCACAACCTAATTGGAATCAATGTGGTTTAAAATTAAATTTGAAGATTTTATAACACTAAAATTTTGTATTACACTTGGGAAAGTACGAAATTAGTAAAATGCCCTTAAAGGTATTTTCATAATTTGACCTTCTCAAGCTCAAATATTTATGAAACTTTTTAGATCTCAAGTTTATAATATTTCATGATTTTTAGTGCATTTGAAATCATAACAGTACCTCAAAAAGTGTGAAATTATCAAAATATCATTTATGGGGTATTTGTGCACTTGAAATCATAGCAATACCTCAAGAAGTGTGAAATTATCAAAATACCCTTATAGGGATTTTTTTTAATTTGGCCTTCCTGAGCTTGGATTTTCAAGAAACATTTCAGATCTCAATTTCATAATATTTCATGATTTTTGACGCATTTGAAATCACAACAATACCTCAAGAGGTGTGAAATTACCAAAATATCTTTTAAGGGTATTCTCATAATTTGATCTTCTTGAGCTTGGATTTTCACAAAACTTTTCAAATCTCAATTTTATAATGTTTCATGTTTTTTTGTGCTTTAAAATTCAAAAAATGAGCATGGGAACATTGATTTCTATGAAAATGGCCTAAATATCAAAAATTTTATACTAAGACTAAAATGATCTTTTCATGAGTTTAGAGGCTATAAAAATCTAACTTTTTGCAGTGAATAATGTGGACCATTAGATCTCTTATTAAATCTTGATCCAATGGTTAAAGGTTGCTCCTTGAAAAAAAAAAAGGAACTTTAGCCCTTTGATGAGATTTAATCCTAGGGCCTATACTCACCAAGAAAAAAAATATTTTTAAAAGGTCTTCTTGGCAAAGATGAGGGTTTTTTGTAATTTTTTAGAGAAGGGAAGTAGTTGGGAAAAAGGGGAAAGGAAGAAAAAAAAAGAAAGTGGTAAAAAGCTTGGAGTATATAGAATTCTTTTTTTTTTTTCTTCTTTTTTCCATTCCATAACATTTATCACAACCTACATATCATTTGCTTTTCTTTAATTTTTTTTTTTTAAGAAAGTGGTAATTCTTTGTTGATTTTTTTACTAAGCTTCAATTAACATACATCCAACTAGTTAATAGTTTGAATTGAAACAAGAAAACCAAGCAACAAAGAATTTCCTATCCACCATTTTGTCCTTTAAAGGTTCAACCAAACAACCTCACCATGGTCGAACCTTCTTTGGTCCTTCATTGATGTTTTCCTTACTTTTAAAGGTTATTTGTGATGATTAAATAGCAACTTTATTTGTTGTTTACATAAATTAGGTAGAATGTGATATAAGGATGTTGTTTGGCTTTAAAGGTTGACTCCATGTTTTCTTTTCTTCTTAGTTCATCATATGTTTGTTGAAACTCCTTATATATTGTAGATCCTTTATATGATGAAAATTTGATGTTCAATGGACATTTGAATGAAATGAAATGTTGATTGCTTAGGAAAATGCCATAAAGTATTCAGCCAAGGCAGTTTCCTTGCTTGGCCAAAACTTGCTCATTCATTTGTGGCCAAATGTGGCTTAATCTTATGTATTGGATTTTTGTGTTTGTCATGTTTACTAAATTTTCAATGTGCTGGATTAATTTTTCAATAGAAAAATGATTGTTGAAAGAGTTGTTTGGTTGATTTTTATGTTTGTTTGGTTAGAGTTTTAAAGAACAAAATGGTGGAACATTCAAACCAATTTTAAAAGTTTTTTATGTTTTATCCATTTTTCCTTTTAAATTTTTATACGAAACTTGTTTGTAATTTAGTTTTATAAATGCATAGGCTTGTAATTAGTTTGTTTTTTGGTCATGTTGTTATCATGCATTCTGTAATGATATTTATGTAGTTTGTTCTTGTTGTGTGCATAATTTCATAAAACCCCAAATCCATTTTAAATTTTTAAGGATTAGCATGAAAGCCTTTTATGAAATAATTTGTTCCCAAATACTACCTAGATATTGGGTATTTAAAAAATTTTATTTCATTAAGAATTTTTATACATTTTCACAAACTCAAAATAAATTCGTTTTGTTAAAACCATAATTATAAAAATGTAAAATAATAAAAATACTAGGACGAGATTTTTAATATAAAATTTTTTACCCAAACTCTACCTAGATGTTGGAGAGTCTAGGTGGTCTTTTTATATTTAAACCCGATTCTTAAATTCATATTTGATCATCATTTGCATACGTTTCATTTTTAGATTAACGTCCTAATTTATAATGCATATATATATGTTTGCTCTAGATATGGATGTTTAATATTAATTATATTTTTTGTTTTTTTACTGCATAAAAACTTTTCTTAAAATTCTTTAGTTTTGAACAAATAATATTAAAATAGTATTCTACGAAATATAGTTATTGGTACTCTACTTAGATGTTGGAGAGTCATCAATTATTATCATTTACAAAGAGTGTTATTTTATTATTTTAGAAGGAATGTTATGATAAATCTTAAATGGAAAGACTATTTTTGATCTACCTTTAAGTCGGAGACTTGGAAGGTATTTTCTTAATTTGAAAATTTTCATAATATTCCTAAATTAAAGATTTTTTTTAAAACTAATTTTATTTCTTACAACAAAGGGAATTATAATTAAATTTCCTATAAAAAATTATTTTTATCCAATAATAAAAATAACGCATGATTAATTGTTACCAATTTATAGGCGTTGTTGTAACCGACTCCTGAACCCAATTTGGCTTTTCGTAAACTAAAAGTTATCTTTTTGATAAACTTTAAACCCGTTTTTATAGTTTTATTAAAGGGATTAACTTTTGGGTGGCCAATCACACCCTAAAAATGATTGGTGGTGACTCCTCATGTTTTTCACGATTTTTAAATATTTTAAGTCTAGTGATCGAGTCCCCAGACTGATATGTTATGACAGATTGGCAACTCTACTAGGGAGTGTTTGAGAGTTAGGCCAAAAATTTTAATTATACGCTATTAATAATTGCTAAATTTAATTAGTTTTATTTTATATTTAATTTAATTCCTTTTATTTTAAATTTTCAAAAAAATACAAGTTAATAAATAAAATAAATTGTATATTAGTTATTATTTTGTTTTGATTTTGTGCTTATGATTTATTTATGATATTTGATTAATATGTCATTTTACCCACTTTTGCATGTACACTTACATGCATAAGCTCTAAACCCGAGCTCTATCTTTTTTAGGATGAGTGAAGTAGCCACACTCTCATGAGGTGAGAACCTTCGCATTTGCTAGCAAAATATTTTCACTCAGATCGAATCTTTTTCTATTAGTAGCCTACAATGGGTGAGGATTGGGGAGCCTTACTAGTCTATAACGGATGATGATGTGAGGAATAGTCTAGGAACCTTGGATAAATACATCCTAACCTGGCATATTGAGAGCCATAGGAAGCCTACCTAGGGTAGAGCCATGTCACTTTTGTAGAAAATTACCAAAAGTTAAGACACTATATACATTCTATTATTTTGGTGTATGGTTCCTACATTGTTTCTATTACTTGTTTGTTTTGAATTATTGAGTCATTTTATTTTTTATATATTCTTTGATTTCGTTGCTTACATTATATAGGCATTATATTTTAAGAGGGGATATTTGTTTTAAGTCAATCATCAACAAGACAAAAAAAGAAAAAGAAAAAAAGAGATAAAAGAGATAAAAAAAGGCAAAAAAAAAGAGTTCTCATGGAGCCATTAATGGTGTTAACCTTTTGTAAAAATTATTTCGATGTCCAAAGCCATGCCACTTTTTCTTTCATAAAAGTTACCCAAAGTAGGATATGTGGGGCACTTTGATACAATTTGTGTTTAAGGGTAATAATAGTGCAAATAAAGTTAGGATAAAAAAAGAGATGATAAAAAAGGCAAAAAAGAGCAAAAAAATTTAGGATAGGTAAGAAGTTTATTGTTTTTTTGGAATATTGTCATTCCATTCATTATTAAGTTGGTTTGTATACTTTTGGGTTATTCCATTTTTGTATATATTTTTGCATCGTTATCATATTCAAGCATTCATAGACATGTCGTATGCAAATTAGGAATTGTGTCATTCATTCAATAAGAATAATAGCATAAGTATAGTTGGTATTAAACCCTTGAGATAATATTTTTGTTAGTGGGTATAAGAAGCCAAAGATATGGAAGATCAATTGGAGGCTCCAATTAGTGTGTTATAACAAAATCAAGAGAAGTTTGGTCATGGCATTTAAAAGGTGACAAAATAGCTTGTTGAGTTGACAATGACCTTGAATAGACTTAAGAAATTTATTTTAACGCCTTCTCAAGAGTCTTTACTAATTTTAGCCTAAGTGAATCTTATGAATTCATGGAGTCATAATGAACCAACTCCCGCTAGGCCTAGCACACTTTGAGAGCATGCTGAATCATTCAATGGTTTGAGCAATAATGAAAGTCTAGACAAGATCACAAAAAGGATAAGTGATCTAACCATTCAAGTCTCTAAGCTCTAGAATTTGATTTTCAAGATGAGGTTACTAGGTTGTATGTAGCCTTCACTAATTGTTTTAAACTTAAACTTGCATTCAAATCCTTCTCATACTATTTTTGGCCTTCTTTCCAAACATCTACAATTATGCCCTAAAACTTTATACAATCTTTGAGAAGTCAATATCTGAACCAAAATCTTTGACCTTTCATTCCCTAACCACTTGTTTAGCCAATTGCTTAAATCTAAACCTTTGCACCACCATCAAATCCTAGACTCCTAGTCAACCTGCTACCCTAAAATTACCTAAGAAAAAGAAATAGTTAGATTATTTCCCTATTTCTTATGAAAATTTTTTTTCCTATTTGTTTGAGAGACATTTTATTGTCCTTGTGCCTTCAAATCCTTTAAAGCCTCCATACCCAAAATATTTTGACCCAAATGCAAGATGCAAATACCACGATGGAAATATGGGGATTCTATTGAGAATTATGAGGGTTTCAAGCACAAGGTGTAGTCACTCATAAATATGAAATGGTTCGATCCAACTATAATATGGGAATAAAAGATCTAGGAATAATGAGAAGGGGATAGCAAGATGATGAACTTAGATGGGACTTTTATTTAAAAGAGGTCTTCAAGTGATGGGTTTATGAATTTCTTCTATTTGAAAATGTTTTTATGTTGACATGACGTTATCTGTTGAACTTAGATATGTGAATTATGGTTTGTCTTTTATCATCACTTTTTTACCAGTTTTCATACTTTCCACTAAAGAGCTTTGTCATTTGCACATTCATTCATTCATTCATTCATTCATTCATCCATTCATCTATTTATGTATCTATATAATGCAATTCATGTGTGCTCCAAAATAGGAAATTTTTTCAAAAATAATTCTTATGATTTCTTATTGAGATCAAGAGAATATTTGATTTGAAATGAGAGATAAAAAAGATTATCAAGGGACTTTGTGCTCAAAGAATAATTAACTTGAAGGATCTAGCTTAAGACCCATAAGGAAGGAGTTAATGAATCTAAATGAATAGAGAAGGTATAATTTCTTGAAAGAAAAAGTTTAAGCTATTGAAGGTAAGGATGAATCTTTTGATGTAAAAGAATATCAACTAGTTTCAAATGTAGTTATTCCACCTAAGTTCAAGGTTTTGACATTTAAAAAGTATAATGAAACTGGATGTCTTGAGACACATTTGGCTCAATACTATTACAAAATGGTTAGGTATATTGGTGACAAAAAGCTATTTATTCATATTTTTCAAGAAAGTTTGACTGGGGCAGCAGCCAATTGGTATTATAGTTTAGAGCGTAGTCAAATTCGTACTTGGAGGGATTTATTGTGGGTATTCTTGAAGCAATACCAGCATATGTTGGAGTTGGCTCCAAATCGATTAACCCTTCAAAATATAAGAAAGAGTCCTAATGAGAGCTACAAAAAATATGCTGCTAGATGGAAGGAAGTGGCATTGCAAGTATGACCATCTCTTACCAATAGGGAAATGAATTCCCTATTTATGGATTACTTTCCTTTTCCCTATTATGATAAGCTGATTAGTAATACTTCATCAAAGTTTACAGATTTGTTATTTGCTATGGGTAAAATTGAGAATGGGATAAAAAGAGAAAGAATTATAGATCCTAGTGATGAAAAGAAGAGAGATATTTTTGCTAAACAAGCACAAGAAACAATTATTGTAGGGTAAAGCCAAGAAAGTCTTTACATGATACAAAAAGACCATGTAAATGCTTATTTTTAATGGTCACCATATTGGTCCTAATCGACATTTTGGGTTGAAGATTTTCCTCAACCACTTCATCTGTGTGCTCTAGTTCTTTTGCCACAAACATTTATAGAATAAAAGATCAACCCAAGTCATTCACGAAGCTATAAGAGAAAGAAAGTCAAGATGTATCATTCACTTCAAATGTCTTATGTTGAGCTATTCACCTTAGAGTCAAGAATCATATGATCTCTATTATTCCTACAAGACCCAAAAAGCCTTTATACCCAAAGTGGTATAATCCAAATGTTAAGTGTGAGTTTCATAATGGGGTTAAAGGACATTTCATAAAAGATTATACTGCCTTGAAAGATATAGTTCAAGCTTTGGTTGATGCAGATCCCATAAATTTTAAATAATTGATTAGTGATTTTTTATAGTGGGAGAGTTGCGAGTCAATGATGCTAAAATTGAATCATCAAAAAGGAAACTTTTGTTTGTAAGTTAGAGTGTCATCTCAAGAATATTATTGGGAAAATGAATTTTTGGGTCATGTTTGAGTGTTAGCATTGCATGAATGGATCTTGTGCATTAGGAGTGTTCCATGGATTTATATCATCATTTGATATTTTTAATTTTTGTTAAATTTTAGACTTGTAATTGGTAAAAAGGGGGAAAATGTTAGATTTTAATAAAACCCTACATAGTTAGGTTTCAAGGTTATAAAAAAAAGTGTTTTGAAAAAAGTTAAAAAAGATAAAAGAGAAAAAAAAAATTTTTTGAGTCTTGTATGAGTTGGCGATCACAATTAGGGAATTGTCAAATATCTAAATTCTCTTTCTTAAGCCTTTCAAATGATTCCATTCAATAGCTATGACCCCTCAAAAGCCATAAAGTTGAATTTCTGAACCTTGCTTTCATTTGATAACATTATGATATCAAAATGTGAAATTCTTTTCCAAGGAAATGAACAATGAAACATATAATTAAAAAAGGAAGAAAGAAATATGAATTCGTAGAAGATCAGGCAAATGTGGCATTTTTTTAAAAAATTTAGATGTGATAATTTGATGTGTCAGTATTACACTGTAGTTCCAAAAATTTTTGAAATCAAAGCTAACCCAAGTCCTATAAAAAGACCTCAAATTTATCAACCTTTTTAGCACTTTATCCTAAAATTAGTCTGGCTCATGTGTCTTGAGGGCATGTTGATTAGAAGAGAAAGACCTCATTGCCCTTAAGATAACATGAGTTATGAGCAATTCATTTGTTTTCTTTTTATGGAGTAACTTTGATCATCTGATACCTTAAATGGGTTTATTCCACATGGTTCTTTCCTCGTTCATTCACATGATCTTCTTTTTGCAACAACTTTTATTAATGGTGGTTTGTTAAAATGGGGCATCTTCCATGAATGCATTATTGGTAAAATGAATTTAGGTATGAGTTATAGAAGGCATGTCAAAAAATAAAAGAAATGAGAAGAAAAGAAAAATGGTTATGACATTATGCACTAAGGAAATTTGAACAAATTCCAATAAGGTCTTGACAAATTCAAAGTTTTGGAAAAGAGACAAGGAAAAAGCCCAAAATAAAAAAGGCCAAAAAAAAACTATTTAAATGGAAACATTTTTTCGAGATCATTTTTGTAAAGGAAACTACTCTTCAATTTAAGTGTTTATACTTGAAATGACAAATGACCATCTTTCATTATCTTTTCACAAATGTAAAAATTTATCCCTTATTACCCCTTTGAACCTAATTGAATTTTTTCAAAATAAACCCTAACCCAGGATCACCTTTCACACTAGAGGGTAAAAAAGAACACATTTAAGGGTTAAACATAGGGATGTCCAAATGGAATCCCATATGTTGGGGTAAAAGCTCAATATAAAAGTTCATAATAAGTTTTAAATCCACTCAGTGAAAGAATGTAAAATAAAAGAAAAGAAAAAAAAGGAAAGAAAGAATAAAAAAAGGAAAAAGAAAAAAAATGAATCAATGAAAAGCAAAAAAAAGTAAACCTTAGAGTGTATCCTTTGGACAGAAAAATGATCCTTGGTTTTAAATACCCTTAAATACTTATTTTGGGCCTTTTTATCCTTTTCTTTGACAACCCAAAACTTTAACCGACGTTATAACCTTTAAAAACTTCATATTAGATCAAACATGACGGCTTAAGATTGAAGAGTTTCTCTTGAAAAAATGACCATGAATCATTTGAGTCCCCATTTATTACATAATTTTCTGTTTGGACCATTAACTTCTTTTAAAAAAATTCTTTCCTCTTTTTGATTAGTTTTGAATTTTTTTAAAGTGCATGGTGTGTTAATAAAAATATAAAAAAAAGAGAAAATAAATGAAAATAAAAGTGACTTTAAGGTGAAAACCCTAAAAAAGGCATTCTAGAGCAAACCTCGAAGGCAACTCCTAATGCTAAATATAGTAGGTGTTGAACTAAGATAAGCCAAACATTATTGAAAGATATGAAATATCAAAGTCACACAAGTCTAAAATGAGTTGATTTTGAAAATCTCAACCTTTGTCCTTTTCCAAATAACCTTTCAAAATCTCAAACCTTTATAGCTAACCTTGGCATATATCAAATTGTAGCATTTGGAGACTAAGGAAAATGTTGAATATGTTTGATTTTTAAGAAATTAATGTTTTTAAAAAAGCTTATGTTTCATTTGTAAGCTTGCATGGAAAATTATATACCTCTTTTATTCTCTTCAAGTGTTGAAACCCTTTTGAATAAACAGGAATCTCTGTCTACAAAACCATTCAATCCATTTGGAAAAAGAATATTCTCACCTCTTTCATTTCTGATATGGATTGTCATATTCTAAAAAATTCAAGCCTAGTTTAGCTGGCGCCCAAGTCTTAAGCTTAAATTATCTGACGCCAATGAAATCTTAAGCCCAGTGTAGCTGGTATGCAAGCCTAGATTATCTAGCACCAATGAAGTTTTAAGCTCAGATTATCTAGTATCAATGATATTTAAGCCTAGATTAACTAGCACATAAGCTCAGTTTAATTGGCACATAAGCCCAAATTAGTTGGCATATAAACCTGGATTAGCTAAAAAGTATACATCCTTTTTATCTCATTTAAGTGGTAAAGTCTTTTTGAATCAACAGGTATCTCTAGGTGCACAATCATCTGATCCATTGAGAGAGAGATTATTCACTTCTTTTATTTCTAATAGGAATTGTTAATTCCTCAAAAAAAATTTAAGTTTACACAAAAAGTTAAGCCTAGTTTTACATGGTACTAATGAAATTTTAAGCCCAGTTTAGTTAACACCTAATGAAATTTTAAGCCCAGTTTATCAGGTACCAAAGAAAGATTTTAAGCTCAGTTTACCTAACACTAATAAAAGTTTAAAGCCTAATTTACTTGGCACCAAAGAAAGATGTTAAGCCCAGTTTACTTAGCACCCAAAGAAAAATTTTAAGTCTAGCTTAGCTGGCACCCAATGAAATTTTAAGCCTAGTTTATCTAGACCAAAGAAAGATTTTAAGCCCGGTTTACCTGGCACCAATGAAAGTTTAAGGCCAATTTACCTGGCACCTAAAGAAAGATTTTATGTCCAATTTACCTGGCACAAAAGAAAGATGTTAAACCCAGTTTACTTGACACCAATGAAAGTTTAAGCCCAATTTACCTGGCACCTAAAGAAAGATTTTATGTCCAATTTACTTGGCATAAAAGAAAGATGTTAAACCCAGTTTACCTAGCACCTAATGAAATTTTAAGCTCAATTTATTTAGCACAAAAAAAAAGATGTTAAGCGTAATTTACCTGGCATTAGTGAAAGTTTAAGCCCAATTTACCTAGCACCTTATAGAAATTTTAAGCCCAATCTACTTGACACCAGTGAAAGTTTAAACCCAATTTACCTGGCACTCGAGAAAGATTTTAAGCCCAATTTACATAATACGTGATGAAGATTTTAAAGCCTAGTTTAGCTAGCACCCAATGAAATTTTAAGTCCAGTTTAGCTCTCATCTAATTTTAAGCTCAGTTTATCTAGCCCCTGATGAAAATTTCATAACATTTATCACATCCTCCATATCATTTACTTTTTTTAATTTTTTATTTTTTTTAAGAAAGTGGTTATTCTTTGTTGATTTTTTTACTAAGCTTGGATCATCCAACTAGTTAATAGTTTCGATTGAAATAAAAAAACCAAGAAACAAAGAATTTTCAATCCACCATTGTGGCCTTTGGAGGTTCAGCCAAACAACATCGTCATGGCCGAACCTTCTTAGGTCTTCCATTGATGTTTCCCTTGTTTTTGAAGGTTATTTGTGATAATTAAATGACAAGTTTATTTATTGTTTACATAAATTTTAGTTAGAATGTGATATGAGGATATTGTTGTTAACTCCATGTTTTCTTCTCTTCTTATTTCGTCATATGCTTATTTAAACTCTTTAAATATTGTAAATGCCTTTATATGATGGAAATTGTGATGTTTAATGGATATTTGAATGAAATGAAATGTTGATTGCATAGGGAAATGCCATAGAGTATTCAGCCAAGGTAGTTTCCTTGCTTGGCTGAAACTTACTCATCCATTTGTAGCCTAATATTGCTCGATCTTATGTATTTGATTTTTGTGTTTGTTATGTTCATTAAATTTTCAATGTGTTGGATTAATTTTTCAATGGAAAAATGATAGTTGAATGAGGTGTTTGGTTGATTTTTATGCTTGTTTTAAAGAACAAAATAGTGGAACATTCAAAGCAATTTCAAAAGTTTGTTATATTTGATCCATTTTTTCTCTTAAATTTTCATACGAAACTTGTTTGTAATTTAATTTTATAAATGCATAGCCTTGTAATTAGTTTGTTTTTTGGTCATGCTTTTATCATGCATTCAATAATGACATTTATGTAATTTTTTCTTGTCATGTGCATAATTTCATAAAACCTCAAATCCATTTTAAATTTTTAAAGATTTGCATGAAAGCCTTTTATGAAATAATTTGTTCCCAAATACCACCTAAATGTTGGGGTATTAAGTAAAATTTTATTTCATTAAGAATTTTCATACATTTTCATGAACTCAAAATAAATTTGTTTCGTTAAAACCATGATTATAAAAATACAAAATAATAAAAATAATATGATGTGATTTTAAATATAAATATTTGCACTGAAACTTTGCCTAGACATTGGAGAGTCCATGTGAGCTCTTTATATTTAAACTTGATTCTTAAATTCATATTTGATAATCATTTGTATACATTTCATTTTTAGATTAATGTCTTCATTTATAATGCATATATATATATATATATGTATGTGCTTGCTCTAGTTATGGATGTTTAATATAAATTATATATTTTTTGTTTTCTTACTATATAAAAAGTTTTCTTAAAATTCTTTAGTTTTGAACGAATAAAATTAAAATAGCATTCTGTGAAATACAATTGTTGATACTCTACCTAGATGTTGGAGAATCATCAATGATTATCATTTACAAATAGTGTTATTTTATTATTTTAGAATGAATGTTATGATAAATATTAAATGGAAAAGACTATTTTCAAGTTCTACCTTTATGTCAAAAACTTGGAAGACATTTCTTTAATTTGAATATTTTCATAATATTCCTAAATAAATGATTTTTTTAAACTAATTTTATTTCTTACAAACAAAGGGAATTATAATTAAATTTCATATAAAAAACCATTTTTATCCAACAACAAAAATAATACATGATTAATTGGTACCCATTTATGGGTGTTGTAAGGGTGCTAATATTTTCCTATACATAACTGACTCCTGAACCCAACTTAATTTTTCATAGACCAAAAGTTATCTTTTTGATAAACTTTAAACCCATTTTTATAGTTTTATTAAAAGGATAAATTTTTGGGTGGCTAATCACACCCTAAAAAAGATTGGTGGTGACTCTCATTGTTTTTTACAATTTTTAAATATTTTACATCTAGCGATTAAGTTTCCAGATCGATACATTACAATAAGAAGTATTCAACCTATGACAAGGAGTTCTACGCCATATATAGAGTTTTATTCCATTGGAGTCAGTATCTCTTTGCCAAGCCATTTGTCTTATATTCAGACCATGAGGCCTTAAAGTTTATCAATAGCTAGTACAAGCTCAATCGAAGGCATACAGCTTGAGTGGAGTTCCTTTAAGCTTACAACTTCACTATCAAACACAAATCGGGAACTCAGAATGTGATGGCATATGCTTTGAGTCAAAAGCACTCCTTATTAAGGAATATGGCTATTGAAGTTATTAGATTTGATATGATCAAAAAGCTATATGAGGCAGACCCTTACCTTGGCTAAATTTGGGAAAAATGCAAGCAAAGACCACACAACTAGTTTTTGTTGCATGATAGATATCTTTTCAAGGCTAATAGCCTTTGTATTCCCTCATTGTCCTTAAGACAGGCCTTAATCAACGAGGCTTATGATGGTGCATTAGGTGGACACTTTGAAAGAGACAAAACACTTGCTTTTTTGCAAGATAGGTTTTATTAACCGAGAATAGAGAGGGATGTGATGAAACACCTTGAACGATGTAGTGTGTGGTACATTGCCAAAAGTCATGGTCAAAACGTTGGATTGTATACTCCACTACCCATACCTAAGGCTTCTTGAAAGGATGTTAGTATGGACTTTGTAGTTGGACTACCTAAAACTCAAAGGAATAAAAACTTCACCATGGTGGTTGTGGATCGTTTTTCTAAGATGGGCCATTTTGTTCCTTGTACCAAAACTATAGATACTTCTCATATTTTTTATCTATATTTCAGGAAAATTATGAGGCTACATAGAGTTCCTAGATCTATGGTGTCTGATTAGGATTCCAAGTTTCTTAGTCATTTTTGATGCACCATTTGGAAAAAGCTTGGCACCAATCTTAATTATAGTTCTTCTCATCATCCTCAAATAGATGGTCAAACAAAAGTAACCAATAACAGCTTGGGCAACCTTCTAAGAAGTTATGTAGGAAAAAAATCAAGCAATGAGATCTTGTTTTACCTCAAGTAGAGTTTACTTATAACCACTCACCAAGCTAAACCACTAATTAACCCTTTAGATTTAGTTTCCTCCCTACTAATAAATAATTTAGTGGAGATGTAAAAGAAATGGCTAAGGGTATCAAACGATTGCATGAACCGGTGAAAGCTAAGATTTTGCAACAAAATGAGAAATATGAAAAGGCAACAAACAAGTATCGAAAACATGTAAAGTTTAAAGAAGATGATTTGGTGTGGATTAACTTATAAAAAGGGAGATTTCTTCAAGGGAGATTTCTTCAAGGGAAGTTTGACAAATTACAACCTAAGGTAGATGGTCCATTTAGAATTCTCCAATGCATTGGGGAAAACGTTTATAAGATAGAGCTTCTTGACACTTATGAAGTATTTTCATCTTCAATGTTGTTGATTTGTCAACCTACCATTGTGAGAAGACTAATTCAAACTTGAAGACAAGTATTTTCTAACCAGAGGAGATTGACCTCAGAATGTCAACTCATCTTACAACTTGAGTTAAGACTAAGGAAGATTTATCCAAAAATAAGATGGCTTATTTTTTATCCAAATCTACTAAATAAATGCAGAAATAAGGTGTGCTAAAATAGAGAGATTGTGTTCATATTAGTTGAAAAAAAAAAGCATAAAGATGGATGAAATTAGGGTAGATTCATTATCATGTAATTTACAGGAGTAAATGGGTAGATAATTGTATTCACATTACAGATTATTGTGTTCACATGCAAATGTCATGATTTTAGACACGATTCTAGCAATTCAATCTGTGAAGTTCCCATGCTTGGAAGGATGTTCCTAGCCTATTTATTTTATGTTATTCTTTGATAAAAGGTAGAATAGAGTTTTCCTTATCCTTAAGAAATATTTTAGATTGTTCTTCAAGTTCTATATCTCTTAGGTGGATTTCCTAGAGTGGTGAACTTCTATTGTTTTTTATCCTTGATTAGAATTCTTAGGGTGATGTTTTTGTATCCCTTAATGTTTAGTTGTGTGGTGAACTTCTATCATTTTTAATCTAATAATTATTCTACCATTATTCAAATTCTTGTGAACTATCTTTTTTGTAAGTTTTTCTGTTTGCTATTAATCTAACATCTCAACCATCAATTCCCGACATTATGTATGTTGATAAAGATTATCAGAAGTCTTTTTTCTAAGGTTAAAAGAAATACAAAATTACTTAAGTTAATTCATAGTGATTTTGTGATATGCATAGCACTCCTACATTATCTGAAATGAAATATTTTGTCACATTTATAGAAGATTATACTAGATATTGTTATGTTTATCTGTTACATTCCAAAAATAAAGTACTTGATAAGTTTAAAATATATAAATCTAAAGGTGAACTTCAGTGTGAATCTTTTATCGAGTGCTTAAGGTCGAATAGGGGTGGAGAATATTATAGTCCAAGTTACTTTGAATTCACTGGAATAATTCACCAAGTTATTGCTCCCTATACACCATAATAGAACGGTGTAGCTAAAAGGAAGAATAGGGTCTTAACAAAAATGGTAAATGCAATGTTATCAAATTCTGGTATTAGATAAAGATTTTGGGGTGAAGCTTTATTAACAGCTTATCATACACTAAATAGAATTCCTAACAAAGAAAAAAAAAACCCTATATGAGCACTGGAAGAAAAGAAAACAAATCTTAATTATTTAAAAGTTTATGGATGTAGAGCTATAATTAAAATTTCAGAACCCAAAAAGAAAAAGTTGGGTGAAAAAGGAATAGAATCCATATTTATAGGATATGCATAAAATAGGAAAGTATATGGGTTCATGGTTATTGAACCAAATGATTCAATTTCAGTTAACATTGTTATTGAATCAAGAGATGTAATTTTTGGTGAAAATAAATTTAAATCTCTTTAGAGACAACTACAAGCAATTTATCTTACAAGTGAAAAAGAAATTCTAAATTCATTGGAACAAACTGAAATTAGTGACGAATCATGTCAAGAAATAAGGACAAGCAAAAAGGTTAAAAAGCCAAAAGATTTTGGACTAGATTTTTTAATATTCCTTGTGGAAAGGACTGGTGAAAGCATAAACAATAAAATTCCTATTGTTTTAATGTGAAGTCTGATCCTATTTCATATGAAAGGAGATGAAGTCTCAAGATTCTACTTTTTGGAGAGAAGCAATAAATGATGAAATGGACACAATAATGAGAAATAACACTTGGATTTTGGTTGACCTTCCACTAGGTTCTAATCCAATAGGTTTTCAATGGATTTTTAAAAAGAAAATGAAGATGGATGGAACCATAGATAAATTTAAAGTAAGGTTGGTAGCGAAGGGTTTTACACAAAAGCAAGGGATAGACTACTTTGATACTTATGCTCTAGTAGCTAGAATTGCTACAATTAGGCTTCTAATTTCACTTACCTCAATTTATAATTTGATTATACATCAAATGGATGTAAAAATGACATTTTTAAATGGTGAATTAGAAGAGGAAGTATATATGGAACAACCGAAAAGATTTATCATTCGAAGTCAAAAGCATACAGTTTGTAAGTTTGTAAAGTCCTTGTATGGACTTAAACAAGCACCAAAACAATGGCACCAAAAGTTTGATGAAATTGTTCTTGCTAATGATTTTAGAATTAATGAGTCAGATAAGTGCATGTGTAACAAATTTGAAAATTGTAAAGGAGTCACAATTTACTTATTTGTGGATGATATGTTAATATTTGGCACTAATTCAAAACAAGTTAAGGAAATAAAGAAATTTTTATTAAATAACTTTTCAATAAAAGATATGGGTGTAGCGGATGTTATTCTTGGAATTAGAATAATCTAGCATTATAGTGGCATAACCTTGTCACAATTGCATTATATTAAAAAAGTACTTAAAAAGTTTGATTTTTTCGATTATATTCCAGTATCTACACCCATGGATTCTCAACTAAAAGTAGTATCTAATATTGGTGAGCAATTGATCAATTGCAATATACAAGAGTAATTGGTTGTTTGATGTATGTAATGACTTGTACAAGGCCAAACATACCATTCGTTATTGGAAAGTTGAGTAAGTACACAAGTAATCCAAGTAACTTGCATTGGTAAGTAATTAAAAGAGTACTTTGATATTTGAAGAAAACAATCAATTATGGATTGTGTTATAATGGATATCTTTTAATTATAGAAGGATATTTTGATGCTAGTTGGATTTCTAATATAGAATATCATGCTTTTACAAGTGGGTGGATCTTTGTACTTGGTAAGGGTACCATTTCTTGGGGTTCCAAGAAATAAACATGCATAATGGATTCCACCATGGTAGCCAAGTTTATTGAATTAATTGCAATAGCTAAAGAAGTTGAATGGCTAAGAAAGTTATTATATAAAGTACCTTTATGGCCTAAACCAATGTCCCCAATTTCTATCTGATGTGATAATGAAGTAACTCTAGCAATGGCATATAGCCAAGTATATAATAGAAAGTTTAAACATATTGAATTGAGACATAGCTATAATCGACAATTAATTTCAAATAGAGTGATCATTATTAATTATACGGGATCAAATGAAAACTTGGTGGATCTTTTAACAAAAAGTTTGCTAAAAACTTAGTAAAAAAGACCTCGATAGGGATGGGCTTAAGCTTATGAAGTAAAGTCACCCATGATGGAAACTTGATTCAACACTTGGTATAACATCAAATCCTGAGTTTAATGAGACAAAGTACATCATCTGTAAGTGGTTGGTAGCACTATACTAATGCTTAATGCCATCCAGGTAAAATGCGAAGTACCCATAATGGTAAAAGAAGGATGAGTAATATACTCTTAATAGACACATAACATAAATATGTTAGAGTGCTATAATTACAGGAAGACTCTTGATGGGAGCTACTTATGTGAGTGTGAAGTGTGGCAATAACTAGGAGTTTAAGAGCTTGGCTCTAACAACACTTATGAAAAAATGATGCCGACACTTGGTCATAAATGTGTCACCGGATACCAATTATTCATTGGGTGTTGAAATCATTGTGTGCGGCAAGTTTGGTTAACCAAATGGAATAGTTGGTCCAAAGTATAGTCTATCATATGATTTCGGTTAACTTTAACTTGTTTTCACTAAGTGAAAGTTTAAATTCGAAGATGCCTTGATTTATGCAATTGATTTCCAAGATCATCATAAATCTAGATTATTTTTAAAATGGTTAGGGATTATTAGAGATTTTCAAAATAAAATATGGGAAACAATCTCACATTGGAAAAGAAAAACATAAAGACAAATAACTAAGTATGTTAAAAAATAGACAATTTTTGTCTATTCCAAATAGACAATCATGTCTGTAGGAGAATGACACTTATTTGTTTATAAAAGATTCCTCTAGTTTTCTAAAAACATGTAGAAACAATTCACGGAACTCTCCCTTTTCTTCAAACTTCATATTTCTTTTACAAAAGTTTTGTTGCAGAAAACCTATATAAAAATTCAATGATCTTGTGATATGTTAATGATTGCTTGGTGAATTGATTTTGTTAGAACAAAATACAATCAGTCACTAAATTTTATCGTATCTTCAAGATTTATTGCCTGAAACCCTTTTATACACATACAAAGTAAATAATACAATAGGGACAAATAAAACCTTAAGGAAAGTGACACTGTTATATGCTTTAAAACCTTTTCTCAAAATTCCAAATTTACCGGAAGCAATAATTCTAGTTTTTCAATATTTGCTCCAACAGCCGAGACACATACCTTTGAGGAAGATATCACGAACAAAATCCAACCTGTTGAAATCATGGTTTTGTGGGAAGATATCGGTAACTTGGATGCGAAAATGTGCTCTAAATTGATGCGCTTAACCAGAAAGGATAGGCAGTTTAAACCCGCTTATCTGGAAGGGGATCGTTCTGTAGATAAATGGAAACCCTTGGTAAAAACCATAAAAAGACTTTGAAAGAAGAAGATGATATTGTGATGGCCTGCTTAAAAAGACGAAGGGCTAGAAGATGTTGAGCTATCTCAAGAGAGTCGGAAGTTTTGATTCCTTTTATTTTCTGTACCCAAATTTTCGTACAAAGTTTATTGGTAAAGACAGGACTTGTGGCCTTAAAAACCGGATGACGATTCTCAAATTGCCTTAATTGGCATGTCCTGAGTCTAGTAAAATTTTGAACTTGTATTAGAGCCTAATGAGGTGATTCATGTCACTCACAATCACATCTGCATAGATGTATACATGACACTGAGTTTGCAAATTCTTGTCCTATTTTAGTAACGAGTGACGAAATAATGAATTTGAAAATTTTTTAAATAATTGTGGATCTAAAAATTGAACTAAAATGATTATGATACGAAAATAAAATATTATATAAAAGTTTTAGATTTTGGTACAATATACCGCGACTGTGAACAGATTGTAAAACAAAAATTATCAAAGGCAAAAATATAAATATTAGTATAGTCGGTAAACTTAATAAGCTTGTAGCTGTCAAGAAGGATCCTTGAGATTCATTACAACATTTTATCAATGTAAGAACAAAAAGTCAGGTTGAAACATTGAAATGCTGAATCTTATTTGGCGATGCAATTTGCTATCTTCTGCTTCACTGGAAACATTCTAGCAGCATTAATCACTTTAAGAGTTTCTTTCTTTTCTATTTTGTCCTTCGACGGTAGAAGAATTCAGTGTTCTCTCTTTTTATACTCTACAATTTAACCACTGGATTATGTCATCCATTATAGTTTCTCGTTCTGGTTCAAAGAGGAGATCATGTAACAGGCCTTCAAATAATTTGATCGTTTTGTCAGTTGAGGCAGCCTCTTCATACAGTTTCTCAGAAGCTTGAGGATCAGTTACAGTATCATCAGTGCCGTGCAGAACTAGGAAAGGAACTCTCAATCTGTTCATATTCTGCTGCAAGTAGGATGTAATCCTAAGAATTTCATAACCAGTTCTTACCCGGAGGGATCCAGTGTACACCAGTGGATCTGAATACTTTGCCACCAGAGCCTCTGGGTCCCTAGAAACTGGCATGCCCTTTTTATTCGCAACAGGGACTTGGTATCTTGGCAATAGAAATGAGATAACTGGGGCAAGTACCTGTCATAGGCAGATGAAACATGGAGATGAAGAATGACAAAAATGCATCGGCTTATTCACCATTTTAAACTCAAGCTGGTATTTCAGGTTTGGACAATTTTACACCATGTTCTTTGTTCTTTCAAACAAGAAAAGGAAAGAGAAATATTATCCCAGAAGTCAGTTAGAAAAGAAGATATGACTAAAGGACATTCTTACCACAAAAATTGGATGAGATGGCTGGACGCCTACAGCTGGTGAAGTCAGTATAATGCCTGCTACTTGGGCTTCAACCTTTGGATCAAGTACTGCCTATAATGCAAAATAAGTGAGTTTAGCAGGAACAAAATCAGAAGATGCAAGTGCAGATTGAGGAGACAAGTTATCAGCAAATAAACATGCAGATTGAAGAAACTGCAAAAGATCTGAAATTAATATATGATTTAAAATACCACTGGAGAACAATCATTCTTTATAAAACCTTACTTTAAGGACAATTGCACCACCTGTTGAATGACCGAAGCAAAAGCATGGAAGCCCAGCATTTTCAGCTAAAACTTTTCCAAGGAACATTTTCTGTAAAGTTGGGAAGATAAACAAAGACAGGTTAATTCGATCAAATATTTACTTTAAATATATTTTTGTAGCTGAACCTTAAAACATACCATATCAGTAACAGCATCATCAAGAGAATGAACATATGCATGTAGCCCATCACTTCCACCATGTCCTACAGGATATGAGGAGCAAATAAACTTAAGAATGAAAAAAATAAATAAGTGAAGGTGACCAGAAACTATAACCTACTGAGTTACACGAGAAACTACTAAGGAATGCTGTCAGAGATCAAAAATAGAAGTGACTGTCAACAATGAACCAGAAAAATATAAAAGCCTATAAACAACTGCCAGTTAAAAAAGAAAGTTGCAAGCAAATATGCATGACAGGAGGTAAATGAGGTTAGGAAAGCATTTTTCCAACTACAAATACCAAGCATGCTTCCAAATAGTGCAGAGTAGAGGGGGGGAACCCCAATCTTAGTTGAGTTATCACAGACATTGTTTCAGAGATTGATTATTTGAGGCATATGCTAGCATGCTGCAAGTTGCAAGATGCAAGATGCAACTTTGGTGCAAGACAGTGTTTCTCCCTTTGACATTTTCTACCAAGGAAACTTTCATGAATGGTGGAAAATTCATCTAAACCAAAATCTGAGAAGCCAAAATGAGGAGAATATCATCAAAAACCATACTTCCTGTTTCTACTGGTCATATAAAACAGGAAGACAGTTTTTTCAGGTCTTGCTTACTATAAACACTAAAAAATAAGCTTACTTATTATGATGAGCTTCAAATGTTACTTTTTGGCACCAATGGTCTTCCCAATAGAAATACACAAGCTCTGCAACATCCAAATATAGTTGCATTGTTGAAGAAAGGTGTCTCTAGACTATGAACAACAACAAATAGAAGATAATCTGTGAAGAATTATCTGAAAAAATGAAGACAAGACCAAACTGACTATGCAGAAAGTTCTTTTAGAACTGATTTTACACCAGCATGGAAAACTATGGGGTAAACAAAACAAACAGAAGCAACAAAAATGCCTTCGAAAAAAACAGCATTCTTTTACCCTTTGTGCATTCTCTTCTGTCACAAATACTATGCAGTCTTTTTTCTCCATCCCTAGTTCACAGTCAGATTGATTGTACAAGTGATATGCAAGTAACACTTGTAGAAACATGATGCTCTAAGCGAGAAACTTATGCCTGTCCGTGAATGTAAAAAGAATGTACTTGAATGTTTGTAAAAAAAAAAAAAAAATGGACAACCAATCCTATCTCTTAGAACTAATATAGGACCTTAAATAGTCCTTTGTTTCTTAACATATTGATTGGAGCCAGACATTTTGATTATTGTGAAACCACCTACAAAATACATTCAATAAACAAGACCAATCTATAATTCCATGATGTTGAAGCTGAAAATACATTTCCACCACAAATCTAATCAACGGGCAGCTGTATTTTTGCTACTCAAAAACTTCACAAAAAATGTTGAAATTGTCAAAAGAAGATGAAGGTTTTTCTTTATTTAATTTGTCATTGTGTCCGTGATGTCTGACAAATGGGTAGGACTCTATTCTGCAGTTTTAACTTTTCCTATTCTGGTTCTAATTCCTTTTTAAATATGATATTTTTCCATTGATGTGAAATAATATTTGACAGCGAGAATGAACAGACACATGGATATGACTAGGGTTGAAAAAGCAATAGAAAGAATATTTTAAGGATTTTGAGAAAACAAGAACAATATGCCCCTTAGGCAACATTTCATCACTTGTGATAACAACGAACAGAAATCACTATCAAAACACATATAAATGTACTAAGTAAGAGGGATCCTGAAGAATGCAACTGGAGAAGTAGAATGGAAGACATTCTTTGTGGTAAGAATTAGTTTATTAGAAATGTGTCGACCATACGATATGGCATCTGATTTTCATTCTAGTCACTTATATGAAATAGTCACTCAAATGACACACAACATGAATAACAAAAGACAGACTTTTGGGTCAAGCAGAATGTGATTTTAATAGTAAGCATACAAAACTTAAACTTACCAATCCAATCCATTCCATAGACCTTGAATCCATTAGCATTAAGCCGCTTTGCAAAATCACTGTATCTGCCACTGTTGTGAAAAAAAAAAAGTAAACTTCTTAGGCAAAAGATACGAAAAGCTATGAAATCAATTAAATATGACCTCCAAAATAGCATTAGGTCCAAATAACAAACCTGTGCTCATTCAAGCCATGCAAAAGAACAACTATTCCCCTGGAAAAGACATGGAAATAACATCACTATCAAAGTGAATAAAGTAGGAATTTTGAACTTTACAAGAAAATCAAACCAAAATTTAATAGTAAAAAAAATGTAATCAGTAATTAAATGATTGGGGAAAACAGAGAAATCAAAAGGAGTTGGTAGATATTGTACAAGACTATAGTTTGAAGCTAGTTAAAAAATAGTTTATTTAATTGATAGAACATAGCTAAAATGGAATTTCTAATAACGCTTTTTAAACTTTCAGTATGTAAAATACAAAAGTAAAAAAATGATTATAGAGGAAATAACACAAGTAAATTCTTATCCCACTAGGCTTCACTATAACAAATGTGCCCAATATGGCTAATATTTTCCAGTTTCCCTTACAATTCCCATGAAGCATATTGCAGCAAGTCGCTTGAAAGAGGAAAATGGAAAAAAAATTATTCAGTTTTGGGTTTCTGATAAGAACATGAGACAGCCAAGATAAGTGGTATGTAGTTTAAGCATAATGCTGTGATACAACTTTACTTGCCAGTTTAATTTTAGAGGCCTGAGGTAGCCACTATATTGCTGAAATAGCAACATAGAATTATCAAGCGAAAAAGGTTATGTGGTATGGAATCAGTCCTTTATAATGGTCCTGGCAAACTTAAACTCAGAACTTCATCTAGGAAGACACTCCTTTGGCTCAAATTATTTTAAATTAGATCGAATCATTTAACTAAACTAACTCCATCATTGTTATCAAAACCCACCTTAACCATCAAATTTCAATAAGGTAATCTGACAAAGACTTTAATACCATAATCTAAAATGTGTTAGCCTCCAGCGAGGTAAATATTTAATTTAATACTACAGAAAAATTCACTTACAGCAAAGAATGAATTGAAACTTCCACTCACAGATGATATTCTTCTTTCAGTCCAATCAAAGATCATTTTTTTTTTTTATTTTTACATTTTTAGTAAAATTTCTTTTCACATTTTCATTTGCTTATTTCAGTTTCCACTGGCATCATAGTCTGCAGCAGACTTCAAAAAGTTCTGGCTCAAATTTACTAATTTTCAGGCAATTATCAAGAACATCAATTCCTAAATTTAAACTATGCATTAGCAAGACGATTTTACACACTGAGCACTAGTGATAAAAGCATTTTGTTTGAACAGTTTTTCATTTTGAAAATTCAATTCAATTGGAAAATATGCCAACTGATGAGTTTCTAAGGATCTGAAAAGGGACTGCCAAAACATTTGACAAATACATGATAGACTATGCCAGAAAATATCGGACATATTCTCTCCTTTGCAAGTGACATTCCACCAACATTCACAGCGCAATGCAGATAAGAGAAGTTATGGGACCAGAAGCAGAACATAGAGAGACTCAGGGCAGGAATAATCAAGAAAAAAAAAACATATAGGTTGCCTTTTTACTTGGGTACAGCAATCCTTGGGGCACGGTCCTGCTGCAGGGAATTACAAGGGCGGAAATGGGGACAAGACATTATTTCTTTTTGTCCATACATCATACATAGTTTTAACCACTAGCTGACAGTGATGATATGGATGTCTTCGAGAATATGCCATCTAAATATTCATTGTCACTGGAAACTCAGCCATTTATGCAGAGGCTTCTGCCAACATACCAAGTGAGGACATTTCACCACAGTTTTCAGATATGTACCTAGTAAATTAATCGTTGCATTTTAATTATTTCAACGTCAAGATGATTCAAAGATGCAAAAGAAGCAGAATTCCATTCAACAACTTCTTGACAACATTGCTATATTACAGATAATAGAGACATTTTCTACAGATGTGGGAGTGAGGTGAATCGAAGGATACATAGAAACTAACATAATTTAATCTTTTTTCTAGATTAAACAAAACAAAAAAAAAAAAAGGTACAGTAATCCATAAGTTCCATTCCTTAAAGCTGAAATTTTGTTTAAGGGAGCTGAATGAACAGGTGTGATGATTCTTTAAAAAAGCAATGCTTCTATTCTCTAGAATGTCAGAATAATTAATCCAATCTTGAAGTGTAGAAGAAAATAACTCCGACCTAAATTAAGCTATGGAAAAGACCAAAAAAAAAAAAAAAAATCTCCATTCTCCATCTCAAAAATCCCATTTCATGAGCTATCTTCTAAGAAATGAAATTAAATCACAAACATCCACTTAAACAAAAGGGACCAAATACTAGTATTATTAATAAGCCACATTTATTAAATGCGAAAACAAAAACAAATAATAATAGCAAATTCTTAAACCAAAAAAAACAATGAAAATTTAATCTAAAACTGACCTGACTTTGACAGAAATCGGAGTCCAAGACTGAGTGAATAACGTGTCAACTCTTGCACTAGAAAACAGCGAAAACTTTCTCACCGTAGCGTCATCATCGTCCTGCACCACCCTCCGAATCGCCAGTGACCGCCTCGCTGCTGCCTCCTGGTCCAGAGCCAACGTCACACTTCTCCACGGCACCACCGCCGCCGGCACCCTCACCGCAGGCGCCGCCGACCCTTTCCTCCCGCTCTCCTTTTTCTCATCCACGGAAGTGTTCGCGGATGCGCGTTTTTGTCCCCGGAATGGCAACAGCAGCAACAAAAGGACGGCGTTTAGCAGCACCAACAGGCTCCTCAAAGCACGTAAGGAGAAGAGGGCGTTTATGCGACCACTTGCACCAGAGGTTAAGGGCTCCACCGCCATTCTGTTAGCAGTGGAAAAGATTAAGGGACTGAAATCCTTGAATCGGCTTTTTGGTTTGCAATGGTATTGGTTATAAACGTTAGATTTCACATGAAATTGGGAATGTTTATTAAATGGAAATTTTTGAAATTTGGTTTCTCTGGGTATTATAATCGTTCTAGTTGGTGAACAGATCATAAACGGAGACAACAGAAAAACAAAAAGAAAATCGTTAAATAATCTGTCTTTTATTTTTCCTATATTTAGCTGTCTTTGGTTCTACCATTTTTAGAGCAGAAACCATCTAAAAAATCATAATCCAGTAAAGGATAAGAATTTCTGGCAAAGGAAAGGGAAGAAGAAGAAGAACTGAAGAAGCAAAAATCAAATTTAGTTTGTTTGCTGTTTGCTTTACTACTTACAAAAAAATATGAAAAAAAAAAAGTGTTTTGAAACGTCAGGCTCAGCCTCAGCCATTTAATCATTTAACAAAAAAAAAACCTGCGTTAAAGTTTTTAAGTTGACGGTTACAAATTAGAGGTGGATAGTAACAGAAAAGAAAAGTTTAATTTTGGAAAAAAATATTAGCCATGATTCATATGACACGTGTCGAAGGTAATGAAAAGCACATGCCGGTTGTGCAGCGAGCAGGAGGAAAAAGTCTACCGAACAGTAAGACCGCAAGATAGTGAATCTGTGGCATCTGCAATTGCTGACAGGCGTACGTGAAAAAATAGACAACGGAATCGTACCTTACGGCGGAATGCAATGTTATTTTTTTAAAAATAAATTTACTTCATCACATTCATAAACTTAAGTGCATCAGTAGCTACAATTAATTGTAGAAAATCACCACAATTCTTAACCGAGTACATTATTTCATCAATGTATAATCCATGCTTAGGCAACTTATGAGCTTTTGAATTTGAGTGTTTGATGCATGACTTGAATTTTACAAATTTAATTCTAGCCTTTTCTATAATTAGACTAATAGGAAACATATCTTAATTTCTTGTCTGCAGCTTTTTTATGATTGTTAAATCATCTCCTTCTAACAAAATTTCATTAAAACCCATCTTCTTGGCAAACTCCAATGCTTGGACAACTGCAAGGGCTTTAGCAGTATAATAATTTTTTTATCCGGGGCAAGTTATCACTGTGAGCTCGCATAATTATGCCTTCTTCATCCCTTATTATCACGCTTAACCCTCTTTTCTTCATCACTTTATTGATTGTTCCATCAAAGTTCATCTTATATGAACCCCTGTCAGGAGGTTTCCATCGCTTACCACATTCTACATTCAAGATAGAATTTTGTTGCTGAGCTTTGTTAAACTACATGTAATTCTTATCAAAAATAGCTGATGCTTTTGGTTCCCTCCTCTGTTCCCCATGACACTCATTGTTCCTGTCATTCCATAGTGTCCATATACCTATCATAAACAACTATAGTTGTTTTTTAGTGAATTTTTTTGTTATTTTAGAGAACTAGTGTAGGGGCTCCATTTGCCGTTCATTGTCTTCTTCCATTGGTAGTTAAGGTGTTGTCATATTTCTCTCGCCCAACAGCACTCTTTCACCGTGTGAATCACCATTTTGTCACTTTTCTCGCATCTCTTGCACATTGTTGACACTGGAATTTGTCTCCTTGCCAAGTTTGCCGATTCCTTGTTTTTCACATTAAAATTTTTATCTTCATTGGTAATTGAACTGACCATATCCTTTTCCAAACTTCTCAACCTCTTCTAACATCCTAATTTACTCCCTACCTCAAAACTAGTCTCTTGTGATGTCCAGCAAAGCATCCTATATTCACTCCTCACCATATATATGCCTTTATTACCAAAATGCCAAACTAGGTTATCAGGCAGATCAAGCTTGCTTAACGATAAGGCACAGATTACTTTTATTTCATCTTGTGTAAACATGCCTTGTATAACAGTCCACTTCTAGCTGTGTATTTGCTCATCAATTAAGTCAAACACCAACCCATTCTGATCATAGTTTCCCCTTGATATTTGAGGTCTGGATGATTTAGTGAAAGGAAGCCATTTGTCCTTCCTTATTCAACTAGATTTTCCATTACCTAAACGCCATTTCATCCCTTGATGCAACACTACTTTTATTGCCCATATGCTCTTTTATATTAAGGAGGGGTATGCTCCAAGATCATATTCAAGGAACTAGCCATGCGGGAAATATTTAGCTTTTAAAACCTTGTGTACCAGCGTGCCCGGATTTGTGGGAATCCTCCACCCTTGTTTAGCTAGCATAGCTTTATTAAAATTTCGCATTTCTTGAAAGCCCATGCCTCCATCTTTTTCAAGACAACACATTTTCTTCCAACTTTGCCAATGTCTGCGCTTATTCTCCTTATCATGCCTCAATCAATAGTTGCTAAACAAGCTATTCATTTCTTTACATAAAGACTTTGGTAGGAGAAAATAACTCATGGCATATGTGGGAATAGATTGTAGAATGGACTTTATGAACACTTCTTTCCCACCGTGTGATAACATTCTTTAACAACTCCCATTCATTCTAGCATTCGGTCCTTCAAGAATCTGAACGCCTTTCTTTTATCTCTTCCAACCATTAAAGGTAGGCCTAGGTACCTTGCCAAATTTTCGGTTTCTTAGATTCCAAACATATATATATTTTTTTATTGCTTCCCTTTATTCTTCTCCCGTGTTACCACTAAAGAATAATGTCGATTTATCAAAATTAATCTTTTGGCTTGAACTTTTTTCATATCATTTTAGCACATGCTTCAAGTGCTTCACCTTTTCGCTTTTGCTTTTATTGGCCATAGAAAAAAAAGACTATAATTAGCAAAAAATAGGTGATTAACTTGAGGACCATTACGGGCTAGCCTGCACTCCATGTAACAACTTCTATATTTTCCTTTCATTTAACAATTGCTGAAAGACTTTCAATACAAATTAGAAACAAATAGGGTGATAGAGGATCTTCTTGACGAAGTCTTCTTTCTTTATAAAACTCGTTAGTAATACCACGATTTACAACAGAGAGTGGGAACAGAAGTGGCACATTTCATATGCCTTGCTTGTATCTAGTTTTAAGGTAGAAAAAATATATATCCTTTTCCCCTTATATTATTATAATCCTAAACTAGTATAATTAAATAAAGGTAACATGTTTATTTATATATTATAATAGTGTATCAATATTAAACCATTTTTCTCTTTTACGTTGTTAGGATTTAAAATTCGTCTTTTGAATAGATCAAATTTCTCTTCTCATAATAATCTACGTTATTTTTCATGAAAAATCAAAGGAAATAAAAAGTTTTCTTTTGGATACATGATACTATTGTTTTTGTTTACCAAAAAAATAATTTTTTTTCAATGTTCGCCTTTCAAATGGATTAAAGTTAAGCACTCATAACAATCTAAGTTTCTTTACAAAGAATCAAGTAAAATAGAAAGTTTTCATTGGGATACACAATATTATTGCTTTTGTTCACCAAAAATAACATTTCTCTCTTTTATTTTGTTGAAATTTAAAATTCGTCTTCAAATGGATCAAAGTTTGTCCCTCATAATAATCAAAGTCCTTTTTGCGATTAACCAAGCAAAATAAAAGTTCTCTTTTGAATACACAATATTACTTAGAATAATTATAATAATAGTTACATAAATTTAATTCAATTAATTAATAATTGATTGCACTAAAATTTTGGTGATTTATTATACCTTTTAGGGTGTTTTATGGTGAATATTTGCTTGATCCTTAAAAAAAATGGCAAAAATACTCTTAATTACTTAAATATTCAATGTGTAGGTAAAGATATAGAAAAAGAGGAAAAACGTATTTTTTGGACATTTTGGATGCATTTTTGTGCAAAAGGCCATAATTGGCCAAACCTAGTGTCAACATTGCTTAATTGCCACACTTGGGAGATTTTTCCTACCTTTCATTTATTACTCCCTTTGCTTATTTGAGCTTCAATTGAACTTCAATTCAAGTTTCATTTTTCATAGTTTCCTTGTTTAAATATTATTTTTTGGCTCATTAAACCTTTTTCACCTGTGTAATAAAGTTGTATGAGTTGAACACAACGCATTAGGTGCGGTTCTGGAGCTTCCATTAGAGTTGAAAATTTCTAGATTTTTACAATGCTAAATTGGCAATTAAATGGGTTTCAATTGATTGGAAATTGGAGATCAAATGAAGGATGTTTGGATTCTAAAATTGAAGATAAGGAAGTACTTCTAGCCATTGGATGCAACGTGGTGTGATCAAGTGGAAATGGCGACACTCCTTGGATTTAAATAGAATACCAATAACTTGCAGTTGATTTAGTGTTTTGGAGGCTTCTTATCGGTTATAATTCTGACTTTTTAAAGCATAATGAATCAAAGGAAGAGAGCTTAAAGAGAAGTGAAATGAAGAGAAGCAAACTAAGAAGCTTATGAAGCAAGCTTTCATGACATGAAAATATCTAGCACATGTGACATCCTAGCTGGTATTTTTCTGTAATTTGATTGATTGGAACACATTATCCTCGGCTTACAAATAAGAGTAGTGGCTGGCCAACGAGGAAGAGTTAGATTAGAGTAGATTTTAAGATTTGCATTTCTTGCATTTACTTTTCTTGTACATTTAATCTCAAATAATTTCCTTCTTGTTCTTTCAAAGGGCTATTTGTGAGAAAATTCCTTTAATCTTTCAACGAAATTTACTTTTCTTTGCTTTTGATACACTTTAAGATTCAAGTAATGAAATTTACTTTTCTTTAAGTTTTCTTGCACATTGACAAGTTTTTCCTTTACTTTCTAAAAGTTATTTGGCTATTTTCAGCACTGCACTACCTTCAGTTTCCATACTAGGTCTCTATGATTTCTTACGAACATTGATCCAAACTTTTTTTATAAACCTTCAATTCATAGTACTTCAAATTTGGAAACTTTCATTTGCAAATTCATTCTACAAATGTTTCTAAAAATCTTGAAAGTTTCAGCTGGAGATCTAGTAACAGAGATGGCAGCAATTGGTGGCAGCACTTATGGAGTCTTCTCTCATTGCTTGGCATTTGGTCCATTCTTTCCTTGATTTGAGCTTGTTAATTCACTTGTTCATTTGCTTTATGTCAATTCCCTGCACTAAATTTGTTGTTTTACATGGCTGTTTGGCTATTTTCTTTTCAATTGCTCTATTTTAACATTTTCTGCACTTGATATTTGTGGAAGTTGATTGACCTTGTTAATACATTGATTTGATTGATTTTTTTGTTTGATCTTGTAGTTAACTTGTAAATCTAAGTCGCCTTAGCTTAGTTTAAGTTCATTCAGACTCTAAGATTATAGATCTAGGTTTTAATTTTGAAATTGTTACATTTTCATATTTGAAATTAGTTTTGATTTTCTAGGATTTTAATCTTTTGATAGTTCTATTTCTTATGGAATTATCATGTGATTTATTTTATTAATATGTCACTTACTTGACTAATTTTGTTTGATCTCTAGCAAATTTAAGTCAATGGCATCTAATTTGTTTGCATTGTCTATTGTGTAGGTAAATTTGAAGATTAAAGGCTAAGATACTTGGACAAGTGATATGGTGGTATGTAGCAGATAGCATGACCAGAAGCTGGAAGAAAGGAGCACGTAAGGAATGCGATTAATACCAAGCCAAAGACCCCACGTTTGTTGCATGAGAAGGGAAGAAGATTTGCTGTTGTTGGGCTACTGCAAACCGTAACTTTCCCCTGAAATTGTGCACAACGTGTTGCTGAAAGGAGATACCATTTGCTGCTGAGTTGGACAAATCAAGTGAGCTGGACGAATTTGCTTAAAGGAAAAAATGAGCTGTTCATTGGGCTCTTTGGTTGCTGCATGGACATATGATATTTCTCATAACATGCCATTCCTTAAAGGCCTAAGAGAGGACAAAGCCAGCTGCCAATGCAATGTGCTGCCAAGATGCACGGGTGTCATGAGATGGCTGCAAACCGACCCATCTTCAAGGAACTAGCAGCTAATCTAGCTGTTAAATGCATGGGATTGGCTGACTTAGGAGAGTCATAGAAGCTCACATTTTCTTCACAGAGGGACCAGCTTAATCTCCACGGGGTGGTAGCTTCTATACTCGAACCTTCTCATTTTTGGTGAAAAAAAAGCTGCTGATTAGAGCTGTCGAGTTGGCCCAAAATGCAACATCATTGGGTATAGTAGCTGGATATTTAAAGGAGAATTTTTGCTGGACAAAAGGACAAGAAAGGGGAGAAGCGGCTGGCAGCTGCTATGGTATTCGGTGGTAGTCCAGAATTTTCCTGAATGGGGAGCACATCTTGCTGAAACTTTGGCAGCTGACATGGCTCCATCTTGCAAGTCCAATGGCCACTAAAAGACACCCAAACAGCTGCTACGTTTTAGCATAAATGGGGGACAGAATAGTTGGCCATCGAAGAAGACAAAACAGCAGCTGAATCGTATTGCTCCTTTCAAAAAAATAACGCTGCTGGATGCTGATTTTTGTGGCTGCCTTGCTGCTGATGTGGCCACTAAATATATGATGATTAGCCTCCGTTTATGGCATGGAATGGAGCTGCTTACGTGAACAAAATCAATAGCACAGTCATGATTTTTTTTTAGCAGTCTAAAACTCTCCGAATGAGGTAGAACGGAGCAGCTGATCTGGACTTTGAGGGCCATTTGATTGGCTTCCAAAACCCTATGAGAGAACCTTAAATAGAAGAAGATGCGGTAGGAAGAAGGCAGCACCCCTCTAGCCGCCTCTCTTCTGAGGGGCTCCTTTCCATTTTCACGCCAAAAGGCTGGCAGCCCTTTGGTTGTTCGATCTTAAAGCTTTGGGAGTAGTTTTACCTTGCAAATTTTTTTTTTTTGTTTTTGATTTCAAAGGTCATTTTTCTTCCATTTGATACTTTTATTGTAGTTAAATTTCCTTGAAAATTTTCAGATTTCAAACTTGTGTTTATTGATGCAAAGTTCTATCATTTTCGCCAAGTGTTCTGTTTCTATTTTCCAGCAGCTATTGTCCACAGTTTTCATGCATTTTGAGCTTACTTTTCTTCAAGTTCTCAAGAGCTTCTTCACTCCCTTGATTCTTAACTTTGTAGCTAAAGCCTTCGTTCAAGTCTTCAAGCTTTAAACCGTCATTTTCCAAAGCAAATCGCACCTTCTTCCATCAGGCTTTTACATTCTGATTCAGCTTTATTTCACAATTTTTCTTTTGCTTTCCATGGTTGTTTGGGGGTTGATAAGGATGGTATAAGGTAGCTAATAGGTAGAGAAATCTTCTATGAAGCTCCTTGTACTTAATCAATCATTTACAATTTTTGTTTTACTACAAGGGTTTACGTCTTTAGTAGTGTTTTTTTCAACATTTAGCAATGTTTATAAATGTCACTAAAAAATTTGCGGTATTTGCAAAAAAATGTCACTAAGAATATCGGCTATACATGCGTTAGGGAAAATAGTAGTGTTTTTTTATAAAACGCCGCTAAAATATGAAAAACGTCGCTTATTTAGTAGATTTGCATCCCAAAAGTGCCACTAATATGGTGGCATTTATATCATAAAATGCCGCTAAATTAGTGGTGTTTGTCAAGACAAATGCCGTTTACAAACGCCACTAAATTTAGTAGCATTTTTTAATGCAAACACTGCGAAATTAAGAAATTTACTCTTTTTTTTAATATTTCTTTTAATATTTATTATTTTCATTAACAAGAAATGTTAAAAGAACTAAAAAATGAACTAAAATTCAAAAACTAAAATTAATAAATACTTAATTCACGTTCAAATATGCATGTAATTAACACAAAGTTTAATAATTAGTGTGATAACATTCAAATTATTTTAATACATTAACCAAAAAATTAAAAATGTATGAAATTAATGATTGCATAGATTTGAAAGACTGCCATTTAATGATGGAATTTTTTTACCTTGATCACTAGTGTGCTCAAGAAGCTACTGAATAATATTATACAAGTTTTAAAACTTAATAATAAGCTATTTTTTATATTTAAAAATATAAATATTTACTAAATATAATACCTGAGTTGGTGGACCACCGAGATTAGTTTCTAAAAATTATTGTTGCACAAAATTCATAAGATGATCAAATTGATTATGCAATTGCTAAAATTTTGCACACTCTTGGTCCACTCTAACACGTTCTTTTTTAATTTTAGCACGCTCCGTTCTCTTTCTGCTTCTATTTGATGAAAACGTTTTTTTATAGTTTGCAACTCTTCTTTCAATATGGAAATGTCTCGCGAAGACTGAATTGTTGAGAAAGTAAAATGCTAAGAGCTACATTCATAGTAGGTAGATGGTGTTGGACTCAATCCAAGGCCTTGTGTCACGCCCTGGGCGGGCGCGCCAGGCACATCAGGCGCACCAACACACGAGCCAGAGGTTGAGGCCCGCAGACTAAGCGTGCTAGCGGGTATTTGCGCGCAAGGCCTAGAAGACGAGGCTAGAACGCTCGCCCAGCTTGCAGGCCAGCCCGTGAGGCCAAGGCCTGGCATGCAGGCTACCTGCACCATACCCAGAAGGGCCTAAGGTGCTGGATACGCAAGTGAAGCTTCTGGAACCTTGCAAGATCAGCAGGAGCCTCTTGGCAGATTTGGTTGACCCTAGAAATCAGGAGTTAGAATCCTGATTAATTGTAATCTGTATAATCCCTTGATTTTAGCCTTTATTCTAAGGATATTGCCATTAAGTGTAGCTGGAGCCTCAACAATAAATAGAGGGCTGCTCCACCCTCATTTGTACATCATCAAACACTTCTGTTTCAGTGAATACACAGCATATTCCAGTATTATGCCTTGTTATTCTATTTCTCTTTAACTTGCGTAATCAGCCCTTCCCATTGTTCTAGTGCCCGCACGCTTGTGTTTTAGGCTGACTTAGGCATAAAGGAAGAGATTCCAAGCCTAAGGCCGCACAGATTCTGAGTCTAAGATCAGAACTTGTGACAGTTGGTATCAGAGCAAGTTCAGTTCTGCATGTTTGTGTTGTACAGGTTAGATCGTGATAGAGGAGATGGCATCCCAAAGCGACGTTGCTAACCAACAACCAGAGGCCTAGGAGCAAGGGCGTGGAAGAGGCAGGAAAGCCAGTTCAAAAGATATCTGGTCTACCATGGATGGTAGGCTGACCAAGGTGGAGGTGACCATGGGCGACATGGGGAAGAAGCTTGAGGAAGTAGAGACTCACATTGCATTGCTAGACTCTATGGCGGAGGAGATCCAAGGTGAGCTACAAGCTACTCTCAACAAAGGCATGGACGTGATCAACCAAAAGAATGAGGCCTTGGAGGCTGAAGTGCTGACCTTGCGAGATGGTATGGAGGCCATGCGCCATGGCATAGAGGCTATGCACCAGCGGATGGAAGAGCTTGCCAGTGAGTTTGTTACTTGCAAGACTGCTATTGGGAATGGCATGTTTGCTGGAATGTCCAAGTCCAGATTGAATGTCCCCAAGCCTAAGGAGTTCAAGGGGACTAGGGCGGCCAAAGAAGTAGACAACTACCTATGGGGTATGGAGCAGTACTTCCAGGCCATAGGCATGCAAGACGAGGTGATAAAGGTAAGCACCGCTGCTATGTATCTCACTGATGTAGCCTTATTGTGGTAAAGGCATAAGTGTGACGATGTCAGGCATGGGAGTGCCAAGATTGAAACCTGGACAGAGTTTCAAAAGGAGTTCAGAGAGTAATTTTACCCAGAGTATGCCGATGATGAGGCACGAAAAAAGTTATACAGCTGAGCCAGTAAGGGGACATAAGGGAGTATGTCCAAAAATTCTCTGAACTAATGCTATAGATCTCAGATCTAGGCGAGAAGGACGTCTTATTTACGTTCATGGATGGGCTGAAGCCATGGGTGAAGCATGAGCTACAACGGAGGGGAGTTCATGACTTGGCTAAAGCCATGACTACTACTGAGGCCTTGATAGAGTTCAAGCTTTGAACAAGTTCGAGTCTTCCAAGCCCAAGGGTAAGGGCAGGGATGATAGGGACCGAAAGAAGCAATGTAAAGGGAATGACCGTGATTGAAAGTCCAAAGAAAGAGATTGAGACCATTCAACCAAGGACGGCGAGAGAAAGCCACCAGCAGGCAAGTGAAAAGCAAAGAGGGATCGAGAGCCACTAGTATGCTACCTATGTGGAGGGAGCCACATAGCACATAATTACCCATAAAAAGGTAAGTTGGCTGCTGTAGATAAAGAGTCTGACGAGGAGCTAGAGTTAGGGGCAGCAAAGCTTGGGTCGTTGGTGCTCAATACTATCCAGAGTAAGGGGAGTCACAAGCCAAAGGGCTTGATGTTTATAGATCTGATGGTTACGGGTCAGAAGGTGAGCACACTGGTGGACATAGGTGCCTCACATCTTTTTATTTCAGGTGATGGAGCTCGGAAGCTCGGACTAAGGGTGTAGAAAAAGACTGGTACCATTAAAATGGTGAACTCTAAGGAGGTTCCAGCCATTGGAGTAGCACGGAGAGTGGAGTTACAGCTTGGAGACTAAAAAGGCAAGGAGACCATAGAGGTAATACCCCTTGACGACTATGAGTTTATGATTGGGTTAGATTTCTTTGTTCGAATTAACGCTTTTCTTGTACCTTTTACCTATTATGTTTGCATCCTGGATGCATGGTGCCAATGCCTAGTACCATTGAAGAGATGGTCTGGAGTTGGGTCGCGGGTGGTGTCAGCCATCCAATTTACCAAGGCGGTAAGCAGGGAAAAAGACACCTTCTTGGCAGCCTTGAAGTATGAGGAACCAAGGAAAAAAGAGATCAAGTCACCCTTAGAGGTGCTAAAAGTGCTGAAGACCTTTAGATATGTGATGCCTGCAAAGCTACCTAGCCAGCTACTACCTAAGAGGGAGGTGGACCACAAGATCAAGCTAGTGTCTGAGGCCAAGCCACCAACTAGAGCCCCTTATTGAATGTCCCCACCAGAGTTGGAGGAGTTGAGGAAGCAGCTTGAAGAGTTAGTTGATGCTGGCTTCATTAGGCCATCGAATGCACCCTATGGTGCACCGGTTCTATTCCAGCACAAGCATGATGGATCATTATGATTGTGCATAGACTATCAAGCTTTGAACAAGTTGACCGTCAAGAATAAGTACCCCATCCCATTCATTGCGGACTTGTTCGACCAACTTGGGAGCGCAAGGTGGTTCACCAAGTTGGATTTGAGGTCGGGTTACTACCAAGTCAGGATCGCAGAGGGAGATGAGCCAAAGATAGCATGTGTCACTCGGTATGGTTCGTATAAGTTCTTGGTGATGCCTTTCGAACTCATGAATGCTCTAGCAACATTCTGCACCCTTATAAACAAGGTACTTTAGTCATTCCTTGATCGATTTGTTATGGTTTATTTGGATGACATTATGATCTACAGCTAGACTTTGGGAGAGCATGTAGACCATTTGAGATAGGTGTTCAAGGTGTTACGGGTGCACAAGTTGTTTGTCAAAAGGGAGAAGTGCTCATTTGCCCAGCAGGAGATCCCATTCCTTAACCATATAATGGGAGGTGACAGGATACGCATGGATGAAGGCAAGGTGCACGTCATCTAGTGTGGGAACCGCCAGCCAAGGTCACTGAGTTGAGATCATTCCTTGGGTTGGTTAACGACTATAGGCACTTCATCAAAGGTCACTCAGTAATAGCCACGCCATTGACTGACTTGCTCAAGAAAGGGAGAGCATGGGAGTGGAGCGCAAGGTGCCAAAAAGCCTTTGACAGGTTGAAATAGGTTGTGACCGAAGAGCCAGTCTTGGCCTTGTCGGACCATGCCAAGCCGTATGAAGTGCATACGGATGCATCAGACTTTACCATAGGGGGCGTGTTGATGCAGGAAGGACGTCTAATCACGTTCGAGAGCAGAAAGCTAAATGAGACTGAGCATAAGTACACGGTCCAAGAGAATGAGATGACTGTAGTGGTGCATTGCTTGTGCACTTGGCGCCATTACCTATTGAGGTCGAGGTTCATGGTTAGGACAGACAATATGGCGACCAGCTACTTCCAGACGCAGAAGAAACTGGCCCCAAGCAAGCGAGATGGTAAGATTTTCTTACAGAATTTGACTTTCACATGGAGTACAAGCTGGGGTAAGCGAACCTAGTGGCAGACGCCTTAAGTAGGAAAGTTAACCAGCCAACCAGAGGGGTCACTGGTGCCACGCATCAAGGAAGGACTTGTGCATGATCTTACAGCCAAGGCTCTTATGGAGTACGCCCAACAAGGTAAGACTAGGCGGTTTTGGATGCAGGATGGTTTGTTGTACACCAAGGGCAGTAGACTGTTTGTGCCGTAGCATGGGAAGCTTCGCAAGAAAGTTTTGCAAGAATGTCATTATTCAAGGTAGGTTGGATACCCAGGAGTGAGCCGTACCTTGGCACTGATCGAGGATTGGTACTACTGGCCGCACATGAGGGACGATGTGAAGGCCTATGTGAAGACTTGTCTTATGTGCAAACAAGACAATGTGGAGCTCAAGAAACCAGGGGGTCTCTTGGAGCCATTGCCAGTGCTAGAACGACCATGGAAAAGTGTTTCTCTGGACTTTATAGTCGATCTACCCAAAGCAAAAGGGTTTGAAAGCATCATGGTAGTGGTGGATAGGTTTTCCAAGTATGAAATCTTCATTCCGGCAACCAAGGAGTGCCTAGCTGAGGAGCCAGCTCGATTGTTCCTGAAGAACATGGTTAAGTACTGGGGAGTGCCGAAGACTATTGTTAGTGATCGGGATGGGCGTTTCACGGGTAGGTTTTAGATTGAGTTGTTCAAGCTATTAGGGTCAGACTTGAACTTTTCCACTAGCACGCATCCGTAGATCGATGGGCAAACAGAATGCGTGAATGGACTATTGGAGGTCTATCTCAGGCACTATGTGAATGCCATACAAAGGGACTGGCCAAAGCTGCTAGATGTTGTGTAGTTTTCTTACAACTTGCAAAAGAGAGAGGCAACGAACCAAAGCCCATTTGAGGTTGTGACAAGGCAACAACCACTAACACCCAGTTCGATTGTTGCAGGTTATACAGGGCCGAATCCAGCAGTATACAAGTTTACCAAGGCATGGCAGGAGCAAACTGACTTGGCCAGGGTCTGTCTACACAAGGTGAAAAAGAGGTCGAAGAAGTGGGCAAACCAGAATAGACGGGACGTGTAGTTCCAGGTTGGAGACTTGGTGTTAGTGAAGCTGCATCCCATTGTGCGCCACAAGAGGCTGCACAAAGGCCTAGTTCGAAGGTATGAGGGACCTTTTCGAGTAGTCAAGAGAGTAGGCAAGGTTGTCTACAAGTTGGATATGCCACCCAAGCTGAGGGTACACCTGATGTTCCATGTGAGCATGCTCAAGCCGTTCCATGAGGATAAGAGAGATCCAGGACGGGCAAAGTCAAAGCGTATGCCATTGGGAGCAAGGGCCTCATATGAAAAGGAGGTCCACAACATCATAGCTGACCGGGAGGTAAGACAGAAGAACTACCAACCAAGACAAAAGTACTTGGTGTGCTAGAAGGGACTTCTAAACAATGAGGCAAGTTGGGAACCAGCGGAGGACTTATGGCAATTTGGGGACCAAATCAAGCAGTACCATGTAGAAACCATAACGAGGGTGTTGTGCAATCAAGTGGGGGAGAATGTCATGCCCTGGGCAGGTGCGCCAGGCACATCAGGCGCACCAGCACGTGAGCCAAAGGTTGAGGCCCGCAGACCAGGCGTGTTGGCGGTATTTACGTGCAAGGCCTAAGAGACGAGGCCAGAACGCCCGCCCAGCTTGCAAGCTAGCCCGTGAGGCCAAGGCCTGGCATGCAGGCTATTCCCACCACATCCAAAAGGGCCCAAGGTGCTGGATACGTAAGTGAAGCTTCTGAAACCTTGCAAGATCAGTAGGAGCCTCCTGGCAGATTTGGTTGACCCTAGAAATCAGGAGTTAGAATCCTGATTGATTGTAATCTGTATCCCTTGATTTTATCTTTTATTCTAGGGATATTGCCATTAAGTGTAGCTGGAGCCTCAACTATAAATAGAGGGCTACTCCACCTTCATTTATACATCATGAAACACTTCTGTTTCAGTGAATACACAACATATTCCAGCATTCTGCCTTGTTATTCTGTTTCTCTTTAACTTGCGTAATCAGCCATTCCCATTGTTTTAGTGCTCGCACGCTTGTGTTTTAGGCTGACTTAGGCATAAAGGAAGAGATTCCAAGCCTAAGGCCGCACGGATTCTAAGTTTGAGGTCGGAGCCCGTGACACTTGGACCTGTCCATGCCTTTCTTTTCCAGCAACTTTTGTAAAAATCCAATTCTCCAATTCTTGCATGTTGACATAATCATCATATGCTAATTCAATCTCAGCAGTTATTTTCTCTTTCATTTTCTCCTGTAAATTAATCAGATAAAACTATCAATTTTAATGATTAATTCATAATATGGTAAAAATAGTAAATATTTACTTTATGTTAAAATAAATGTTACAAATTACCATAATTTCTTGTGTTTCAATATTCAGGTAAGATCTATCTTTTTTATGTATGTTAAGCGAAAAGGTTCCACATGTCCAATTTTACCACCCATCTCAATCTTTTATATAAAAACGTATTTTATTGTTAAATACATATCAAACGTAACTTATTCATGCATATCAAGGCTGTCAATCAAGTTCAAAATTTCGAATAAGTTTAATATCATGTATTTAATCTATCTAAATTGTTAAAATAGAAATATAACTGTATAATTATATTTTGGCCCTTTAACAACACAATAGTCTTAAACAAACGCAAACAATAAAAGTATTTTAACCTTTCACACATATCAATTATGGAAACCAAATTTAATTATGGAAACCAAATTTAATTATTTGGACAAGTTAAATATCATAGATTGAAGCCATCCAAACTGTTAAAAGCCATCCAAAAGTTTAATTTGTATTTTTGCCTTTAAAAGGCAAAAATAGTCCCAAATAGATGTAAACAACAACTTATTCACACTTATCAACCATAGAAACCAAGTTTAATCATTCAGATAAGTTTAATATCATATATTGAAGCTATCCAAACTATTAAAATAGAACAATAACAACAATTTTGTCATTTTACCTATTAACGACACAAAAAGTCCTAAATAGACGTAACAATAATTTTTTCATACATATCAACTATGGAAACAAAGTTCAATACTTTGGATAAGTTTAATATCATGTATTGCAACTATCAAAACTATTAAAATAGAATAATAACTATTAATTTGCATTTTTACCTTTTAATGGCATAAAAAGTTAATTTATTTGAATAAGTTTAAAATCATAAACCTACTATTTCTTTTTGCTTTCTTGGAAAACTTTTTGATCCATTTGTGTGGCTATATTTCTGTTGCTTTCTACTACTAATCCCAATCTATTCTCTTTTTTGTCATAAAAAATAATTGTGTATATGGTAGAAATACAAATATTACCAACTTTAAGCATAAAAGACTTTCATTATTTAAAACTAATATACAAAGTTATAAATTAGTACATCTCCTTTTCTTGAGAACCAAAATCTAACTAATTGTTCATATTGCCACCTAATCACATTATGGGATAGATTTTCCATTGTAGGAGCCTTTAAAGTTGAAAGAACTATAGTGGAAAACCTTGACGGTGCAAACTCTCCATCAAAATACTAATTAACATATCTCGAGATAAATCTAATACAAATTAAATGTTCAAAAATAACTTCACGCATTTGCCAATTGATATTAGCACACTTCATACATAGGCATAATATCATATTATCTTTACTTGTATTCTTAAATGCAAAATTAAGAAAAAATTTCACTCCTTCTTTGTACTCTTGACTTAATCTTGACTTTTGCATCTTACTTTTATCCATTTAATACTTGCTACATTATCAAACCAAATTTATATAAATAATTTATATGAAAACAAACATGTAAAATACTTAAGTTTACTATATTTTAAACAAAAAATAATAACGAGACCAGTACTTAGAGAAGACCAAAACTCTTTATTGTGAAGTATTTTCTTAGCTACCTAACGTAATGCATTTAAAACTCTATCACTAACCCAAACATTATCCTAGAGTATTTATAGTTGGGGTTGAACTAAGGTAAAACTAGTTCAAAGGAAGCCCTAAAAAAGATGAAAATGGAAGGGAAAGGGAAGTGGATGATGGGTTCCGAAGGGGTATTTAAGAAAGGTGCGTTTTAGAGAAAAATTTAAAACTAAAAAGAATATCGCAAATTGCAAAAGCTGAAGGAATAGTAAAATGAAGTAAAAGCTAAAGTAAATAACTAAGGAATAGTCAAAATAGGGTTCTAAAAGACAAAGCTCGAATAGTAAAAGCTGAAGGAAAGGGAAAGTAAATTATAGTTCGTTTGGAAAAAGAAATAGTAGATTAATAAAGATAAAGCTTGAAGTTTGGGATTGGATGCGCTAAGTTTGGGGATAATTTTATTGGAGTTTGTAAGACACATGCGCATACATTTGACAAATAGAGGCGTTTTCAACAAACAAACGCCTTCAATAATCCCTGTAATATTTTTGAAATGGATTATTGAAGGCGTTTTCCAAGAAAAACGTCTTTAATAATTTTCTTTTAAAAATTTTTTGGGATTATTCAAGGCATCTTTTAGTAAAAACGCCTTTAATAATTTTTTATTGAAGGTGTTTTTGTTAGAAAAATGCCTTCACTTATTTTTTATCAATGAAGGTAGTTTTCTACCAAAAACGTCTTCGATGCTCGTAATAAATTTTGACTACGAGATTATTATAGGCATTTTTTACTACAAACACCTTTATTAATTGACTCAAATTTTTAATAGATTATTTATTAAAGGCATTTTTTGCATAATACGTCTTCAATAATCCCCTTAAATTTTAAAGAGATGATTTTTAAAGGTATTTTTGACTAAAAATGCCTTCAATAATCCTCATAATATTTTTAGGTAGGATTATTTCAGGCGTTTTTGGCATAAAGCACCTCTAATAAATAAGGTATTGAAAAAATGGACTAGATTATTGAAGGCATTTTGTAAAAAAATACCTTAAATAAATATTTTTTAAATATTTTTTAATATTATTAAAGGCATCTTTTAGTAAAAAAACTGCCTTTAATAATCTTATAGTAAAATTTTAAATAGATTATTGAAGATATTTTTGACTACAAATACCTTTACTAATTCCTTCAAGTTTTTTTAGAGAATTTATTGAAGGTATTTTTTGCATAATACACCTTTAATAATCCCCTTCATTTTTATCAGGAGAATATCAATGAAGGTCGTTTTCTACCAAAAATACCTTCAATAACCCACTCTAATTTTTTAAAAGAATTTATTAGAGGCATTTTTTTATAAAATGCCTTTAATAATACTCGTAATGTGTTTGGGAAGGATTATTGAAGACGTTTTTCGCATAAAATGCCTCTAATAAACAAGGTATTGAAAAAATAGGTCGATTATTGAAGGCATTTTCTTAAAAAAATGCCTTTAATAAATTCTTTTTAAAATTTTTTTAGGATTATTAAAAGTGTCTTTTAGTGAAAAACACATTCAACAATCTCATAGTAAAATTTTAAGGAGATTATTGAAGGCATTTTTTACTATAAATGCCTTCACTAATTCCCTCAAAATTTTTGAAGGAATTTATTAAAGACGTTTTTTGCATAATACGTCTTCAATAATCCCTTCCATTTTTATTAGAAGAATATCAGTGAAGACGATTTTATACTAAAAGTGGCTTCAATAATTCACTCCAATTTTTTAGAGGAATTTATTGAAGGCATTTTTTCCATAATACACCTTCAATAATCTTCTTAAATTTTAATGAGGAGATTTTTAAAGGTATTTTTTACTAACAATGCCTTCAATAATCTCTTCTTCAAAATTTTTACAAGAAATTATTAGAGGCATTTTTTTTATAAAATGCCTTCAATAATCCTCCTAATATTTTTGCACAAAATTATTGAACGCGTTTTCTAAAAAAATGCCTTTAATAATTTTTTGTCAAAACTTTTTTTGGATTATTAAAGGCGTCTTTCAGTAAAAACGCCTTCAATAAGCTGGTAGTCAAATTTTAATAGGACTATTGAAGGTGTTTTTGCCAAAAAAAATGCCTTTGCTTATAATTTTTATATTCATTCCCCTATCTTAAACTTCAGAATCACAAATTGCTAGCATAGAGAATGATTAAAAGTTGCATTAATCAATCAAACCAAACTCCATAAACACTTTTAGTTTGACTTTTGGTTTCTTTGTCTCTATTGTCGCCACCGACCTTCAATAACTCAATGCCGCGCACCTCTTTGTTTACCGATAACAAGGTATTTTTTGTTTATTGTATTATTTATATTCTTCAATAGAGGTTTTTTTTTTGTTCCTTACTATTAACATCTGCATATATATTGTTACTCATTTCATTGTAACCTTAGTCATCCAAGCTCTTTTTCATTGCATGTATGGTGTTTTTGTGTAGTTTAATTTAAATATTGTGTTTTGCTGAATGGTATTGTATGATATTGGTTTGCTGAATGGTTTGTCGAATGGTGTTTTTGAATGGTTTCCTGAATGGTGTTTCTGAATGGTTTGCTGAATTGTGTTTCTGAACACATTGTTGATTGATTTGCTGAAGGGTGTTTCTATACGTAGTATGATATTTGTTGTATTTTATTACGTACAGTATTAAATTTAGACAGTCAGTTGGTGTATTTTGTATAATTATAATCAAAATCATAGATATTATGGATTCCGAACAACATACTTCTCCTTTTACTGAACATGCAAAGACACATCTGTAGGCCAAAAAAAAAGAAAGGGGACAACATAAATAAATTAAAATGAGTGACACAAAAATTCACATAGATTTTAATCAAAGTGGGCACCTGTGTCTGATGGAGCTACCAAGTTAGTGCTGTCGTCATCCATAGTAGCATTTCAATTACTATACCAATTGGTGACTAGTTTCTGATGATCTAAAAGATGGTATATAGCAGTCGGTTATGGTATGTTTATTCAACTATTTCATAAAATTTGTTAAATGATCATTTAATTGAAATTCAATGTGTTCATACTAATTGTATTAAATTATTTAAGAATGGTTTGAAATCCCAATTGATTGTAAAAAGCTTGTGATGCAATCTACTGAGAAAGCATTGAAAGACTTTAAAAGCATTTGACAACCCAATATATTTTACCGTTCGTTGATCAAGGTGATGTGTTGGCTGTTCCACCTACATCATATGTAGATTTTATAAGTGTTGAAGATTGGAGCAATTTTGTTCGAGATGGACTATTCGATATTTTTCAGCACGCAAACACATTACCAAAAAAATTGTTCATAAGATTTTATGTAATATATTCGATATCTTCATATGTGATTTATGTAATTTCTTTCTTTTATAGAAAATCAAAGAAAACCAAAGGAACATTTAGGCCAAAAAAATATATTACCATCGAACAGCAAGAAAAGGATATGCAAATATCAAGTATGAGCTTGTAAGTATTTGTACACTTGTTTTATACTCATAAATGAATATTTATGAAAAATTCATTTCATAGATTTTGATTCTTATATTGTAGTAATTTATTAGGAATCAGCAAGCTTTAGCATCGAAGTTTCTAGATGGGATGTCTGGAAACAAAGACATCCGCTAAAGGATGTATCCTTTACAGATGAAGCAACTGAAGAATTAGCAAAAAATATTGTATGTATAAATATTAATTAAATTACGTATGATTGGCATTGTAGTTGTATGAATGACTTTATACTAGCTTGTATAGATTTATTGTTACAGCCCATCTTATTATTGTCTTTTAGGATGATTATGCTGTAAAGTTAAATTTGGTGAACTGGTAACCCAGTATGATGAAGATTCATTGTCTTTAGCATTATGAGCTAAAGAAAGGCCTAATCGAGTTCGTGGGGTTGGTAAATTTGCATTGCCATCAAAGTTTTTTAATAATCAACCCAAAACCTCTCGAATCACAAATACACAATATGAAGCAATCATTGAGTAACAAGAACAACGACTCGATGACCAAGAGCAACGCCTCAATGAACAACAGCAAAGACTTGTTGCTTTAGAGGCCATATTGGCAGTAATGCAGCATAGCATGCCTGTAGGCCAGTTGGATAGCATCATCCACCTAGGACAAGCTTCCATTGCAAGTCAGGCAGGGAACCCAACCTCTGCTACCAACCATGAAGTATGATTTTGTTTATAAGTTTAATATTAATTTGTTTATTATATTTATTGATTTGGTTTTAATACTTATATTTAATTATATATTGTAGTAGGAATTTGGGACTTAAAGTATGACCTTTGCTTAGGTTGCCATGGATAAGTTATCTAATTATTTACTCGATCATTTATTCAGAGGAAACTGCATAACCATTGAGTCTGAGGAAGGGTTATTTGATAAACCATCATTTTCTTACATTGGTGTGGATAAAGTTAAAGAATTTTGTGAACTGGATGAAATATCAGCTATTGATATTGTTGCTTATATGAGGTTAGCTTATAAATATAAATATGCAAACTCAATATGTATTAATCTATATTACAGTGTATTACTAACTAGTATTGTTGATTGCTATTGTGCAACTTCCTATATAGAAAGGTCAAGGCGAGACAAACAACCCACAAATTTAGATTCATTGACCCTAACTTCATTAGTAAGCAGAGTGGCACAGTCGCATTTCGTGCTAATCATGTGATTGAATGTATGAAAAAATGGGTTGATTATTATTTGCTCCTATATAATGTGTAGTAAGTTATATTCATACAAATAATTATTTCAACCTTACCTAAATCTGATATGATGCCTAATCTGAGTTTATCATTCTTATTATTTTATAGTTGTCATTGGTAGCTTGTTGTGATTAATACTAATTCCTTAACACCATACTTACATAATTTAGCTCAACAAACGATGATGCCTAACCCCGAAATTAAAACTTTTATAAAGAGCTATTACATATTATTATATTATATATCTTTTATTTCTTCATAAGTAATTTTATTTATGTATTAAGTAATTTTTTTCTTTTCAATTTAATGTAATATTTGCATTTGATAAGAAGGTAAAGATAAACTAGGTGTCATTATCGATAAATGTGAAATTTATTCTTTTACGCTGAGTTTGTATAGATAAATGTTTCCTAAACCCACTAAATTTAATTTTCAGGTACCTCGTCAACCTGGATATACTAAACATGAATATTATGTCCTTCATTTTATACGGGAGGTAGTTTTTATATGATTTTATGATCACACTATTCAAGGTTAGTATAAATTTCATAAAATCATTATATCTTAAAAAAAATAAAGCTAAATTATATCCTCGTTTATTAACATTTACTTCTAATATTTTTTATAGTGGGAGAGTAAAGAAAGCTTCACGGTGGAGGAACTTGATGAAGTCCATAAAGAGTGGTGTGAGTATGCATTGTCATTTATTGATAAACCTTGAGGTTGGACATTGTTGGTTGAATGTAAATATCTAAGGATCATTTGTTATAATGTTTTTAACATGCCATGTTGAATGGATAATTTAATTTTGTAGATTGGGATATTGGTTTAATATTATAGGTATATATTTGTTTTATATGAATACACATATATTGAGTACGATTATTTGAGAAAAGTATATTTATATGGCAACGTTATTAGTTTTAAATTCAGATGTGTGGTCAATTTATTGAAATACAACAATGTTCATAATGTAAATATCAAAATGTAATTTGTAGTATCACATATATAAAGCAAATATTTTCTGGGCATAAACCTACAACTCATTTCAAATGTTTTTTGGACATAAACCTGCAACTAACTTCATATATATAATTAAACCAAATTTTTTTATGGGATTACTAAAGGCATTTTTAACCAAAAAACACCTTAAATAATCGCTAACAAAATGTTATTGAAGGCGTTTTTGACCAAAACCGCCTTCAATAATCCAATATAAAAATTTATTGAGTGGATTATCGAAGGCGTTTTGGGCCAAAAATGCTTTTAAGAATCTGTTCTAATTTTTTTTGTATAGATTCTTGAAGGTGTTTTTAACTAAAACCACCTTCAATAATTCTTCACAAAAATTTATTACTTGGATTATTAAAGCCACTTTCAGCCAAAAACGCCTTTAAGAATCCGTTCAAAATGTTTTCTATGGATTATTAAAGCATTTTTTTTGCCAAAAACACCTTCAATATTCTCTTTCCAATTTTTTTTAAATGGATTAGTGATGGCGTTTTTGTCTAAAAAATGCCTTGAATAATCCCTTACAAATAATTCCTTCAAAAACTTAAAAAATGCTAAAATAAGGGATCGAACCTATGACCTTATGGTTAACAATCGGATGATTCTTAAAATTTGATAGAATATTTATTGAAGGCATTTTTTGACCAAAAATGCCTTCAATAATCCTCTAAAATTTTTTAGCAAAATTATTAAAGGAATTCTTGCATAAAACACCTTCAATAATCTTTTACTTTTTTTATGAGGAGATTATTCAAGGCATTGTCTGCCAAAAATGCCTTTTGTAATCCCTTATCTATTTTTATAATGAGATTATATAAGGTGTTTTTTGCCTAAAACACCTTCAATAATCACTTCAATTTTTTACAGAGGATTATTCAAGGCATTTTAGTTGATAAACGTCGCTAATTTTTGTCTTGGGTGGCATTTATAAGTAAAAACACTGCTATTTGAATATTTAATGGCGTTTTGATAATAAATGCCTTAAGTTTTATAAAAACATGGAAACTAGCAGCATTTGTAAGTGAAATGCCACTACAAAACTACCACTAATCTTTCATTTTCTTATAGTGTTTGATTTATTTGTGAGTTTATTGGTTGCTATGTTATTTTTTAGTTTCAGCTTTGTAGTCAATCCATTGAGCTTACTTTCTTAGTAGAATTTATTTGTAAGTTGCTCTTTTAATTTCAATGATATTATGATTAATGTTCACTTGATTCTCCTTTAAATTTCTAAATTGTTTTCCTTTTCTTTTATGCTACTTAGTTGTTGCCTTAACATTTTTATCCAGCTTGGGCAATTCGATTAGGGGCTATGTTATTCTTTACTTTATGTGTAAATTTTCAAGTCTTTGAGTTTGTAAATAGTATCCGATTTGCTTAGATTAAAAGCTCTAATTACTTTAAATTCAAGTGTTGTTTGTTCTCTTTAAAACTCATGCATTTTAAATTCTTGCAATTTACTTTTGAAGCACTAAAATTTCAATGTTAATTAAGTTTATTGTAATTTAAATTTCAGTCATTTTTAATTTCCTTGTTATTTAACTTTCTTGCCTAATTAATTTCCATGCACTTTAAATTTCTATATATATATATATTAGAGTTTATATTTGATACACTGTTAGTGAATTAGATAATGACAACTCATTAGTGAGTAAATATTAATCCTTAAAATAATTGTACAAAAATTAAAATAACTTACTCATTAATGAGGTATTATCATCTGATTCACATCATTAATGAGTTTTTATCATCTGATTCATTAACAATGTATAGAATCTATACATTGATAGTGTATCAAATATAAACTTTTTGTTAATGTAATTTAATTTCATGTTATTTAATTTCATGCTTTAATTTACATTTGATGTAATTTATTTTCCATGCACTTTAAATTTATGCAATTTAAATTTTCATTCAATTTAATTTTATGCAATTTAAATTTAAGGTTCATTTAAATTTTCAAGCACCATTTAATTTTTTTTAAATTTGAATTTACCTAGAGTGCCCTATTTTAATAGTTAGCTCTAAATACCATTGTTGTCCTTGAGAGATGATACTCAGAGTTAATTCTTCCATTTTATTACTTAAGCAGCCTATAAACTTGTGATGACAACATCAAGTTTTTAGTGTTGTTGCCTAGGACTGTAGGCGTAGTTTAGTTCTAATACTAATACCAAGCATGCTTAGGTGTAGTTGAGATAATTTCTTTTCTTAGTTTTTGTACATATCCTTTTAGCTTTTAGTTTCTTTTTAATGAATAGGGATAACCTGTCAAGTCCTTCTAAGCCTAGGTTTTGGAGAGATTATACCCTATCTCATGTTGTTGGATTTCAAACATTATGGCGAAACCTTTAGGGCACAATACTTTTAGAGATTTCACTTTTCCTTTTGAGTCTGAATTTCAAAACCAGTGGTCATATTAAAGTCCAATGTCTAAAAACGCTATTAATGAACATGAATTAAATCCCATTAAAGCCTTGATCTCTCAAATGGTAACTTTAGTTGATAAAATAGATGCTACTAGAGCTCAGTATGACCCTAGTCTTATGCAACCATCTTTGAGCCCATTTCCATGTTGTGATAGTTGTGGTAGAGATCACTTTAGTGATAGGTGTGTTGGTATTTGTCCTTCAAGCTGAACATATTTTGGCTAAGATATTGTTATACTTGTAGTTACTTTGATATTTGATTTCTTATAAAGGTCTTATTTCTTTATCATTGAGCTTGTGTACATATATTTCAATGTTGATGCTTAATGATAAAGTCCTTGGAATATAAATAAAGCTTTGCAAGGGAATTATAATAAGATTGTAATTATGAGATCATCATTGCATAAAAGTTAAATGTTCCAAAATTGTTCATAGTCGATACTTTATCAATAAGAAAACATTGACAAAAGCTATTGAGATTGTATATAGTTATGCTCTTGCTTATAAAGCAAGTAACAGATCTCATAAGTTGAAGTTTGGATAAACTTAAGCTAACATATTAATGCTTGGTACAAGAACAAGTTCACTGAATATGACCCAATATGAGAATATTATATGATAGTTCATATATTGTCTATAGCTACATTCTCGTGTGGTAGTTGTATAAATGATCCTTTGACTTAAGATTACTTATGATCTTATATAATGAATGTTATACTTTGACTTTGCTTAAAGTTCTAACCAAGAATGCTCCAATCAAGTATTGTTAGGTAAAACATGAGGCATATGAGGATATATGAAATAATCAAGATGGGATTTATCATCTTGTCTAATTGATTAGACAAATTTCCAAGTGCACAGGCCATTCAAGTAATAATAAAACTATAAAAGTCTAGGCCGTTCAAGTTATAATAGAGACTACAAAAGTCTAGATGTCAATCTCATGAGAATTAGTTAAAGACGTTCCTAAGTTAAGTACCTATTATCCCCATACACTTCTAAAGTTGGTTTGATAAAAAAAAATCTATGGAACTAAACTAACTAAAAATAAAATAAAATCAACCAATATGTAAAAATGCATGAAAATTTCATTAAATAATAAATGCATCACAACTGAATTTAAAAATAGTCCTAAAATGCAAAAAGCAACTAGTAGCTAAAATAAAATGCAAAGTTGAAATCAAACATAGAATGCATGTATAAAAGTGAAGTGAACATAAAAAATTGAAGGTCATACCAAAGCTAAAATTAACATCTAAGCATGAACATGAAAAGGGAAATGAAATCTACCACATGCGAGCAAGCTAACAGACCATTCTTTCTGAAAATACAATGAATTCGAACAACCATTAATCATCCTATATGGAAAACAAGAATTAAAAAATTTAGAACTAAGAAGAATATAAAAGAAACAATGATTTAAAACATTAAAATAGAACCAACGAAAAAGGAACAAATGGAAACTAGAAATGATACCTATATAGTAAACATACAATGCTACATGTGAAAATGAAACCTAGAGTTTGCTTTGTCTCCTAATCTAATCAACTGGGCCTCCAATTAACTTGTACATGTAAAAGAGTAAAGAACTAAATGAAAAAACAATTTGCAGAAGAAAGCATGCAAGAAAATATACAAATAGTGCAAAAAAACTAAAGTGGCATCTAGCATGGACCAAAATGCATAAAATTATAGAAAAAAAAATTCAACTGACATTTATCTATTGAAAATGAAATTCATTTAACCCAGTAAAACCTAGATCTATGAGTTTACTACCTAAATCAATAAGAAAATAGCATGAATCAATAAAGAAATTAGCTCAACAAACTTGAATTAAAAAAATAGTGCATAATTTAGAAAAACATAACATCATCTAAGAAAATTAACTAAATAGCACTTAAAAATGTGAAATAAATTGTACAAAGTGAAATTAAAAAGACAACTCATAAAAATCAAGATCTAAAGAAGAAAATAATGCAAACATATAGTCAAAGTGGAGAGAAGTCCATGCCAAACTTGATGGATTAAAACTGGAACTACATTATCACTACATCCAGTCGAATTTTCCAAGCTTGATCTAGAACATTGTGGTGCAAGTTTGAAGCTTGAATTTTAATATGTTGTAGCTAAATGAATTAGAAACTATGAAAAAATGAATTTGAGCAAAAAAAAGTAAGATTTGAATGAGATATCATCCAAAAACTACAACTATGCCAAAACTAGCAGATTCAAAAACAAATTTGAGTATCAATGAGAAATCATTATATTTGAGCTAGAAAATGAATTCAAATGCAAATTGTATTGAAATATTGTGAAAGAACACTTAAAAAAACTTAAGAAACAGTAATATTGCAATGAAATTTAAAGAGGAAATGCTAGAAATAAATCTGTTTGGTAGCTAAGAAAATAAAAAGTGCATAAAGAAAATTCTGGAAAGTAAAGAACTAAAAATCTAAATCTTAATCTAACTCCCTTTAATGTCTGGCCCTCTCCCCCTATTTATAGGAAAAGCAGACACAACTTAAGATCTAAAAAAATTTTGAAAAAGATCTTCAAATGGTTGGGCCCTTAGAGCCTTTTTCTTCTCTTGGTACACAGTAGTTCACACTGGTTTGTTTGGCTGGTGGACTGGTTGTTTGGATCCTCTTCAACAAACATTGCTAGTTGTGATTTTCACATGTAATGGCTAGTTTAAGAAGTCAATTTAATGACCAATTACAGCTCTTAAAATTGCCATATCAGCTCCTCTTCTTGGTGCTTGATCAAAACTTGAAATGCCTAGCATTTGCGTGATCTTCCATACAACTATACATGTCCTTCTTTTTTCATCTTTCATTTTTTTTCTTTTTTTTTCTTGAAAAAAATTTCAAAAATTTTATGATCATGTCTATCCTAAATTTTATTTAAAAAAAAACTACGAAAATAATACTAAAAAATTATTTTAGATTAATCAAGAAAATTCAATGACATTGATTTAGGCCACTTTTACAAATTACACCAAAAATTCTCCAAATTTGTATAAAAATGTTCAAAATTCCTCAATTTCAATATTTGTACCTACACATGAGATAAACATGCATTTAGGAGTAGTTTTGCCAAAAACCTTAAGGAACAAGCTAAAATATGAGTAAAATTGCACTAAAAATGAGCATGAAAATACTAAAATTTTAGTGCAATCAATGATCAAGAGAGTATCCCAACTAGTCTTGATTGAATTAGCTTGAGAAATCTTCGGCTAAAGTGAAATAAGAGTTTAGAATTATTCTAAAGCTTATTTGTGAGTTAATGTCAAAGACAAGACTAAACATGATTGAACAAAATTGAGTAGACACTAAACCATACTCGATGTTCAAATCGAGATACTATGTGATGAAAGAATAATAATTATACACTAAGACCATTCATGAATAGGTTGTCAAATCATATTGACTTTTCTTTAGCAATTGGGGGTAGTGGCAATAAAGTTAGCATTAATAATGATCTATAAATATAAGATTGGCTAATTGGAGAATTGGTGTTGAGGATAAAAAGTTTGTTTCATCCATAGTCAAATACTAAGGCTTACAATGCTTTTATTTATTCTTAACATGCTAAAAAACATAATGGATCACACACAATAGGACAATTGTGAAAGATTAAAATTAGGATAAATTAAGTTGGACTTAATTTGATTTTAGTATGACCAAAAATAGAGGAAATAAAAACAAGAGAAAAAGTTTCCCTTCTTTGGTACATTCGGCTAGCATAGTGTTGATTATGAAAATTTGCATTCTAAGCATTAAAGCTAATGTGGCTGATTGCTTCCCCTATAAAAGGAACATCAAGCCACCCCCTCTTGTATCCAAGGAAGAATCTAGAGAAGAAATAAGAAAAACTAAGAGAAAGAAGTCTCACTTAAGAAAAAATAAGAGGTCTTGCAAATATTTACTAGCTAGAGTGTGGCTTTGAGTTTTACCAAACCTTAGAGAAAGTTCTTTCATGAGTTCATGTGGATCACCATTAGAGGCTGATCACTTAGGTAGCTTCTTGGCTTGGAATCTATTTACAAGGTCACCAAATTGAAACAAGGGATTTTAGGCATTCAAGGTAACACCCTTAGCCAAAACTATGCATGCTTTTATATATATGTTATTTGTATAATCTGGTTGATTGATCTTGGCTTTAGGAAATTAAAATTTTAAAAATTCCACTACTTTAACTCTGTATAATGATGCATAATTCCTTACAAATGGTTTTAGAGCCTTGTCAATATAGATTATACAAATTAAAAGTTCGTTTGGTTGGTCATAATATCAAAACTGTTTTGATTGCATTATGTTTTTGTGATGTAGAGGCTGAAAAATTAATTTTTTTTTGTATTTTTTTGATTGGATTCGTTTAAAATATCAAGATGATTGGGTTTGAATTTTATGATTTATAGATATAGTTTGCATGCTCAATGAATTTTTTGTTTGCAATTTGTCCATATAAGGAAAATTTTGTTGTAGTAATATGTTGAAAATTGTTTCTCATTTTATGGATATTATTTGGTTACAAAATTTTAAAACATGGAAATAAACATATTGGTGATCATTGTGTAAAAATTTTAGAATTTCTGGAGTTGATTTTGTCATTCAAAAGTTAATAACAAGTTCAGCCCAGAAATCAACTAGTGGTGGCTGGGCATGTAAAATATATATAAGATGCATGGTTACTTTAATATGATTGTGATAATTGGTTTTCTTGATGCAGTTAGCATTCTTAAAAGTTAAGAGACTTTAAAAACTTACTAAGATTTTAATGAAAATTAATTGGTGATCAATATTGGGAATCTTAGGAAATTTGTTCACCAAGATTTCAAGATTTTCTTGATCACCAAGTTTAGTGGACTATTTTTATAAAAGTCAAAGTAATTGTTACTTATATGACCAAAGGCATAAGAAAGCATGGGAAAGACCACATAACTCTTGGATGGTGGCTAGTAGGGGTGGCATAGTAAAAGATGGCCAAAACTACCTATTTTTCATAAAAACTACCCTAATCACAATTTGCTTTCCTTCTTAATTGGGTTTTACGCAAACCCTAAATTGGTGATATTTCTTATTGAATTTGGATTCCTAAATAGTTTGGGTTTGAGAAATAAGATTTCATTTAAAATCCAAATTGAATTGGACTTTCTAAATTGTTTAGAACTTTAAATTAATAAGAAACTATTTCACCACAACACCTAGTTGGATTAGGAAAATCCCAATGCAAATACTTTGACTAGATTTTAATTAATTGGCATTCCTAAATGGTTTAAAGTGATGTCAACCATATTAAATTTAAATTTATGTAAACTTATAATTCCTTAATTGTTTAGAAAATTATCATTGCAAATTACTTGTTCCTAAGATAATAGTTAGACATATTCAACCATGCTAGCTAAACATGTCTGTGCCTTGTATCACATTGAGTTAGATTGATGATTGATATATGATATTGGTATTTTATCATAGAATAGATGTGGAAGATCATGAATTTGAACCAAACATGATGATTGTTGTAGTATGTATGTTAGTTATGAGATAAATACTATGTATACTATATTGATTTATTGTTATACATGCTTGAGTTTATATGAAATAAATGCCATGTATAATTTTGAAATGCATGATAAAAGTACATGTATTTGATATATGATGAATTCTTATACATGCTTGATGAAACTTGTGATGAATAAAAAATCTCTCATGAAAAATATTAAGTCTTGATGCTTTTCATTAACATAAACAATTGAACTTTCTACTAGTGGGGTTTGTTAAGACAAAACTCAAAGCACTCATTATTTGAAATAAGGTTATGTTATAGTTAATGGGTCTTAGTTAACTATCATTGTATTGTTTGGATACCAAAAACTTGACTATATAATGATAGAGGCAATGATTGGGCAAATCACATAAGATGTGATTAGACAAGGAGTTGTCACCTATTTAATCCAAGAGTCACATGAAGATGTGAGTAATAAGCAAGTTATCTACCTAATTTACTTATCATGGCTTGTTGAGACAAACCTCAAGGTTATGTTAAACTAAATAGGATCTTAGTCCATTTGAAAAATATGATTTTTTTCGAATTGATAGTGAGGGCTATTGATTTGATTAAAATAGTGAGAGCAACCAATATATAGATTTGGACCTTATCTATATTAGTATTGAATAATATGATTGATACTTGTTCAATTTTATGGGTTACAAATTGAGTAATAAATTGTCATTTCATAGCATACTTGTTACTAATAAGTTTACATGGTCTAACTTCAATGATTGGTACCGTAATCTAAATCTTGTCCTAGGGTAAGAGAAAATGCTTTATTTTTTTGATGAATAAGTACCATCAGAACTAGATGCTAGTGCTGATAATGTAGTGTGATGGGTTTACAAAACCCATAAGGGCCATGTTGATCAAGTTGTATGTATCATAGTGACTAACATGACTCTTGAGTTGCAAAGGCAACATGAGAATATGAATACTTTGATAATCATTTTACACCTTAAAGAATTATTTGAAAAACAAAGGTGGACTGGGAAGTTTGAGACCTCTAACAAATTGCTTTGAACAATGATGCTAAAAACACTTTGGTCAAAATGCATTGTCTTAAGATGATCAATTGGATTGAGAAACTTGGACAATTAAGTCTTGTGATTGATCATGAGTTAAGTGTGACTTAATCTTGTCATCTTTTCTTAGTAGCTTTCACAATTTGTAATGAAGTTCAATATGCATCAGATGGAAGTAACATTACCATAATTGATAAATATGCTTAACACTGCCAAAAAATCCATTAAGAGTTAAAAGCTTAAGGCTCTTTTATTTCTTCATCTAAGGCCAAGAAAAAATTGGCCAAGAAGAAAAAAGGTAAGAAGATTGATAAGAAAGGGGATGTAAGCAAGGCTTAGTCCATCACAAATTTCATAGGACACAAATGAGTTTTGTATTGCATTGACAGGTGCAATTTGGAATGGTATTTCTAAGGTTTCAATTTTTTTGGTCAAATTTGCAAATTGTAAATTAATGGAAGTAAAAGCATCAAGTCTTTACACACAAATAGTTTTTCTATGTACTTTACATTCTATTCCCCATTAATAGTTGTTGGCTACCATCTTATATCAATTCATGTGCTTCCTTAGTAGTCTTGCTCATAATGGCTCATCCAATAGTCGAATTTAATTTAATTCTCATGGATGGTGTCAATCTATTGTAGAAGATATGATTTGTAGCCATTGAAGGAGACCATGATATGGACATTTTCTCAATAACTTGAATCTTTCTCAAGCATCATAAGGATTCTCACATCAAATTGCATAAAAATTATTATTTCATTCTTTGGCTTTGCCATCTTGGTAGGTGGAAAGAACTTAGCAAGGAACTTTTACACTAAATCATCCCAAATTGTGATTGATCCAAATGGTAAAGAAGTCAACCAACTTTTTGCCTTGTCCTTCAAAGAAAAAGGAAAAAGTCTTAGTGTAATTGCATCATTTCAAATGCCATTATATTTAAAAGTATCACATAATTCAAAAAAATTAGACAAGTTGAGATTTGGATCATTCCTTGTTAAACTACCGAATTGTATAGAAGTTTGGATCATTTGAATAATAGAAGGCTTGATTTTGAAATTGTTTGCTTGTATGGCCGACTTTCTTATGGATGGTTCAAAACCATTAACATTATGGACACCATAATCCCTTAATCTCCTATAACTTTCATTGTTTGCATTCACCATTTGACTTGGTGTAGGTGGTGTTGTTTGCTCTCTTCTCAAATGTCAAAAAGTTTTTTTGATTTTTTTGTTAAGTGAAGCTAGGTCAACACTTTTAGATATGTGCATACAAACAAAGAAAAAGATCAAAATAGTTTAAAGCAATTAAATGTAAATGTTTAGATTACAAGGAAGTAGAAAATTCTTATTGATATTGAATTAAATACTATTATAATTCTCGATAACAATGCTAAAAACTTGATTACTACTTTTTATAGTGCCTACAAGTGCACAGGTTGTAGTCAAGTAATAAAGTGATGAAATAAAGTATCATCCTACAATGATAATAGAATTGAATTATTGGGTGGACTCAAGTACCAAAGATGACAAACTACTCTCTTATATCTAAACTAGGGAAAGATTAAGTTAATTGCAATTGAGAAAAAAAGAAAGAACACATGGAAGCCATTTACTTCTAGTAGTTCATAAGCTTCATTAATAGACTTCCCCATTAAAGTTCCTCCAGTTGTAGCATCAACAATGGTCCTAGTTCAATCAACCAAACCATTCGAAATAGGTTTTTATGTTTTTCCCATGCTTTATAATGAGATTTAGAGTCATGTTGCCTAAAAGATATGATGGCATTCCTCATTCTAATTGTTTTTGTTGCTGGAAAGAATTTTGCTAAGAACTTATGAGCTAATTCATCTCATGTAGTAATAGAATTTGAAGGAAGTGACCTTAACCAATTTTTTGCTTTGTCTTGGAGTGAAAATGGAAAAAGTCAAAGATGGATGGCATCATTAGTAACACCATCATATCTGAATGTATCACAAATTTCCAAAAAGTTTGCAATATGTGCATTCGAATCTTCATTAAGCAAACCTCCAAATTGGTCTAACTTCAGGACCATTAGGATAATGTCTAGATTTATCTCAAAGTTGTCAACTTCAATTTTGGGCCTTTTAATGCTCAATTGGATGTCACCCACTCAAGCTATGGCATAATCTCTAAGGGTTTTCAGCTCCTAAAGATATGGCATATTAACTTGCATAAAGAAAACAAAAAAATTAAAAACAAGGAAAAAGAAAAAGGTCTAAATTACAATTGGCATGTGTAGTATCAATATTAGCATTAAACTACACCAATCCCAGGCAATGGGGCAAAATATTTGATTAAGATTCTAGAAGCACACAAATCGTACAAGTAGTAAGTAAAGATCGTTCCCACAAGCATTCTAAATAGAGTTAATACTAAGTACTGAAATTATAACACCCAATCATATTTAGACAAATTGAAGATAATATGTAAGAACTAAATTATACTACTTAACTAATCAAATCTAATACAACAACATAAGAAATCAAATTATCATGCAAAAACACTAAATTAACTAAAACTGAGACTAAAATTACACTTAACAAACTTAATTTAACTTATGAAACCTTAGGATTAGCAAATTAAACCTAATCTAACATGCTTGAATCATAAACAATGTAAATAAATTTAAATCACAACTAATAGAACATAATTTAAGCAAATTAAACTTTAAACCATGCATAAACATTAAACCTAATCTAATCACTTGAAATCATAACTTGTGCAACTAAATTTAATTTGAGAAACCTTAAAGCAAACTAGAGCATAACAAAATTAACCTTAAATTGCATGAACTGAACTTGAATTAAATTAAAATAAAAAATTAAAGTAATTATCAAGAATAGAAAATTAAAAAGCTTGAACTTAAATGAAATCAAAACAAAATTTAAATTAACTTGAAAGAAACTAAATTGAATTGAAAACTTAAGAAAACAATGTAAATAACATCACGTATCGGTTTGTAGACTTAACCACTAGAAGTAAAAATTTAAAATCATGTAAAACATAAAGAGTCACCACCAATCTTTTTTAGGGTGTGATTAGTTATCCAAAAATTTTATCTTTTTAATAAAACAGGTTTAGAGCTTTACTAAAATGACGATTTTGGTCTACGAAAACAGAATTTGGTTTGGGAGTCGGTTATGTGTAGGGAAGGATTAGCACCCCCACAACGCCCATAAAATTTGTACCAATTAACTACGCACTAATTGTAATTCTAGATAAACATAGTTTTTTATATGAAATTATAATTCCCTTTGCTTTTAAAAAATAAAATTAGTTTAAAAAATTTTTATTAAGAAATATTATGAAATTTTTAAATTAAAAAAATACCTTCAAAGTCTCCAACATAAAGGTAGAATTCAAAGATAGTCTTTTCATATAAGATTTATCATAACATTCTTTCTAAAATAATAAAATAACACTCTTTGTAAATGATAATCATTCATGACTCTCTAACATCTAAGTAGAGTACCAACAATTAAATTTCACAAAATGTTATTTTAATTTTATTTGTTGAAAACTAAAAATTTTTAAAATAACTTTTTATGTAGTACAAAAAATGAATAATATAATTAATATTAAACATCAACAAACATATATATGACTTATGAATGTACACATCATTCTAAAAAATGAGTTATATGCATATGGTAATAGAATACAAATTTAAGAAACGGGTTTTCAAATATAAAAGGACCACCTAAACTCTTCAACATTTAGGCAAAGTTTGGGTGTGACTTTTTATATCTAAAATATTATCCTATTATTACTATTATTTCTTATTTTTATAATTGTTGTTTTAACAAAACGAATTTATTTTGAGTCGTAGAAATGCATGAAAATTCTTAATGAAATAAAATTTCCTAAATACCTCAATATCTAAGCAGCATTCAGGAACAGATTATTTCATAAAATGTTTTCATGCAAATCTTTAGAAATTTAAAATGAGTTTGAGATTTTGGATAGGTTTGGGTTCAAATTTTAAGAATTTATGAACCTCTCTAAAAGTCTCCAACATCTAGGCAGACTTTTGGAGTAAACTCGTTTTTATAGTTCTTTTAAAAAATGAAATTTTATATTCTTACATATTTCATATATATTTCTACTTTCTTTAAAATCGTTATTACTATTATTATTGGTATGCATAAATTTAAAATACATGAAAAATTAAATATATCAAATATAAATTTACGTATGAAAGATTAAATTAAAATGAGCATGGAAATCCAAACAATAATGAAATTAATAATGCATAAAATTAAACTTGCAATTAGCTTTAAACAAAAAAAAATGTTTTACATAAGTATAATTAAAATTAAACACATATAGAAATAAACTTTATTAAAAACAAACTTTAAACTTTATAATTTAAAATTTTATTTATTAAAGAATTTCAACTTACAAACTTGTAAGGACCTATCTCATTTAAAACTAACAAGAAGAAGGCAAAGATCATGGCCCCACGACTTTTAATGCTTACATGATTTATACTTTAATAAATTTATTCACTATAAAAGGTTGTCTGGGTCTGTCATCTCTTAAAACAAACAAAAGGATGACAAAATACCATAGCCCTATGTCATGGCCTATTTGCCACCTCTATGGTTTTACTACCCTGGTTGTGTTTTTACTAACAAAGGGACCACTTTTGTGCAGTACGCAAATGGTTTCAAGTTCTAGGGCTTAGGAATTCATTGAAGGTTTAGTTGAAAAAGGAGAGATGTTAATGCAAGTAGGAAAAGCACTTTTGGAAAGCATTCAACTTGAAATAGAGAAGCACGAAGTGAATCATGAAGCTAAAATGTTGAGAATGATCCCAAGAATGTCTACTCGACTATAAACTTTTAAGGTAGCATGACCAACACCTATGCCAACACCAAAAGTGCTACTCAAGGAATTGAAGAATGCCACTTTTGTTGAAGGTTATGATCTTACACTCAGACAACTTTTTTTGAGATAGCAAAAATATCTAAGGAGTTTTACTATCTCTTATAAAATTGATCAGTTAAAATTTGATGAAGCACTTTGTGATCTTAGGTCCAGTATTAACTTAATGCCTTTGAATGTTTTTATGCAACTAAGATATGGTTATTGAAACCTCCAACTTTCACCATTAAATTTGCTAACAGATTTGCTAAGAACTAAGAATAATGTTGGAGAATGTTTTGGTCAAAGTAAAAAAGTATGCCTTTCTTATGGATTTTATTGTACGAGAAATAAAGGATAATGAAGCTCCTTTACTTTTAGGTAGACCTTTCCTATTAAACTCTAAAGCCTAATTGATGTATATAACTCTAACCTGACTTTGAGACTTAAAGACAAAAGAATGCAATTTGTAACTAATGGATATGGTACCCTTAAAGATGAGGAATATATTCAGGCAAATAGCAAAAGTTAAGGAAAATGACAACCGTAGGGAGTAAAACTTGACTTCTAAACCTCCTAAATCATTGTCACAAGTCCACCAACCAAAACCATTAGGTCTTGGCTTTAGTGAGTTCAAAATTTCAAGCCCAAAATCGAAAACCACCATGTTGAATTCTAGTCCAACATATATTATTCCTATAAAGAGAGTTAGCACACTTCCTAGATCTAGTTCAATTTATTTCATTTCATAAAAAATGATGTAACACGATAAATACCTTCTAAAAGGATAAGGTGATCCTTAGAATTTAGGTATGGTCAAGCTTGACCAAAACTATGCTGCTTAGAAAGCAACCTGAGTTTTACTTTTATGGTTTATACACTTGTTTCTTTATTTTTATTTTAAATGTTTAGGATAGGTATGCTTTGATTTTTTTTTTGTTTTTAAGTTTTAAAGGTATAGAAAGGATACAAGGTAATGCCTCATGAAGAATACAAGGAGTTTCGGCTCTAAAGTAGATTTGGGGGAGTATTTCTCTTTACTAGTTCTTCAATGTGTTATTTTGAGTAAGTGGGGGGGGGGACAAAATGATGCTTTTTGAACTAAACTTGATTTTAAAATCTTTTACCTAATTTTTCTTTATGATTAAATTGAATTAGCATGCTAAATTCATTACTATGCAAACTTAGTTGATTTGGCATGGATTTCTCACAAATGACTTATTTATAATATTAAGAGAGGTATAAATGTAGTGAAGCATGAAATAAGTTCATGAGTGTGTTTTTCTTTAGAACATAAATTTTATGTGTATGTTTTTATTCTTGATCTATGAGATGCATTAATTTTTGTGAAAAGTTTGTGGATAATAAATTGCATAGAAATTTGAAGTATAAGTATGACTTTAGAATTTACCTACTTAACCTTCGAGGTGAAATTCTAGATCATACTTGCTTCAAGAGATGATCTTGGCATTCTTTGGATAGTTTGAGCCTTTTTCAAAGCCCACCTTTAATGATTTATCCCTAGTACCTTTATTTTTGAGGCTTTTATACAATCCATTTCTTTGTTTATTTAGCCATATAAATAAGCCCAAAGCTTTTTCTAAAAGTTATCATTTTTTGTTGTTTTACCCTAACTTGATGTATTTGTACATGTTTTTTTTTTTCCTTGGATAAATCTATGTATTTAGGGGGAAATGAGGTGCAAGAAAAGCAAAAAGAAAAAGAAAGGAAAAAATAAAAGACCAAAAATAGCTATATGAAAAAAAATGCCAAAATAAAAATGATGCCTCAAAATCTTGAAAAAGTTCTCAAATTTTCAATATGTAGTCCAAGAAGTTCAAGAAAGTAAGCTAACAGTTTATGAACCTAAAATTCTCTTTTCCTACTTTGACTCAAATCTTACATTGCAAGCCTTAAAGACCTTTTCATCTTGAGTTAAATATGTAAGTCTAATATTGGTGGAAAGGAAAGGAGAAAGTAAACACATGAAGCATATTCTATCTTTAAGTTGATATCTGATGATGTATTTTGCATTTGTTTTGCTTAAATTATATGTATGAGTCAGAGATGGAGTAATTTCATATGCATGACAATTAAACGATATTGAAAGCTTACTCTTTGGACGAGTTTCTTGGGAATATATATTTATAAATTATCGTTATATTATGCTATAGTGCATAATTGAGAATTTGTGTAATTTTTTTACTTTGTTGGCAAGTATATTGATTTTTAGTGATGTTAATTTGAGAAATTTGCTTAAAGACAAGCAAAGATTTAAGTGTAGGGTGTGATAGCAATTAAAAAAAAGTGTCTTATAGGTTCAATTTGGTTGAAAAATTTTAAAAATTGATTGAATTTGATGCATTTGATGTTTATTTTCTTGATTTTTAGGTTTTTCTACTTGGAGTAGGATTTCAATCATTTTCATGATGTGGTTTACTCACCAAGATTGAATTTATTTCATAATCAATAAACTATTTTGGATTTTAGAAGCCTACTATCATAAAGTCTTGAAACCTAGGGGTGAGTGACCTGAAAGCTGAATTAATTGGGAATTGGAAAACGGGGCTAAAAATATTTTTGGTGAAAATCAAAACAAGAAGTTGCCACCAATTTTTTTTAGAGTGTGATTGGCTACTAAAAAATTTACCCTTTTAATAAAACATTTAAAACAGGTTTAAAGTTTTATAAAGAGAATAAATTTATAATCTTCAAAATCAAAGTTTAGGTCTAGAAGTCAATTACGCATAGATAAGGATTAGTACCCTGACAGTGCTTGTCGAAGATGATACCAATTAATTGCATGTTATCATTTACTTATGGTTGAAAAGGTCTTATTTTTTTTAATGTTTAAAATTAATTCCTTTTTTTTCTTTTCTTCCTTTTTCCTTTTTTTTCTTTTCTTCCTTTTTCCTTTTCTTTCTTTTTAAAGAAATCAAATTTTGAAAAAAAAACCAAAAATATTTTTTTATTATTATTTTTACTTTAAATATTGAAACACATCTTTCACTCTTCTATAATTAGGTAGAACTTTAAAAATATTTTTAATTTAAAGTTTTTAAATTGTCCCACAAAATTGAGATAACATCTCTTATAAATAATAATCATTAAGAATCCCTCTATAGTTAGGCAACATCTTGATGACTATATTTACTTGAGATATTATCTTATTTTAAAACATTTTTACTTTGAAAACATATTTTTGAAAATATATGCATGAAATGCTTGAATATAATAATATGATGAATGCATGATAATATAACATAAATGACAAAGTATGGATGCATGACAATGTAAAAATGCATGTGGTGACAAGGTAAAATGAAATGCAAATGCATGATTAGTTTTAAGGTTGGTTTGGTTTTGGAAGGTGGTTTAGGGTTTAGAAGGTGGCTTAGGGTTTGAAAGGTGGTGGTTTAGGGTTAGGAGGTGGATTAGGGTTTGGAAGGTGGTTTAGGGTTTAAGTTTTAGTGTTTAGGGTCTAGGGTTTAGAGTTTATGGAATTTAGGATTTTATGGGATTTGGGGTTTCATGAAATTATGCATGTTGTATTACAAATAAATTACAAACAAGTTTTATATGAAAAATCAAGAGAAAAATGGATCAAACATGAAAAACTTTTGAAATTTATTTAAACGTTTCACCATTTTGTTCTTTAAAAACTAACCAAACAAACACCAAAATCATCCAAACAACCTATTAAATGAACATTCTTTCATTGAAAATTTCACCAAAACCCATCGAAAAATTTGTAGAATCATGCAAGAAGCAAACATTCAAGCAAAAATTAAACAACCTATAGCCATGAACCAAGTTGGAAGTTTTGGCCAAGCATGGGAATGGCTTGGCCGAAAACTTCCTTGACCATTCCAAAATCATTCAATCATTTACTATAGCATACCATAAATCAACCACTTATTAGATCACCATATGAAGAGATTTATACCATGAGAAAAGCTTTATCAAACATATATGAACTAGTTAGAATGGAAACCAAGAAAGCTAGAACATTAGCCAAACAACCACACATTCACTAATAAATCAATCAAAATTCAAGTAAACTAGCAACTAAATTATCCGTTACCAACACAAGGAGCAAGAAAAACATGTAAGGAGAACAAGAGAAAGTTTGACCATAGTGGAGTTCTTTGGCCGAACCTCCGAATGGCCATCAATGGTGGATTGAATTTTTTTTTTTTGTTTTTGTTGCTTGGTTTCTAGTTTCAATCCAAACTATTAACTAGTTGTAGGAAAATTGATCAAAGCTTGGATAAAAGAAGAAATGAATAATTACAACTTTCTTAAAAGAACACTACAAGAAAAATCAAATGAAAAATCAAGATGAAAATGTTATGAAATTATGATGAGAGAATAATGAAATGCAAGAAAAGAGAGTAAGGATTCTACTTCTTCCAAGCTTCCTCCAATCTTTCTTTCTTTCTTTTTTCTTTTTCATGTTTTTTTCCCTTAATTTTTGCTCTTCTAGTTTTCACCTTTCCAGCCCCTTTCCCCTTCATTTTGCAGAAAACGTGACTCCTTTGTGAAAGAGAACGAGAAAAATATCCCCCCATGTAATTGAATCTTGGCCCTAGGATAAAAACCATCTATTGGCTTATAATTCACCCTTGTTTTTTAATTTTAAAGAGCCAGCTTTAGCTATTGGATCAAGATTCCCAATGAAATCCAATGGTCTAGATTGTTTACTATAAAAAATGTGATTTTTAAAGCTCTTAGATCAAGTGAAAAAAATCATTTTGCCCTTAATACAAAGTTTTTTATCATTAAGCCATTTTCTTAGAAATCAATGTTCTCTTGTTCATTTTTTGGATTTTAAAGCACCAAAAATCATGAAAAAATATGAAATTAAAATCTAAAAATTTTCGTGAAAATCTAACTTCAAAAAAGTCAAATTACAAAATTAACCCTAAGGGGTGTTTTCATAATTTCACACCTCTCGAGGTTCTACAATGGTTTTAAATACACCAAAAATTATCAAATATTATAAAAATATGATCTAGAAAGTTTCACAAAAAATGACCTCGAGAATGTTAAATTATGAAATTATCCCTAATAGGTAATTTGTCAATTTCACACCTTCCAAGGTGTGATTAAGGTTTTCAAAATTTTAAAAATCATTGAATAATATAAATCATGATTTGGAATGTTTCACAAAACTTTGATATTGGGAATGTCAAATTATGAAAACATTTTTAAGGGTATTTTTGTAATTTCACACCTTCTAATGTGTGATTTGAGTTTTTAATACATCAAAAATTATTTAAAAAAAATTCAATTATGATCTGAAAGTTTTCATGAAATCTAACTTTAAGGAGGTCAAATTACGAAAATATCCCTAAAGGTATTTTAATAATTTTGTATCTCCTAAAGTACAATCAAACTTTGTAATTCTTTAAAAATCACAAATTTCAATTTAAGCCACATCGATTCCAATTTGGTTGTAAATTTTGAGGGTTGACCCGAATTCTATCCATTTTCACTAATGTTGACATTAATTGACTAAATTTAACTAGTATTGACTAAGTTTGATCAAATTTGACCAGAGTTGACTTGAGGCTTTAGGTTAAAAAGGTTCAAAATTCGATTTTAAAAACTTGTAAAATTAAAAGAATATTGGATTTGAACTGGATCAAAATTTAAAGTGCTTCAAAAATGGTCAGATATTGCCTGAACAAAATTAAGTGTTTATAGCTTCTCTTTTTTGCATATTTTTGAGAATCCAAAATAATGCAGCTAAAGACAACATTTTTGTTCAACACCAAGAGCTAAGGAGTTTTGCTTGTTTGTGCTTGTTTTTTTTCAGGTTTGAGGATTTTTTTTTAAAGGTACTCCTATAATCATAGACAAGTGACTTTAAAAATCAATTTTGAAAAGTGTTGGTGTTGTGTAAGACCTTGAAAGGATTTTTTTATTTTTTGTTTTATTTTTTGTCTTTTTTTCCCTTTTTTTTTAACTTTTAGAGATTTCTTTTTTGAAAAACTATTTTTGGAAAGGGCTCCAATAAGAATAGGTAACTTTAAAAAAATTTGGGCTCTTATGAAAATAGGGAACAAATTTTAAAAATCTCTTTCTAGAAAAAGCTCCTATGAAAATAGACAACGAACTTTAAAAATCTCTTTTTGGAAATGGCTTATATGAAAATAGGCAACAAACTTTAAAAAATCTCTCTCTGGAAAGGGCTCATATGAAAATAGGCAACAAACTTTAAAAGTCTCTTTTTGGTGTTAGCTAATTTAGGCTTAATTTTTCTTAGCGCTAACTAATTTGGGCTTAATTCTTCTCAGTGCCAATTAGTCTGGCTTACTTCTCCTTAGTACTAGCTAAATTAGGCTTAAATCTTTATAGGTACCAACTAAATTGGGCTTAATTCTTCATATGTGCTAGCTAATCTAGACTTAAATCTTTATAGGTAGCTACTAATCTGACCTTAATTCTCCTTTGAGCCAGCTAAATTGGGCATAATTCTTCTTTGTGTTAACTAGTCTATGCTTAATCTCCCTTGATGCTAGCTAATCTAGGTATAATTCTCATCTCTTTCAAAATTTCTTAACATTTATTCTTTTTGAGAACCAACTTGTTATTATATCTCATCTCATTATTTTCATTCATTGTTTTAAGCAACCCCTTCTCTTTTGCATATTCTTTTTTTTTTTTTACTCTTCAAACTTATTTGTCACTTTTGTCTCTAATCAAACTATTTTCTCTCTTTTTGCTTACTTTTTCCCCCTTTTCCATGGCATTATCCTTTCTTTCTTTTGGTTGTTTTTTTTTTCTCTTTTCTTCATCTTTTTTTTTTTCAAATTCTTTTCCTCCATCATTTTTCTTGGCAAACTTTTCTTTCCTTGTTTCTTGAACTGGGAGATCCTTTTTTTTCTTTCTTTCTCTTTTTCCTCTTTTTCTTCTTTCCCCTCTTTTTTTTTTTTTTGCCTCTTTTCTTCCATCCCATTTCCTTTTCCTTTTTTTTCAAGCTGTTCTTCTTTGATAGACTTATCCCCTTTTTTTTTTCTTTTTAAACCTTTTTTCCTTTACTTTCTTTACCTTTTCATGGCTTAAAGTGTTTCTATTTCTATTTTTTTTCTATTTTTTGTTATTTTTTATTATTTTTACAAATTTGACAAATGCAACTGCGTCATAAATGTTAACTCACAACAAATTATGTGAATACAAATGCAAGCATCCATGATAGGACATTTTTATAATGCAAATACCAGTGCAAATGCAACTGACTTTCATGATGCAGATGCCAATGCAAATGCCGATGCTTATTCATGATATGGATGCCCTAAAGAGATATTTATGCAAATTTTGTAAGTCCAATTATTTTGTTGTTGTTGTTGTTGTTACATGTGTGTGAGTTTTTTTTTTTTTTTTATGATGTTAATGCCAATGCTCATGTAAATGCAAAAACTTCATGATGTGTGTGCCCTAACTTGGATGCAAACACCAAAAACACTTTTTTTCCCAAAGAAAATTCTTTTCCAATTCTTCTTATCCCAGCTGTTTATCCAATCACATCTTTAACTTCTTCCCAAAATAATCTTAACTTTTCATTCCCTTATTTCTTCACCTATTCCACCTTGTTTCTTTACCAATATCTACCTTCTATTTTGATTTTCCTTTTATTTCCAACATGCTTTCTTTTTCTTTCTAGTTTAAACATACAAACATGAAATATGCAATATGCATTTTGGATTTGATTGTGAAAACAACAAAACAAACCATAACTTCTAGAAACAGTTTTAATGAAAAGTAATTTTCTTTTTCTTAAATCCAAATTGATCTAAAGATTGCCTCAATTCAACAACTTTCTTTTTACAACAAACATGACTTCCTTTTTACAACAAACATGACTTCCTTTTTTTATTTTCAAAGATGTGTGATTGGTTATTCAAAACTTTAAAAATATTCAACAAAATTTACCCCACATAATTAAATTTCTTAGTTAAAGAGAAATGAAATATTTAAACAAATGTGTTCTTGAAAGTTGGTGTTCCCTATTAAAAATGAAAGAGGCAAAATTTTTTTTCTTAAGTGGATTCAATGGTTCAACATGTGAAGGCTTTATTTTATCTTAAAAAGGTTTCATGGCTAGAAAGGAATAAAGGAAAAATATATTTTTCCATGCAAGCTCACAAATGAGACATAAGTTTGTCTAAAGCATGAATCTTTTGAAAATCAAATATGTTTGATATTTTCTTTAGTATCTAAATGTGGCATTTTGATAGATGGCAAGACTAGCTATGAGGGACTCAAAATTTTGAAAGGTCATTTAGGGATGAGGAAAGAAGGCTCAAATTTTTAAAATCAATTCATTTTTATTCATTTCAAATTTTTAGGACCTTGGCAGCTTTGAGTCTTTAGAGGGGTCTGGATTGCCTTTAGTTAGTATCGAAAATGACTTTGAGGGTTTTAATATTTGCTCGACTGTCATTTTGTAGGATTTTTACCCTAGAGCCACATTCATCATCTTTTTTCTTTTTTTTTTATTAATATGACATGTACTTAAGAATTCAAACTTATCCAAAATGAATCAATGGCCCAAACGGGTAGTTAGGTAATAAAGGGAGACAAAAAGGTTCATGGTTTTTATAGTCATTCCTCAAAGAGAAACTCTTCAATTTTAAGCATCTGTGCTTGATCCAATATGAACTTTTATTAGGATGTAACGTAGGCAAGGCTTGGGGTTTTTTAAGAAAGAGATAGCTAGGCCCAAAGTAAGTGTTTGAGGGTGATTAAATCAAGGATCATTTTTTCATTTGAAGGATTCATTTTGGGCACATGTTTTTTTATTTTCCCATATTCTTCTTCTTTTCCTTTTATTTTTCTTTTATTTTCTCTTTTTTTTTACTTATTTTCTGTTTCTTCCACCTTTTTTTTGTTTTCGTTTTCCTTGAGTGAATTTAAAACTTGAGGACCTTTTATTAGACATTTTGCCCCCCAATATATAAGGTTCATCTTTAAGCATTACCATACTTAACTGCTTAAAGGCATCTTTTTTGCCCCTAGTGTAGAGGGTGATCTTTGATCATGGTTTATTTTGAAAGAACTTTATCAAGCTTAAATAGGTAGCAAGAGATAAATTTTTATATTTGTGAATGGATGATGAAAAATGATCATTTATCATTTTGGAATAAAAAGGTTTGAAGAAAGGTTTTTTTTTTTTTTTTTGGATTTCCTTGGACTTTAACTCTCTTTAAACATTTTGGTTTTCTCTTATTAGGTTTTCTTGTAAATTTATTTAGATTTTTTTTTGGATTCATTCAAATGTCATAAGTGCATGATGTCACAATCAATTTTTTTCTTTTCTTTCTCATTTCATTTCATTATGCTTTTTCTTTTTTTTTTTTTTTTGCATATCCCCACCACAACTAAAGAAAGATTCTTTATTTTGGCAAACCACCCCTAATGAAGGTTAAAGTGAGAAAAAAAGTCATGTGGAATGAACTCATTTAATGTATCAAGGAGCCCATGTCACTCTATTATAAAGGACAAGTTAATCACAATTCAAGTCACCTTATGGGTAATAAGGTCTTTATTTCTTGTCAATATGCCTTAAGATACTAATCAATGATAATTTTAAGGTAGAAAACTAGGATACTAGTGTGCCTATGATCATTTTAAAGGATTTAAGTGGCTTTGATTTTGAAAACTTTTAAAGCTTCACCATAACCTTAACACATCAATATACCATATCCAAATTCTTAATAAATGTTGTGTTTGCCTAATTTTCTCAGAATCCCAATTTTTCTTTTTTGTTTTGAAATTGATTGTCTCATTATTCATTGCCTAGAAAAAGATTAGTACCTTTTGATATTGCAATATTACCAGGTAAAGGCAAGGTTCAAAAATTCAAGGTCATGTTTCTTAAGGGGTTATGGTTGATGAATGACAATAACTGATTTGAACAAGGCATGGAGGTATTTGATAAGTTTATTTCAAGTAGAGATTGCCAACTCTTCTGAAACTCTATTAATCTTTTATTACAAAAGAAAACTTCTTTCCTTTTTCTTTTTTCTTTTTTCTTCTTTCTTTTTTTTTTCCTTTTTCTTTTTTTTTTCAAGGCATTTTCTTCTCTTTTCATGATTTTTGAAATTATGTGGGTCTTTACCCTAAATTGAAACCCTTTTTTTTTTTTTTTTGTTAAAAAATCCTAGAAATTAAAAATTCATACTTAAATGAATGGAAAAATTTAGATCACATATCTATAAAGTAGTATGGCATGCAAAAGTCTATCCATTTAAAATATCCAAACCAAATTGGAGTTCACATCTTCAAACTAAGACTATTTTGAAAATAGTGGCTTAACAACTTGTCATTATGAGCATAGCTCATCATTTTTTAATAGTACCTGGTGATGTGTGCCGATGGGCATTTTTGTTTTATCATATTTCTCGAAATCCAAGACCTTAAACTTTGATAGAATGATAAGATTAGCACTAAACTTAGTTCACCGGCATCAACACTCCTATGCATGTTTTGTCCCTTTATTGCTTTTAACCTCTTTTTCAGCAAGCCATATTTATCCTTCATTTCTATATCTCCTAATGGATTTGACATTCTTTTCAGCTTCTCCCATTATTTAGGATCATCCAATTAGGCACAATAGTGAGGTCATAGGTATTAGGCCCCGAGATCGATATTTATCTGAACCGAAGATAACTAGGCAGAAGTGCTAGTATAAGGTTAATGGGCTATTGGGGGTGCCTGTGGCATATAAGGGTCTTGAACATATAGATATGTGAACCTGGGTGAATACGATAGTTATTTAACAACTATTTCTTCCCTTACCTCATTTGTTTCAACAATCCTTTTTCTTTTCATAAGTCCTACCAGTATCTATTTCAATTCATGAATTACCTATCCATGTTTTACTTCACCTGACTAACTGTCTCCTTTGTTTCTTCCTGTGCCTTTTCCATCCTATCAATCCAATTAGCATTCTCATTCTCTACAACTTTTAGGATGCGTTATCTTTAAACCTTTTATTAATTTTCAAAAGTTAGAAATGCATGATATGAATTTTATTATTGGCCTTAAGAGAAGGTTTAAAAATCTTCTAATATTTAGGTAAAACCTTTAACAATATCTCTTTGCTTTGAAGGTTTGATGAAAGTATACTTACAATCACCATTCCTCATCCTTAGCTAGCATGAAAACAATGTTTAAACAAATGATGCATGATATGCAAGTCAATTTTATTATTATTATTGTTGAAAAGGAGCTTAAACTCCCTCCTATATTTAGGCTGGGTTATTTAAAAACATTCTTTTCACCTCAAAAATTTGATGAAAGCATACTTACAACTATCATTCTTTTTCATCAGCATCTTTAAGCATACTATTAAATATAAATAGGGATATTCATTTCTTAAATAATTTAAATCAAGAGAAATTTCCATTCATTCTGAAAATTCCAAGTCTATACATCATCCACCATCCTAGAACTAAGGCTATAAAAGTGTCAAACTTGCTCACACTATCCCTTGACCTCATTCAAAAAATCCAAAAGAGGTTGAATTTGACTACTGGTGGAGATGATCCTTTGCTTTATGGTTTCTACCTTTTTACTCATTACCCTAGCCTACCTGATTGTCTTACAAATCTGAGTATATAAGTGGTCAACATATACTTACCTTCTTGGCTCTTGGCTTTCCTTTGCTTTTAGATTTCTATTAACCAAATAATCCACTTGTGACTCTTGAAATGCCATGAAACTTCTCTTAATAAATTGTCAAAATGGATATCTCTGATGCCTTACGTCAAACAATAATGCTTGAAACAAATAAAACAAAAAGGAAACACAAAATATGGAAAAACCAATAAAAAGGTAAAGGGTGATGAGAGATGTTCTCATGAAAATGCAATGTAGGTTTTAAAACCTATGCATGACGAAAGCATGACAAAGAAAATATACTAATTACAAACCAATGCATTTACAAAACTAAATTACAAACACATTGTGTATGAAAATTCAAGAGAAAAATGGATCAAACAAGAAAAACTTTTGAAATCTATTTGAATGTTCCATCATTTTTACTCTTTAAAAACTACCAAACAAACACCAAAATCACCCAAACAACCTATTAAACCAACATTTTTTCATTGAAAATTTGACAAAAACACATTGGAAAAATTGTAGAATCATGCAAGAAACAAACATTTAAGCAAAAATTAAACAACCTCTAGCCATGAACCAAGTTGGAAGTTTCAGCCAAGCATGGGAATGGCTTAGCGGAATGCTTCCTTAACCATTCCAAAATCATTCAATCATTTATTATGGCATACCATACATCAAGCATTTATCAAATCACCATATGAAAAGATTTATACCATGAGAAAAGCTTTATCAAACATATGATGAACTAGTTAGAATTGGAACCAAGAAAGATAGAATATTAGCCAAACAACCAAACAGTCACTAACAAATCAATCAAAATTCAACTAAACTAGCAACTAAATCATCCATAACCAACATAAGGAGCAAGGAAAACATGTAAGGAAAACCAAGAGGAGGTTCGACCACGGTGGAGTTGTTTGGCTAAACCTCTAAATGGCCATCAATGGTGGATTGAATTTTTTATTGCTTGGTTTCTAGTTTCAATCCAAACTATTAGCTAGTTGGATGAAAATTGATCCAAACTTTGACAACAAAAAAAAAAAAAAGAAATGAAGAACTATAAGTTTCACAAAAGAACACTATAAGAAAAATCAAATGAAAATTCAAGATGAAAATGTTATGAAATTATGATGAGAGAATAATGAAGTGCAAGAAAAGAAAGCTAGAATTCTACCTCTTTCAAGCTTTCTCCAATCTTTCTCTCTCTTTTTTTTCTTCATTTTTTTCTTGAAATTTTTCCCTTTTGTTTTTCACATTTCCAGCCCTTCTTCCCTTCATTTTATAAAAAACGTGACTCTTTTGTGAAGAAAACAAAATATCCCTTATGCAATTGAATCTTGACCCTAAGATAAAAAACCATCTAATGGCTCATAATTCACCCTTGTTTTTTTATTTTAAGGAGCTAACTTTAGCTCTTAGATCAAGATTCCCAATGTGATCCAATGGTGCATATTGTTTACCACCAAAGATGTGATTTTTAAAGCTCTTGGATCAAGTGAAAAGATCATTTTGCCCATAATAAAAAATTTTCAGTCCTTAGGTCATTTTCTTATAAATCAATACTCCCTTATTCATTTTTTGGATTTCAAAGCACTAAAAATATGAAATAATATGAAATTAACATCTAAAAATTTTCGATAAAATCTGACCTCAAAAAGGTCAAATTACGAAATTATCCTTAAATGGTGTTTTGGTAATTTCATACCTCTTGAGATACTGATGCAATTTTGAATACACCAAAAATCATAAAATATTATAAAAATATGATCTAAAAAATTTCACGAAATATCGACCTTGGGAAGGTCAAATTATAAAATTATCCTTAATGGGTTATTTTAATAATTTCACACGATCTTAAGTGCAATCAAGGTTTTCAAAATTCCAAAAATCATCAAATAATGTCAAATTATGATCTAGAGTATTTCACAAAATTTTGATCTTGGGAAGGTCAAGGTATTTTGGTAATTTCACACCTTCTAAGGTGTGATCTAGATGTTTAATGCATAAAAAGTCATTAAAAAATTTAATTATGATTTGAAAGTTTTCATAAAAATTCAATTTCAAAAGAGGTCAAATTATGAAAATACCCATAAAAGCATTTCGATAACTTTATATTTCCTTAAGTACAAAGTTTTTAGTATTTAAAAAATCATAAATTTCATTTTTAAATATCGATTCATATTTGGATTGTGAATTGTATGGGTTGACTCAAGTTCTATCCATTTTGACTAAGTTTGATCAATTTTAATTTTGTTTGACTAATTTTGACTAGTGTTGATGAAGTTTGACGAGACTTGACTAAAGTTGACATTGGAGCATTTGAGTAAAAAAGGTTTAGAATTTGATTTTAAAAGCATGTCAAAATTAAAGAAATGTTAAATTCAAACCAGGTCCAAACTTAAAATGCTTCACAAATGATTTGATATAGCCCGAACAAAATTAAGTTTCTACACCTACTATATGCATGAAGAAAATTTTGGTTTTCTCTCTTGCAATCTTTGATTGATCTAAAATTTTAACTTCTAATTCTAAACTGATAGTGCATCTTTGGTTTAAAATTTGAGAAATTTTGGACAAGATTTACCTAGCCAAATTGAAGCCAATTTGAAATATATCCACTATTTCATGCAAAACCATCAACATTGGAGAAAAACATTAATTCTCTTTCTAGGGTTATTAGTTTGCTATGAAATTTTCACACAAGATAGTAGACATCTTGAGGTCATTGTGTTAAATGTTGATGACAAAATCTGTCTAAAAAACTATTTTTGGTGGTTGCATGTGTCTAAATTGTTTGGATGCATAAAAAACCCTAATTTGATTATTTAACTATGCTTTATTGATGCAGCTGGTATTCTTAATTGTTAAGAGTCCTTAAACTAATTCACTAAAGTTTTAATGAAAACAAACTTGGTAATTAAGTTTGGGAACTTAGTAAACTTGTTCATCAAGATTTCAAAATTTACTTTCTTGATTATCAAGGTGGGCTATTTTACTTAAAACTTAATTAATTGTTACTTGTGGTTTTATTATTCATAATAAGAGGCAAATAGGTGCTTGTCAAGAAGTTGTGAACTCTAGATTAAATGCTTAAAGGTGTGGCATTGGATGCCTATCCTAAATACCACAAATTCCATAATGAAGATGTTCTAACTGCAAACAAACTTTCCTATTTCAAATAGGATTCGAAGAAACCCTAGGTTAGATCTATTCCATGTATGATTTGGATTCCTAAAAGGTTTAGGAATTAAGAAATTGGATTTCATTAAGACTCCAAATCAAATTAGAGTTCCTAAATGGTTTAGAATTCCTAATCAACCTAGAACTAGAATCCTAGTTGGATTAAAACTTCAAAAGATTTGTAGTTTGACTTGAATCTAATTAACTTGGTAATCCTAATTGGATTAGGACTTGTATGACCATAATAAATTAAGAATCACAATTGAATTAATAGTCCTAAATAGTTTAGGATATTAATTGCACAAGGAACTACAAATCCTATTTTAATTAGAACCAAACTAATAATCCTAATATGATTAGGATTTCCCAATATAAATAGTTTGATTGGATTTTAATTAATTGATAATCCTAAATGGTTTAGGACATAAATTATCAATATAAATTAAATATCCAAATTGAATTATAAATCTCAAATGATTTAGGATAAATAATTACAAACTACTTATCCTAAAACATGTAGTAGACATATTTGGTCATGTTGTCCTAATTTGTCTAGGTTGTAAATAATGAGTTATTTGAACCAAGTAAAGCCTTGCATCATAATAGTTGAGTTAATATTTGGATCTATGATATTGATATTAATTCAAATGATAGATTTGTAAGATCATGAACTTGAATCAAACATGTTATATCATATTTTGGATATGATTGTGTGATTGGATGATTATAGACTTAAGACATTTTTACATACATGTGTTGATGGTTAAATTATACTTTATGATATTTCTTTTGAACTAAGGCTTGCACACCTTGTCTTATCTCTTGAACTCTAGAGTTGTAATATTCTTTTCTCATCTTAATGCCTTTAAATGTAACTCGAGGTTTCTCTAAATGATGTAATAGTTACATATGTTGGAATTAAGATAAAAATTAAAAATAAGTTGCAAGTCCAAGAATGGTGATTTTTGGTACCATGAAGACACCAAGGAGATTCAACAAGGTAGTTTTGGAAGTCTTATCATTCCAATCCTTAGGTTTTTTACCATTTAGCTCCTTATTGGCTCAAAGAAAACTAGCTTAGTGAAAGTCTATAATCATAGAAAGTAGTGTGATGTTAGAATTATATATACGTTTGATATATGATAAATGCCATTTATATTAAAATGACCATGGTAATATTATATATATGTGATACATGATGGATACTTTTGCATACTATTAAGATAAATGTCATGCATGCTATGTTGGTTTGTCATTATACATGCTAGAATTTATGTGTGATAAATGTCATGTTTAATTGTGAGATGCATGATAAGATAACATGCATTGGATATATGATAAATTCTTATACATGCTATATGAGACCTATGATGAATAAAAAATCTCTCATGAAAATGTTAAGTTTTGATGCCTTCCATTAACATAAACAACAAAACTTTCTACTGTTGGGGCTTGTTAGGACAATACTCAAGGCACTCATTATTTGAAATAAAGTTGTGTTATAGTTAATGAGTCTTACTTAATTGACACTATATTATCCGAATACGAAAAACTTGATTGTATAATGTTAGTGACAATGATTGAGCAAATCACATAAGATATGATTGACAAAGAGTTGTCACCTAATTGATCTAGGAGTCACATGAGATGTGATTGATAAGCAAGTTATCTACCCAATTTACTTATCATGGCTTGTTAGGACAATACTCAAGATAATGGAAAACTAAATGGATCCTAATCCCCTAGAAAAATATGAATTTTTTGAATTGATAGTGAGGGCTATTGATTTGATTAAAATAGTGGGAGCAACCAATTAAATGGTAAAAGACCACATCTAAATTGGTTTAATGTAATATGATTTTTACTTATTTATACTTTTTACTTGTATGGTTTTTAGAACATAGAATAATAACTTGTCATTTTGTGGCATATATGATGTCAACTTGGCCAAAACTTTTTGGATTGAGACTAAAACTTAAGAATAGCTCTCAAGCAAGAAAGAAACTTGTTTGTTCGAATCTACTTATCCCTATTAAGGATATTAAGAGACTAAAAATCTATCAAAATCATAGAGATGATATTAATAAAACCACATATATGATATTAGCTATCATGAGTTGCAAGTTTCTAAAGTAACACCAAAAGGGTACTTTTATTCTTGTTTCATCTTCTAAGATTAAGAATGGTTCTTTAAGAAGAAAAAAAATAAAGAAAGAAAGTACCATAAGTTGCTAAGCCAAAAGGTCAAATAAAGAAAAGACAAAGACAAGGACACTTGTCATATGATGACAAAATAGGCTGTTGGAAAATAAAATTGAGAATTTTACTTGGTAAAGCTTGAACAAGAAGAAACTTAGTGAAGTTGTTACTTCAAGCATAATTTATGATTGAGAAAACTTTTCATTTATTAGGATTAGCTACTAAATGAAGTTCTCATTTGTATAACAAATTTGAGGAACTAAAGGAAATTATAAAATCAAAATTCTCAATATAAATGCAAAAAAAAAAAAAAAAAAAAAAAAACCTAAACTAGATAAACCAAATCAATCTTATATATGGCATTGAAGGTTTGGTTATATCAAGGAAATAATAATCATAAAGTTATCTAATCAAGGATATATTGATTCTTATTATTATGAATTTTATGAAACTTGTGAATCATGTTTGCTTTGAAAATGATCAAAATCACCTTTCACTTGGAAAAAAGATAGAACTAGTATGCTCCTTGGACTTATACATTCAGATGTTTTTTGTATAGTGAATATAAATGTTCAAAGAATTTAGAAGTAAGATTGAAAATCGAATTAGCAAAGTATTTTAACACCAAGATTCGATCAAGGTGGAGAGCTTAAGCCAAGAACTTTGAGTTATCTAAAATAGAATTGCATTCTCTCAAATAGTCCCCATTAGAAACTCTACGATCAAAGATAACAATTTCAAGTGGAGAAACTGAACCTTGTGGGACATGATTCGATCCTTAATATATAATCTTTCTACTTCCTTTAGGGATATACCCTAGAAACTACCACTTACCTACTAATTAAAGGTTCCATTGAAATCCATTAACAAGATAACATATGAGATATGAAATGACAAGATGCCCCACATGTCATGATTAAAAGATTTGAAAAATGCGTGACTTACATGAAGTATGCATAATCTAACAAGCTTGGAGCTTGGTTGGATAAATGTAAGTTTGTGGATACCTAAAAGGTTGGATATTAATTTTATAATTCCAATAAACGAAGGTGTTTGTTTCATTGTATGCCATTTTCTAAAAGAAATTGTACATTTTAAAAAAGGGCAATGGGAGTAGAGTTGAACTTAAATAGTTCAGGAACACAAAACAAGCATTTCAATGGAAAATAAGCTAAAGACTAAGGCATTGAGTGCACTATTAAAAGTTAAAAGTACACAAACTTTAAAAGACAAGTAGGATACATTAATCTTCAAAGAAATATACGTTTCTTACAGACAAAGATATATTTCTCATAAATGATGAGATTACAAAAAAAGATGAAACATTCGGTTTTATGAGATAATCAAAAGAGTTTGATATCATCAAAGATTAGGATGAACCTTGTGTGCACAATAAGTTAATGGGAGTATAATCGTTTTGATAAAGCTTTATGTGGATGACATATAGCTCGTTGGAAACCAAGTACCTATGCTACAATTTATAGTAGATTTAGCTATCCAAAAATATTTTCATATTGGATACAAGAGAGGTAATGAACATAATGGGATAAAGATTTATAAAGATAGATCCAAAAGGTTGTATACCTATCCTAATCTATAAACATAGTCAAGATGTTAAAAGAGTTTAACATAATGGAATCTAAGAGTAGATCTTTGCCTATGTTACATAGCATACACATTAATAAGATGCTAAAAGAGTTTAGCAAAAAAACACTTATCTATGTTGTATTACATGAATCTCTCCAAAGGCAAATGTCACAAGACACAAGAAAAAAGAGAAATAACATCGATAGAATACAATAACTAAAATTGTATTTGTCATATTCGAATGCTATTTACTATACTAAATGTTTTAGTATAAGGAAAAGCTAAAAACCATATAGATGGTTGCTTCACATTTTTGCTATCATTTGACAAGGATAATAACAAGTTACAAAATGATCATGTTTTACTATGATGAAAAAATTAGTTTGAAAGAGTTTCAAACATAATATGACCATTAATTCTATAAACTCATGCCGAAAATAATTCTTTCTTTGAGGCAACAAAAGAAGAATTTTGGATTAAGAAAGTTTAAAAGTTGAACTCTATAATTCCAAGCATTGTTGAGAACAATGGAGCCATTGCATAAGCAATAGGAATCAAGGTCTTAAAAGAGATCCAAATATATATTGAGGCATTACTATTTGATTATAAAGATAATCAAGAGAAATGGTACAAAAGTATGACAAATTTCAACAAAGGTTAAATCTAGCACATCCTTTCACTATACCACTATCCCATGATTGCCACATAAAAGTGTTCGGTATTTGATACCAAAGAGATTAGTATTAGTGCCAGTAAGAGATTGTTGGTAATATACCCTAAGACCAATCAAATTGGCTATGGGTACATGTCATAGTATGCATTTTTATTATTATCAAAGGCATTCTTTATCTATGAGATTGTATACATATAATTAGTATTACTTCTTATAGATAAAGTCATTAGAATAAATATGTTTTGCAAGGGAATTACAGTAAGATTGTAATTATGAAATCATCATTGCATTAAAGCATTATTCATTGTTCCTAGTCGATGCTTTGTCAAGATAGAACATTGATAAAAGCTATTAAAACCAACACATGGTTATACTCTCGCTTATGAAGCAAGCAATCGATCTCATAGGTTGAAATTTGGGTAAGCTTAAGCTAACATGTGGGTGTTTGTTACAAGAACAAGTTCACTGAACATTACCCGAGATGAGAATGCTATGTGGTAGTTCACATAGTGTCTATAGCTACATTCTCATGTGATGGTTGTATAAGTGATCCTTTGACTTGAGATTACTTATGATCTTATATGATGAATATTATACTTTGACTTTACTTATGATTCTAACCAAGAATGTCCAGTTAAATATTGTTGCGTATAACATGAGGCATATAAAAATGCATGAAGTAATCAAAATGGGATTCATTAACTTGTGTGATCAAGAAAGTATCTCAACTAGTCTTGATTTAATTAACTTGAGTGAAATAAAAGTTTATAATTGTTCTAAAGCTTATTTGTGAGTTAATATCAAGGATAAGACTTAACATGGTTGAACAATATTGAGTAGACACTAAATCATACTTAATGTTCAAACCAAGATACTTAGTGATGAAATGATATTTAATTATAAATTAAAATCATTCGTGGATAGGTTGTCAAGCTATATTGGCTTTTCTTTAGCAATTGGGGATAATGGCAATGAAGCTAGCACTATCATGATCTACAAACATAAGATTGGCTAATTAGAGAATTAGTAATGAAGTCAAAAATTTTGTTGCATCCATAGCTGAATACTAAGGCTCACAATGCTTTTGTTTATTACCAACATGCTAAAAAACCTAATGAGTTACATATAATAGGACAATTGTAAAAGATTAAAATTGTGAAAAATTAAGTTGGACTTCATTTGCTTTTGGTATGATCAAAAGATAGAGAAAATAAAACAAAAGAGACAAACTTTCCTTTTTAATACTATTTGGTCAAGCATGGGATATTTATGAAAATATACATGTCTTGCATTAAACCAAATATCCCTTTATAAAATGAACATTAAGCCTCCACCTTTTTTATAAGATACAAGGCATATTAGGTTCAAAATAAGCTAAGAGCAACTTTAAACAAAAACTTGAGAGAAAAATAAAAGGCTTTGGAAGCACTCACTAGCTAGATTGTGATGTGTGTTCTTCGCTACATAGAAAAGGTTCTTTCACAATAGTTCATGTGGATTACCTACATACTTGGTTAGCTTTTAGGCTTGAGAAACTATTTGGAACCATATCGAACAAAAAGAATTTCGGCACACAGGGTATATACTATAGCCAAAACCCATATAGTTTATATATATATATTATGTTTGTATGATCTTGTTGGTTAATCTTAACTTTATAAAATTAAAAATTTTTAAAATTCCACTACTTTAACTCTATATATTGATACTTAATTCCCTTTAGTTACATGAGAAAGGAAGAGAAAGTCAATCATCTTGATTTATATTTAGACTATGTAAACAAGTGATTGATGGAAATTAGAGAAAACGAAATTACCATTTATAAACCCTATGGAAACTTTGTAAAGAAATGAAATAAATTGAACTTTCAATGACAAGATATGAAAACAGAAGCATGAATAACAAAGTCAAATAATGTAATGGTATGAAACAACCAAAGTGTAATTGAATTGATCATGAAAACATACTAAGCTTTACTTAACTAAAATTACTAAATGATATTAATTTTAAATGCGTCTTTTCTATTTAAATTAAAATTAAAAAAAATTATTGATGATATTTTATAAATTATTTTTAATATTTTTAAAATAAAATTTATTAAAGGTATTTTAATTAAACACTTTTAACAATTTTTTAATCTATTTATAAAAAATCTAATAATAAAAAAATCATTTAAATTAAAATTTATAAAAAAAAAGTTACTAAATGTATTTTAATCAATTATTTTTAATATTTTTGGAATTAAAAATTTTTAAAAATTTTTAATTTTTAAATAATTTAATTTCACATAAAATTTACTTTTAATTTTAAATAAAATTTACTTTTAATTTTAATTGATTTAAATTAAACTTAAATAAATTAATAAAAGTTATAATTTAAGATTAAATTTATTAATTTAAAAATTCATATTAAGTCAATTACTATAAGTACTTTTGGAGTTTACATGTCAAGATAGATGATATAGATCAAAATGAAGAGGGAGACAAAACTTGTTGACTACTTCATTCCAAATAGAAGGCTCAAACAAATGTGCCCAGGGTCCTACAGAACACAAACTGTGACCAAATTACACTGGAAAATACAAAATGACATAAACCGCATTTGTGTACCTCTGATCAACAGCTATTATGTTTTGCCTAGGCACCAGCTGCTTTTCTCCTGACCCTATTCACATATACACCGTCTGTTCATAGATGATTTAATAGTATTTACAACTGAAAAATGCTGCCTACTCATGAATATCTAAAAATATTTGGGATCAAACGAGTTTTATTCATGGCAGGGCGGCTTTTTACCAAATAAATAACCAATTCTGAATCCCTTCCTTACTCATCATAAGCACCATCTACTCTAAAACTGCCACTTTGCTGTCCGTGGAAGTTTCCTGCACCACGCCTTGAGTGACTCTCACCCCTCTCACTGAACCTTGCACCGGTACCATGAGAACCATCTTTTGGTCCTTCGAGATTATTTGCTCTATTATTTTGGGGTCCAACTGGATGGTACTCATAATGTGAATTCTGCCTCTGCCTTTGACGGTTTGCAGGTGGGTTGTGCTGCTTAATTTCTTGACCAGATGAGCTCCAATCACCACGAAATTCATGCCCTCTGCCAAATCGGTTATTTTGGTTTCCATTTTTATGAAACCCTGCCATTGAGCACTGTTCATTTCTAGTATCCACATGCGATGGAGGATCTTCGACCGGAAGACCAGGACCTTGGTTTGGGTAGTGTGGGCATCCTTTAAGTGAAGCTACCTTCCTTTCCCTCTTGGAGTCATGATACCCAACATTATGTGTTTCTTCAACGCTTCTTTTATCAGAGATATATTGATCTTTAAGACGTTGAGTCATACTTTCACTGGTTTCTCTTTCTCGTTGAGAGGGATGTGACACCCTAAACTGAGTAGAATTTTTTTTGTTTGTCCTACCAATTTCAGCCGCAACATTTTGATCACTATCAGGCCTGCTTCCTCTTTGATGGATGGCTGAAGATTTGGGTTGCCAATGAGATGTTGTTCGATCCCCAGCACCATGATTTTCTTCTGAAGCAGCAGGTGAATCAGACTGAACCATCTCAGTGACCGAAGATTTTGGGTCAAGTTTATCAGCTTCACCGATATTAATTTTCTTGGGATCAAAATCATAATTGTTTCTCCCACTTTTGTGTCCCTTGAATGCATGCCACTTTCCTCTGCCTGTCATTCCATGATCTCTTATAACAGGAACTACTGGTGGTACAACAGAATCAGGATTTTCCGGAATGTTCGAACCATCAGAAGTGTTCCATTCATCATACTTGGGCCGCTCTTTCACTAGGTTCAAATCAGGCTTCTGCTGTTGGTTCTGCTCTGCTGATTTCTGAGCATTTTTATTTGGGTTGGAATAATGTCCATCTTGATAGCCTTGCAAAGTTGCTTCAGCTGAGGTCCATTGGTGCCAAGATTGATGTCCTCTTCCCTGCCTACTCTGCCTACCATCATTCCTCGACTCTGTAGTGTTTCCTACCTTCCCCATGGCTGTGCCCGCAGGTTGAGAACATTCAACTCCATGAGACCCAGAATCTGCTCTTCCCATTATCTCATCTGCTACAGTCTGATTGTCTGAAGGAGCTACTGGTTGTTGACTAATTACTTGCTGAGCCATTTCTTTTGCAACAGGCTTTGGGATGTACCTCTCCATCTCTGCCCTCTTGTTTCTTGTATTATACTGCACTTGAGCATCATCCTTTGCCTGTGGAGCAACAGCCTCAACTATGGACTTATGGCTGGCCTCCTCAGTAACCTCAGATTTGTTATGTGACTGAACAGGTGCCCAGATGACAGCATCACCACCATGGATTGCAGATCTATGAACTTGTGGATTTCGTGGCATCCTTAGAGAATGCTGAAATTTCTGGTTATTCGCTCGGCTGTAGGCTTCTTCATTAGGAAAAGCTGATTCCTGCTCTGAAGACCGATTTCCATCCTTTGAACCAGTCAGAGACTGAAATGAGCTAGGATCCAGCTCAGATTCAGATGACTTTGGCTTCAAACCCTCAACAGAAGAACTAGTAAGATTTGCTTCTTTTGAAATCCCAGATGGTAAAGGAGGCATATATGATGCCTTCTCCACTTTGTGCTTGTTCTTGCCACTCCTGTTATTTTTCCTTTTCTGTTGCATTAAGGGCTCATTCACAACATTTTGTGTAGAAATAGACTCAGAGATTGAGGCAATCTCATTTATAACAGCCTCAGCAGATGGAGCCACATCAACTGCTAAATCAGTATGAATATTTGGCAATTCAGTTGTACTTGCAGAAATATACTTCTCACTGGAACTCTTATCCAATGAGTTATAATCCTTTTTTTTATAGCCTACATGCTTCTGCTTTGAAGTGCTACCATCGCTAACCTGTGGGTGATTATGGAGAGCAGCATCAGCATTATTAACTCTCTGTTCCAAGGGCAAAAAATGGTTATGTGTATCTGCAGTTGCCTTATGGACATTCTTTATTGACACCAAAGGTTGTTGAATGGACAAAAGAGTGGGATTTTCAAGTTCCCCAGTGGTGCTTTGTAGAGCACCTGCAACTACAGTGGGGCTAGAAATCAAGCTTGTTACTTCAGATCTGATAGAGATGATAGTTTCTCCTGCGAGAGTTTGGGATTCTTCTTTATTATGGACAGCACTATCTGGAACAGATTCCAACTTCTGAGTTAAACCTTCAGCTGCTTGTGTACGTCTGTTCAACACTTCCAATTTAGCATTAGCCTTAGCCTTCTGGTCTCTAGCCCACTCTTCCTCCTCTTTTTGTCGTTGTTTGACACGCTGCTTTGCAAGTTCCCTCATCATGGCATGCTGAAGAAACAAATACATTGTACATCAAATTTCAGGTCTACAAATCAACCAGGCATATAATATAAAGAAAATTACCTGTGATTGACTATCACTTGGATCAAGTACATGTGGCATGGACTCTCCCTCATCTCTTGCTTGGAGATATGATCCAGACTTCTCTGAAGCCTCTAAAGACGTATAGTTTTCCACATTTGCATCAGAAGGATTTTCAGAATGTGTGTTGGATTTTATGTTTGACAAATCTGTAAATGGAGGTTTCTTGTGCCATCCATCAACATCTTGAGACTTGAATCTTCCCCTGCCTCGACGATCAGTTCTACCATCCATACTATAGGTAGATCTGTAAATCTGTGAGTAAGTATCTTCAATTCCATAGAAACAACAGACAAATTATCAAAAAAAAAATAAAAAGAAAAAAGCAGCACGAAAAGAGCAACCTGTCTATGCCTGCTCCAGCAACAGCTGGCAAATCAAGGCTCTTAACTCCGGCAGAAACACCTAATTCCTTAGAGGTAGGTCCAGTCATTCCAGAAACAGATGCTACATCAGGAAATACAGCACAAGAACCAGTTGCACCTTCATTTGCAAAATTCTTAGCCTTGGAACTAACTACTTGTGATTTATGTTTCTGCTCCTCCCTACTGCAAACAGATATGGACTCGCATCGTCCATCAGAGGCCCGAGCCTTTGCATTTAAACCCTCTATTTTCTGAATTAGACTGGAATCTTTTGCAGCAGCAGGCACTTCTGGATGATCCATTTTCATCACTGCAATTTTACCATATGCCTTGGCATTTTCCACACCTTCAGATGACTTCACTTTGCCCAAGATAGAATCCCCTCCATGGTAGTCAATAATCTGAGTGGAAGCTTCTTCAACAACTGTCCTTAAGACTTCTTCCTCCTTTCTCTGATCCGCTTTCCAGTCATTTTCCCATGACGATGTTCTCTTTTTATCACTCTTTTCTACAGTGGCTGTTGGATTCTCCTCTGACCTGTGCTCTTCATCTTTTCCTTCCCCACCATCATGCTGGTTCAGAAGAACCATGTACAGTCCTCGTGTATCATGAGGATAGCCAGATTCCAAATGCTCTGCAGCAAATGCTTTTCCCAGAGGATTGCCATGGGAACCACCAGGATCTGGAACATTTTGACCTGGATACCGGTTGTGAGCTGAAGCGCCACTTGGCATTCCCATAAATGGTATATCTCGTTCATTTGAATTACAATAGCCCATGGGAGGACCATAGTAGCCCTCATAGGCCACCCGAATAGGACCAGGGTAAAAAGCAGGCCTAATTGGCATACCTGGGTGGATAAAAGCATCAGGCATAGGGCCTCGGTACATATCTCCAGTTTTTTGATGAGGTCCCCTTGGTCCCACTCCTGGAGGAGGAACTGGCTGTGGATTAGCAAGAACACTACCTGGAATCTGAGGTTGATAGTAAGGAAATGGTTCCAAAGGAAAGCCCCCAGGAGCAACAGGTGGCCCATATGGAAGACCTGTTGGAGGTCCTCTATACCAAACACCACCTGGATGATTGTTTACTGGTGGGCCATGCCAAGAATCATAATGCTGTAGGGGAATGCCAGTATTAGGGTATGGATGGTGTCCTTGGGGATCTGCATGCCACTTCTCCAAGCTTGGGCGGACACCATCTTCACTGTATGGAGGATTATCTCTTCTCCAAGAATTTGCATTTCCACTCTTTAGATTTGCATTTACAGAAATGTCAACTGAAAAAAGAAAAGCATGCATAAACATTCTAATCATATCAGAATGCCAATATCCAATATAACAAAAGTTGATGCCAAACCAAAATGATAGGAAAAGGAAATTGCACACAAACCAACAATAGAAGTCCCAGTCCTCTCCTTCATTGGTGCTACTCCAGAGGATGAGCAGGGACGACCTTGAGAACCAAGTTCTGCAATCAAAAGTTAATCAAGTTGTAAAGGAACTGATTAGAATAGCCCACTCAAGACATAAACCCATTAATTATCCTATCTTTACTAAACCAGAGTGGAAAATATATCTAACAGCAACTAATATCACTAGCAGCCTGGAGAGGGGGCATCAAATGCCAATCCAAGAAACTCCCCCAATAACCACTATAACAACCACCTCAATACACATTCCTAATACTTTGTTAGATCCAATATGAGATACAACCAGTTTCATAATAAAAAGATGTCATCAGAAAATCAAGCTTTCAATATAGAACTTCATGCCATACAAGTGATTAAGCTACAAACATTTAAACCTACAAGTTCAAAACCAGAGTCGAAAATATATCTAACAGCAACTAATATCACTAGCAGCCTGGAGAGGGGGCATCAAATGCCAATCCAAGAAACTCCCCCAATAACCACTATAACAACCACCTCAATACACATTCCTAATACTTTGTTAGATCCAATACGAGATACAACCAGTTTCATAATAAAAAGATGTCATCAGAAAATCAAGCTTTCAATATAGAACTTCATGCCATACAAGTGATTAAGCTACAAACATTTAAACCTACAAGTTCAAAATTTGACGCAGCAAGTTTTCTCATGGAGAAAAAGTTCAATTGAGAACTCAACAAAAAAAAAATATATATATATATATAACAACCACTCACGTACCATTTTGAGAGAGGACCAAACTTTAAACCACAAGGATAAATTTACAATTAGGAAATAACTAACAAAATAAAAAATAAAAAATAAAACATGAAACCTTGCAACTCAGAGTTCTTTCCAGAGGTATCTTTTTCAGACCCAAGAGTAGGAAAATCTCCAGAAGTGAGAGAAAACCCATCATCCTTGGAAGAAGGCATTCCCTGCAATGTACAATGGTAACTGCCATATTTAGATATAACAGAGCAAACTGCAAGAGAAAAAAAGAAAAGACTTCATAGAAGGGAAACTTGGCAGTGCTAGGACTGGATATGTGAAATATTTAAAAAGGTTTAAGTTAGCCAAAACCCTAAAATATTAAAACATCTTACCATTTGCCCATCTCAACCCTACTTAACTCATAAAACACATTTAAACCAATGCTACACACCATGTGGCAAGCACCTCTAGGTATAGCATAATGATAAAAGCAATGTTTTATCAAGCTGTATAAACCATAATCCAATAACAAATAATTAGAAAGGAACCTAGAGCCTATCATTGCAAACATAATAATTACAATATGCTTGAAAATATGAACTGAAGCAAATACTTAATAGCAATAAGTATATATTTTCCATACAAGGAACTTTAGTTAATATCAGTTTTGAACATTGAACTCATTAACTACATGACCATACCAACTTTTCTGTCATCCTAGCTGCACTCCATGCCCCTGAATTTTCAGGCACAGCTTCAGCAAACCGGGATAACAGAGAGCTACCAGGTCTAGTTTCCGCACTGTGAGGATGCAAAGATGCAAGTGATGTCTGATTTGAAGCCAATGCCCCAGAAGCTGATGATGGACTAGAATTTGAACCCCAGGCGTTAGAAGGTTCATGCGCTTTGTCACTACCTGCGGTTGAAGGTCGTGTGCCACTTCCACCAGATGAAGGGCGGGCACAGAGATGACTAGGTGAACTGCTACAGCCATCAGTATTTGGAGACAATGTTGAGGAGCCCCATGCATTTGATGAAGAAGATGATTTACTGCCCCAACTAAGGGTTCCCCTATAGATACAGAACAATCCAAGCTACCGATAAGCATTTCTGCCATCTAAACAAAGATATTCCAAATACTTCATAGAAACCACAATAGGGGAAGAAGATAAAAACAAGATATTTAGATATGGTACAACTCACTTGGGAACAATTTCCACATTAGGATCCAGGCCATGATTTTCTAACCTTGAAACAACAGAGAGAAAAAAAAAGAGTTTAAAGAGAAGAATCCAAGGAGATCGAATTATTTGACCTTGAGAAAAGGAGAGAAAGAACATGTGTAATGGAAAAAAGTACCTTTGACTGGGTAAGTTTATAGGTTTTGGAACAGCAACTTTTCCCAAAACAGTCATGCCACTTCGTCTTGCAGAGGCCCATCTGCAGAAAAGTTAGCATCTTTAAATAAAAAGCAATTCAGATTGCAATACATAATCTCAGAACCATTCATTAGTGTGAACTATACTGAAGCAGGGAATGAATAAACTGCATGGTAACAAAGGTTACTAATACCAACAAATAAGGTGTACGCCTTTCTTTAGGAAAAGGGAGGGCAGCCAATATAATTCACTTAAAACTACAAAAAAAGGAGGATATCTTCACGTCAGAATTATGTGATCATTCTAAGAATCATTTCTAGAAAAAAAAAAACAAAGACTGTCATCCAACCTCATGTGAAAGCATTAATTATTAAAACAAACCCTCTCAAAACTTTTCTCCTCTAACTTATATTTTGCAATTTAAAGCACTGAAAGATAAAAGATAAGCACAAAGATGGAGGAAAATTTAAGATAGCATTCTAATAAAGGAACAATAATCATAATGCTTTCCTCGGGCCTTTCCTTGGTTCAACACAGCTTAAGATCACTCAAATAGACTCCAAACAATTAGATTAAAAACACTTTTAATCAGCTAGACCAAGATTCTTTCCTAGTCTGCGCATGAAGCAAAGCCAAGGTAACAAATTTGCTTTATTTTTTGAGCAGACTCTATCAATATACCAACACCCTGATGCCAAATATGAGAGTACACATGGTCAAGATTAAAAAGGAAGCACCAAAGCCAATCACACAAGTATCAAGGCCAAGTACACTGATTTCTAAAGACAAAATACCTTCGTTCTCCAGATAGCATACTTGATGTCATGATTCAGATTTTGCTGCAAAGTCATTCAAACAGATTGAACAAAACCTGATAAGGAAGAACAGGTAAATTCCACCAGTTGGACACTTTGTAATCAGTTAAAACAAATTTCAAAGGAAAACAATATAACTTTGTAAACAAGCAGAACAAGCTATGTAGAATATGCAACAATTACATAATATTTGTATGCACATCTCCATTGTCCAACATACATATGCATTACATTGTTTATTACATGTTTGTCTGTGTTTGTTAATCTAGGGAACTAAAATATTTGCACCATGCAGAAAGTCAGCACCAATCCCTGGAAATCCAGTTCTTTATAGGTGAAGATCCCACAGAGCACTCATACATGAACTGATGGCACGTAGAAAACAGATTAATCAATACTTAATGAGGTAACTGAAACATGGATGGTCAGAAAAGATATGAAACAAAGAACTGTAGGTAGGTAAAGACATTTAACATTTTGTTTGACCAACCAAAAAAAAAAAGAACAGCAGCAATAACCTAAATATGTCATATTGGGATATGTTTGTGACAGTATGTAAAAGTTTTTCACACTAGCTAGTTAACAGTAAAGATAACAAAATAAATTAAGAAGCAAATAAGTTATTTGCAAAGCTTTTGAATCAATTAAAACACAAATACTTAGATCTATCTCATGAAATTTTGCTTCATAACCTTTTAGAAAATAGACCACTACCTCTTTCTTGAATTGAAAGCTCATGTATAGCTTGACACAAAGACGAGAAAAAAGTTTTGACTTCCATTTTTTTTTATAATTAAAATTTAAATTATCATATAAAATTAGAGTTTAAAAGCTTTAATATGTAGAAGTTTAAAATATCATAAATAAGAACTTTGGGTGTCTAAAGAAAAACTTAAAAAAGAGAAAAAAAAAAGAGGGAAAAACATAGTTTTGGAATATCACAATCATGGAGGAAACAATAAACCGAATAAAACAAATAGATTAGCATATAACTCCAGCTTCACTTATCTTTCTAGCCTTCACAATTATCCATACCAATAACCATATTTTACAAAGGAATGCTAGTACCCAAGCTGGATCTCATTCATCTCCTTGCGCGCCACTAAATGCTAGTAAAGGTAATTTTATCACTTATCTCTAATTCTTAATCTTATCACTTATCTCTAATTCTTCACTCAGTACTACCAGAAAATTGACATAAGTAGGAAACTATGAAGCACGGACATGAAGACAATAGGTGTATGACATGACACAAACATGGTAACATGACAATTTGCAAAAACAGAGGACACAGGTATGATAGGACATGACAATAAAAAAAAATTTTATATATTTTTTTATGTAAGAAATTCAATGTAAATATAAATATAAATATTTTTATTAACATATAATCAAATTTTTCACAAAATTTTAAATCTAAAACTATCATAATTATAATTATATAAAAATTCTTTTTTATGATTTTTTTAAAAGTTGTTAATGTCATCCTATGTTATTTTAATGATTTTTATTTTTTATATAAAAATCTTTTTCTTTTAAATTTTTTTATAAGAAATTAAAATAATTTTTATCTACCTATAAGTATAAAAGAACTTTGTTTTTAATTTTATTTATAACAATTAACAGATGAATTTAGCCCAAATCTACTGTAGCCCACAGCAAGCCCAACATCCATTTTCCCATCAAAAAACCCACAAACCCCCATCCAATTCTCAATCCAAGTTTCACCTCCACGGTCGTCCTCTATATGAACCATATCAAACCAAAAAAAAAAAAAAAATGCCTCCTTTTCCAAGCCCAACCCTCTTTATATAATTTTGATTCCCAAATTAAAATTGAAAAAGAAAAATTTTGACTTCTCTGTTAGATCTCCCATATCTCTTCCCTTTATCTATCAAATACAATGCAACAACAAGCAGCAAGAGACATAGCTCCACCGTCGTCCATGTCAGTCATTCAGTCTCAAACCCAACAGTACCAGCAACAACACAGTCACAGCCACGAACAATGATGTTTCAACAACAACAAAAACAGCAGCAGGCAGGTCAGCCAAGTTAATTCTCATCCATCAACACAAAACAACAGAATATTTCTTTATTTTTCCTTAGCCATGTTCCTCCCATGGACCATATCGAGACCATGTCCAATTTGGATTTTTTTCTTTTTTGCCATGTTTGACCATTCCTGTACATATTTTGCCATGTCGTTGATGTGTCCATGTCGGATACCGGTATGACACCGATACACAGAGGGTTCTGCTGTGTCATTGCTTCATAGGTAGGACATGTATTTCAGACTTCTGATATGCTAACTTCTAGAACCTATACGCCAACTTTCTAAATCCTTTATGTAGGAATGAATAAAAAATTACCAATTAAGTTACAAGCTCTGCTGGCAGCACTAGTACTCCTCACAAGAAACCAAATTAACAAACTTATCAAACAGCTTCTCAGAAATGTAAAGGTTTAGGGCCAAGCAAACACCTCAGACCTCAAGATCAAAGGTCATAACATTAAACTTCAATCTTGGCCTCTTAGAACTGCCAGCAAAAATGTTATGTATAAAAAGTCCATCCAAATAATCTTCAATGGGCATTTCCAACATTTTAACTCAGCATGTGAACTAAAATATTCTCAGTGAAACCACTGAAGCAAATAATCTTTCACCCATCCAATACTGAAGAATAAACCGTTGTTTTTGCTTCTATCTTTGTGTAAACTCTCTTCTCCGATGGTACACTCAAAAGAAACCGAAAATCCAACAAACCCCCCAAGTTTCAGTTGAGCAAGACAATGCTCTTCCACCAATAAAGGTTTACTTCGTTTTGCTCTTTCCTTCCAATATTGAGTTTTATAGGCAAGGCCAGCAAACAAATACACCACAAAAGAGACTTAAAGTGAACACATGTCCAGTAGCTTCCCATTCTCTTCACTTCTAGAACATAACCGTGTTGTATTACGTCTTACCCTTCTCAACGTTCATAATTCAACCCAGAGCACAGCATTTTGTAAACTTGAAAACCTAGATCTATCAACACTCTACCTATCTCACAAACCCCTTTATTTCCTTTTCTCATCTCCCTATTATCAGAAAAACTTCTTAACGTCATTTTATTATACCCCAAAATTTAAAAATATATATATATATATTAAAAGAACAGGAAAAAAAAAACTCAATGTAATAATAAAAATAAACTGAAAAAAAAAAAAAAAGGCTCCCAGTTATTTTAGTTCCCAGAAGATCAAATCACGACCCAATAAAAATGAACTTATGTCGCACAAATATGAAACATAGTTTTCCCTTATTATTATTGGAACTATTTTCCTTATTAGCCCATGATTGTTTCTCGGGAAACAACAAACTCCAGAGATTATAAACAGTATCTAGAATCTAAAAGGAAAGAAAATACAAAGGAATGACTTGCCTGAGATAAGATGGGATTCTTGGGGTCGTCCCTTCAAGGAAACCCTAGAGAGAGAGAAAAAATCACAAAAAGCGGTGTCCTTAATTTAAAAAAAAAAAAAAGGATGGAGAGAGAAAGAGAAAGTGATCGAAACCTCACAGATTTCGTGAGATCGCGAGAAGGGGAAAAAAAAAAGTGATTGGGAAATAGAAGGAGATCGACGGGGCTGCAAAAGCAACGGATGGGCTTGAAATCAGATGAAAGGAAGAAGGAAAAAAATAAAGGAACTGAAGAAGAAAAAAGTGAGGTTTTTGAAAATAAAAAAAAAAAAAAAAAAGTTCTCGCACGAGTGACTCCTGCTTTTAATATCAAATCAAAATCCCAAGTCTTCCTGGCCTAGTGGTTGAATGGCTGCAAAGAGAGCATACAAAGCTCATGGTTTCCAAGCAAGATTTCTTTTCTGTTCCAATGTGGAATGTTTATCCTATAAAAGTTAGATTTAATGTAATGGAAAAAAAATAAAAAAAAAAGTTGAAATAGAAATTATGAAAAAAAATTTCTCTTCCATTTCTTTTTTCCTTTACGAATCAAGAACACGATTAAAAAATGTAACTATTTGATATATTATTAGTATAAAATTGTAATTTCATAAGTGACATTAAAAAGTGATATATTTTTTTAAAGTATATTTTAAAAAATAAAAAAAATTAGAATGTGTTTTTTTTTTTTTTATTTCGCTTGTATAATTAAGTCATATTTAATTCATTGCATTTTTATTTATCTATTGTTTTTACACTTTATTTTACTTAATTTATATTTTACAATTTAGACCATATCATAAATGTGTTACATGCTTTGTTTGATTTTACTTTTTAGTTAGTTTAATGCAATATTTTTCTTTATTTAATAAGCTAACTTTAGAAGGGTATGAAAAAAATAAATATTTAGCTTAGAAATTTTTTTGCCTAATCTTTATGGAATGATATCTTGATCAAAAAGTTACTATTATTACTTAAACAATTTATGCACTTGTAGATTTGTCTAAACATGATTTAAAGTAAAAATCGATTTGAAATGTAAGCAATGAAAAAAATTACAAATTTTAAGCTAGAACATCAAAACTAAAAATATAGCAAAATCTGGAAACCACATGATTAAGCTATAAATTTAACCTAAATTGTGTAAAATTATATAAACATACACTGAAAATTGAAAGAACATTGAAAGAATTATAAAAGAAATCGATTTAAAGAATAAGACAAAAAGAAAATGCAAAAATGAATAAAAAGAAGTAAAAAAAAACTGAAACTGAGTTTAGCTGGTAACTATCGAGTCAATAGAGAAAAAAAATCTAGAATTTTTTGAAAAAAAAAAAAAAACTTGAACTAAGCTAGTATATCATTCATCAATAAGTTTACTATAAAATTCAAAAAAAAATTGTAGCAAAATTAAAGAAGAACATCTCAACAAATTAGCAAATCAAGATCTATTCAAAATAGAAAAAAATAAAACAATAAATGAACAAATCATCCAAACAGCAATCAAAATCATAAAATAAATTGCAACAAAATGAAAATAAGCAAATGTAGACACCGAATTTTATATGGAACATTTTTAACATGATTGACTTAAGCTCATTTGTAAATAAGGGCTGGAACCATTAATATAGAACCATTACGGAGAACTATTTACAACCGATAAAGAGCCTACAAATTATCCCATTTAGAGACCCAAAGTTAACTTGGGTCAAATTGATCAAACTTGATCAATAAAATTAAAATTAGCTAAACAAAATCAAAATTGTACAAAATTTAGTCAAAATGGATGGAATCTGAATTAATTCTCAAAATTCATAACCTAATTGGAATCAATGTGGTTCAAAAGTTAAAATTAGCGATTTTTAAAGCACTAAAATTTTTATTGCACTTAAAGAATTATAAAAGTACTAAAATACCTTTTAGGGGTATTTTCGTAATTTATCTTTAATGAGCTTGAATTTTTATAAAATTTTTCAGATATTAATTTCATAATATTTCATGATTTTTGATGCATTTGAAATCATAACAATACCCTGAAAAGATAAGAAATTACTAAAATACCCCTTTTTCGAGCTCAAATTTTCATAAAACTTTTTAGATCTTTATTTCATAAATTTTGGTGCATTTGAAATCATAACGGTACTACAGGAGGTATGAAATTACTAAAATACCCCTTAAAGATATTTTGTAATTTGAACTTCCTAATCTTAGATTTTTTTAAAAAAATTTAGATTTTAATTTTATAATATTTCATGATTTTTGGAGTTTTAAAATCTCAAAAATCAGTATAGGAACATTGATTTTTAAGAAAATAGCCTAAATACTAATAATTTTGTACTATAGGTAAAATGGTATTTTCATTTGGTTTAAGAGTTATAAAAATCCAATCATTGTAGTGAATAATGTAGGTTGTTAGATCTCTTATTGGATCTCTTATTGGATCTTAATCCAATGGCTAAAGGTTGCTCCTTGAAAAAAAAATGGGAAGAACTTTAACCATTATATGAGATTTGATTTAATGGCTATAATTCAATCTTAGATAGATTTTTGTCTTCATTTTCTTTAAGAGGGTGAGGTTTTCAACAATTTTGAATAAGGAAGGGTAGCTCATGAAAAGAAGAAAGGAAGAAAAAAATCAAAAAGAAAATAAAAAAAGTTGTGAAAAGCTTGAAGTATGTAGAATTCTTTTTCCTATTTTTTTCTCTTTTTTTTTTTCCATTTCATAACATTCATCACATCCTCCATATCATTTACTTTTTTAATTTTCTGTTTCCTTTTTAAGAAAGTGATAATTTTTCATTGATTTTTTTACTAAGCTTAAATCAACTTACATCCAACTAGTTAATAGTTTGGATTGAAACAAGAAAATCAAGCAACAAAGAATTTTCAATCCACCATTTTGACCTATAGACATTTGGCCAAACAACCTCACCATGGCCAAACCTCTTTTGGTCCTCCATTAATGTTTTTCTAGTTTTTGAAGGTTATTTATGATGATTAAATGATAAGTTTATATGTTGTTTACATAAATTTTAGCTAAAATGTGATATGAGGATATTGTTTGACTTTTAAATGTTGACTCCATGTTTTCTTCTCTTCTTAGTTTGTTATATGTTTGTTGAAAATCCTCATTTATTGTAGATGCTTTCATATGGAAATTGTGATATTTAATGGATATTTGAGTGAAATGAAATGTTGATTGCTTAGGGAAACGCCATAGAGTATCTAACCATGGTAATTTCCTTGCTTGGCCAAAACTTGCTCATCTATTTGTAGCCAAATATTGCTTGATCTTATGTATTTGATTTTTATGTTTGTTATGTTTACTAAATTTTCAATGTGCTGGATTAACTTTTTAATGGAAAAGTGATAGTTGAATAAGTTGTTTGGTTTATTTTTATATTTGTTTGGTTAGATTTTTAAAGAACAAAATGGTGGAATATTCAAACCAATTTCAAAAGTTTGTCATGTTTGATCCATTTTTTTTTCTTGAATTTTCATACGAAACTTGTTTGTAATTTAGTTTTGTAAATGCATAGGCTTGTAATTAATTTGTTTTTTGATCATGCATTCAGTAATGACATCTGTGTAATTTGTTCTTATCATGTGTATAATTTCATAAAATCTCAAACTTGTTTTAAATTTCTCAGAAGTTGCATGAAAACCTTTTATAAAGTAATCTATTCCTGAATGTCACCTAGATGTTATGGTATTTAGGAAATTTTATCTTATTAAGAATTTTTATACATTTTCACAACTCAAAATAAACTCATTTTGTTAAAACCATGATTATAAAAAATATATATAATAAAAATAATATGACGATATTTTAAATATAAAAAATCGCATTCAAACTCTGCCTAGACGTGAGAGAGTCCAAATGATCCTTTTATGTTTAAAAACTCGATTCTTAAATTTGTATTTGATCATTATTGGCATATATTTCCTTTTCAAATTAGTATCCTAATTTATAATGAATATATATATTTTAAAGAGGTTCATAAATTCTTAAAATTTGAACCTAAACCTACCCAAAATCTCAAACTCGTTTTAAATTTTTAAGGAGTTGCATGAAAACCTTTTATAAAGTAATCTACTCATGAATGTTGCCTAGATATTTAAGTATTTACAAAATTTTATTTTATTAAAAATTTTCATACATTTCTACAGCTCAAAATAAATTCGTTTGTTAAAACCATGATTATGAAAATACAAAATAATAAAAATAATAGAACATAATTTTAAATATAAATAAAAATAATAGAACAGAATTTTAAATATAAAAATTTACACCCAAACTCTACTTAGATATTAGAGAGTCTATGTGAACTCTTTATATTTGAAAACTCGATTCTTAAATTTGTATTTGATCATTATTTGCATATGTTTCATTTTTAAATTAATGTCCTCATTTATGATACACATATACGTTTGCTCTAGTTACGAATGTTTAAATATTAATTATATTTTTTTTGTTTTTTTTACTACATAAAAAGTTTTTTTAAAATTTTTAGTTTTGAACAAATAAAATTAAAATAGCATTTTGTGAAATATAATTATTGGTACTCTACCTAGATGTTCAAGAGTCATCAATGATTATATTTTACAAAGAGTGTTATTTTATAATTTTAGGAGGAATGTTATGATAAATCTTAAATGAAAAGACTATATTCGAATTCTATCTTTATGTCAAAGACTTTAAAGGTATTTCTTTAATTTGAAGATTTTTATAATATTCCTAAATAAATTATTTCTTACAAACAAAGGAAATTATAATTAAATTTCATATAAAAAACCATTTTTATCTAGAATTACAAATAGCGCCTAACTAATTGGTACCAATTTTATGGGTGTTGTAGGAGTACTAATCTTTCCTCACATATAACTGACTCCCGAACCTAATCTATTTTTGTAAACCAAAATTATCTTTTTAATAAATTCATTGTTTTTATTAAAAAGATAAAATTTTTGGATAATCAATCACATCCTAAAAAAGATTCGTAGTGACTCTCTTTGTTTTTCACGATTTTTTAATTTTTATGTCTAGGGGTTGAGTCTCCGAACTGATATGTTATGACAATAAGATAACAAGTAAATCTAAGAGATTAAAAATTGAAAGAAGCAACAAATCGCCAAGAAGAGAGAAGAACCAAGCTCCAACTTGAATTGCACATATGATCTTCACTGCTTTTAAGATTTCAACCTTAACTTGCCAGAATTACTTGTATTATGTCAATTTTTTACTATGTTAAAGCCTAATGAGCTATGAATTTGTGAAAAAATTAGAGCAAAAACAAGTACGAAATGATTGATTTTGAGAAAACACTACAATTAGGTCAAGTGTGAAAATGTAGAAACAAAATTGAGATCAATGAGAAAACTTGAAGTTTGAGTTAAAAATCAATCAAATTTATGAATTTCATTACCAAAATTGTAAAGAACACTAAAAAATATCTTAGGAAAGTGAAAACTACAACAAGAATCAATGAGAAAAATTGAAATTAAAACTGTTTGGCAAGTAAGAATATGCAAGAAAATAAGTGTAGGAAAATGAAAAGTGCAAAAATTTTAAAAACAAAAAATTTAAATCCTAAGTTAAAGTCCTGGCTAAAGTCTCTCTAAACTAGTTGGCTCTCTCCTTATTTATAGGCAGGTGAGTGATGCATTGAGCCCAAAAAATCTCTCTAAAATATCTATAAATAAATAATCTTTTAAAGCCTTCCTTCATCCTTATTTCATTACTTGTTCTTGGCTGTTTAGCTCTTCGAACTCTTTTTCATTTGCAAACCTATTTCTCATGCATTTTGCCATTTCAAGAAGGCTATATTATAACCAATGAGAACCTTCCAAAATGCTAGCTCATCAACCTTTTAAGACCTTATTTGAATGCCAAAGTG